>NC_136065.1:2129387089-2129770672 GCF_964261635.1 Lissotriton helveticus | reverse complement strand
GTGTGGGGTGGTTGGATATGGAGTTGTGTGTGTGTGGTGGGGATATGGAGTGGTGTGTGTTTGTGGTGGATATGGAGTGGTGTGTGTGTGGTGGTTGGATATGGAGTGGTGTGTGTGTGTGTGTGGTGGTTGGATATGAGTGGTGTGTGTGTGGTGTTGGATATGGAGTGTGTGTGTGTGTGTGGTGGTTGGATATGGAGTGTGTGTTGTGTGTGTGTGTGGTGGTTGGATTGGAGGTGTGGTTGGATATGGAGTGGTGTGTGTGTGGTGGTTGGATATGGAGTGGTGTGTGTGTGTGTGTGTGTGTGTGGTGGTTGGATATGGAGTGGTGTGTGTGTGTGGTGGTTGATATGGAGTGGTGTGTGTGTGGTGGTTGGATATGGAGTGGTGTGTGTGTGTGTGGTGGTTGGATATGGAGTGGTGTGTGTGTGTGGTGGTTGGATATGGAGTGGTGTGTGTGTGTGGTGGTTGGATATGGAGTGGTGTGTGTGTGTGTGTGTGGTGGTTGGATATGGAGTGGTGTGTGTGTGTGGTGTTGGATATGGAGTGGTGTGTGTGTGGTGGTTGGATATGGAGTGGTGTGTGTGTGGTGGTTGGATATGGAGTGGTGTGTGTGTGTGGTGGTTGGATATGGAGTGGTGTGTGGGTTGGATATGAAGTGGTGTGTGTGTGTGTGGTTGGATATGGAGTGGTGTGTGTGTGGTGGTTGGATATGGAGTGGTGTGTGTGTGGTGGTTGGATATGGAGTGGTGTGTGTGTGTGTGTGTGTGTGGTGGTGGTTGGATATGGAGTGGTGTGTGTGTGTGTGGTGGTTGGATAGTGGTGTGTGTGTGGTGGTTGGATATGGAGTGGTGTGTGTGTGGTTGGATATGGAGTGTGGTGGATATGAAGTGGTGTGTGTGTGGTGGTTGGATATGGAGTGTGTGTGTGTGTGTGGTGGTTGGATATTGGAGTTGGTGGTTGGTTATGAGTGGTGTGTGTGTGGTGTGGATATGGAGTGGTGTGTGTGTGTGTGGTGGTTGGATATGCAGTGGTGTGTGTGTGTGGTGGTTGGATATGGAGTGGTGGTTGGATATGAAGTGGTGCATGTGTGGTGGTTGGATATGAGTGGTGTGTGTGTGTGTGGTGGTTGGATATGGAGTGGTGTGTGTGGTTGGATATGGAGTGGTGTGTGTGTGTGTGGTGGTTGGATATGGAGCGGAGTGTGTGTGTTGTGGTTGGATATGGAGCAGAGTGAGTGTGTGGTGGTTGGATATGGAGTGGTGTGTGGTGGTTGGATATGGAGTGGTGTGTGTGTGTGTGGTGGTTGGATATGGAGTGGTGTGTGTGTGGTGTGGTTGGATATGGAGTGGTGTGTGTGGTGGTTGGATATGGAGTGGTGTGTGTGTGTGGTGGTTGGATATGGAGTGGTGTGTGTGTGTGTGGTGGTTGGATATGGAGTGGTGTGTGTGTGTGGTGGTTGGATATGGAGTGGTGTGTGTGTGTGGTGGTTGGATATGGAGTGGTGGTTGGATATGGAGTGTGGTTGGATATGAAGTGGTGTGTGTGTGGTGGTTGGATAATGGAGTGGTGTGTGTGTGTGTGTGGTGGATATGGAGTGGTGTGTGTGGTGGATATGGAGTGGTGTGTGTGTGGTTGGATATGGAGCGGAGTGTGTGGATGGTTGGATATGGAGCGGAGTGTGTGTGTGGTGGTTGGATAGGGAGCGGTATGTGTGTGTGTGCTTGGATATGGAGTGGTGTGTGTGTGGTTAGATATGGAGTGGTGTGTGTGGTGGTTGGATATGGAGGTGTGTGTGTGGTTGGATATGGAGTGGTGTGTGTGTGTGGTGGTTGGATATGGAGTGGTGTGTGTGTGGTGGTTGGATATGGAGTGGTGTGTGTGTGGTGGTTGGGTATGGAGTGGTGTGTGTGTGTGGTGGTTGGGTATGGAGTGGTGTGTGTGTGGTGGTTGGATATGGAGTGGTGTGTGTGTGGTGGTTGGATATGGAGCGGAGTGTGTGTGGTGGTTGGATATGGAGCGGAGTGTGTGTGGTGGTTGGATATGGAGCGGAGTGTGTGTGGTGGTTGGATATGGAGCGGAGTGTGTGTGGTGGTTGGATATGGAGCGGAGTGTGTGTGGTGGTTGGATATGGAGCGGAGTGTGTGTGGTGGTTGGATATGGAGCGGAGTGTGTGGTTGTTGGATATGGAGCGGAGTGTGTGTGTGGTGGTTGGATAGGGAGCGGTGTGTGTGTCTGGTGGTTGGATAGGGAGCGGTGTGTGTGTCTGGTGGTTGGATAGGGAGCGGTGTGTGTGGTGCTTGGATAGGGAGCGGTGTGTGTGTGGTGGTTGGATATGGAGCGGTGTGTGTGTGGTGCTTGGGTATGGAGCGGAGTGTGTGTGGTCGTTGGATATGGAGCGGAGTGTGTGTGGTCGTTGGATATGAAGCGGAGTGTGTGTGTGGTGGTTGGATAGGGAGCGGAGTGTGTGTGTGTGTGGTTGGATATGGAGCAGAGTGTGTGTGTGGTGGTTGAATATGAATCGGAGTGTGTGTGTGTGGTTGGATATGAAGCGGAGTGTGTGTGTGTGGTGGTTGGATATGGAGGTGTGTGTGTGGTTGGATATGGAGTGGTGTGTGTGTGTGGTGGTTGGATATGGAGTGGTGTGTGTGTGGTGGTTGGATATGGAGTGGTGTGTGTGTGGTGGTTGGGTATGGAGTGGTGTGTGTGTGGTGGTTGGGTATGGAGTGGTGTGTGTGTGGTGGTTGGATATGGAGCGGAGTGTGTGTGGTGGTTGGATATGGGGCGGAGTGTGTGTGGTGGTTGGATATGGAGCGGAGTGTGTGTGTGTGGTTGGATATGAAGCGGAGTGTGTGTGTGTGGTGGTTGGATAGGGAGCGGTGTGTGGTGGTTGGATAGGGAGCGGTGTGTGGTGGTTGGATAGGGAGCGGTGTGTGGTGGTTGGATAGGGAGCGGTGTGTGTGGTGGTTGGATAGGGAGCGGTGTGTGTGTGGTGGTTGGATAGGGAGCGGTGTGTGTGTGGTGGTTGGATAGGGAGCGGTGTGTGTGTGGTGGTTGGATAGGGAGAGGTGTGTGTGTGGTGGTTGGATAGGGAGCGGTGTGTGTGTGGTGGTTGGATAGGGAGCGGTGTGTGTGTGGTGGTTGGATAGGGAGCGGTGTGTGTGTGGTGGTTGGATAGGGAGCGATGTGTGTGTGGTGGTTGGATATGGAGCGGTGTGTGTGGTGGTTGGATAGGGAGCGGAGTGTGTGTGGTGGTTGGATATGGAGTGGTGTGTGTGTGTGTGGTGGTTGGATATGGAGTGGTGTGTGTGGTGGTTGGATATGGAGTGGTGTGTGTGTGTGGTGGTTGGATGTGGTGTGTGTGGTGGTTGGATATGGAGTGGTGTGTGTGTGAGTGGTGGTTGGATATGGAGTGGTGGTTGGATATGAAGTGGTGTGTGTGTGGTGGTTGGATATGGAGTGGTGGTTGGATATGAAGTGTGTGTGTGGTGGTTGGATATGGAGTGGTGTGTGTGTAGTGGTTGGATATGGAGTGGTGTGTGTGTGGTGGTTGGATATGGAGTGGTGTGTGTGGTGGTTGGATATGGAGTGGTGTGTGTGTGTGTGTGGTTGGATATGGAGTGGTGTGTGTGTGGTGGATATGGAGTGGTGTGTGTGTGTGGTGGATATGGAGTGGTGTGTGTGTGTGTGTGTGGTGGTTGGATATGGAGTGGTGTGTGTGTGGTGGTTGGATATGGAGTGGTGTGTGTGTGGTGGTTGGATATGGAGTGGTGTGTGTGTGTGTGTGGTTGGATATGGAGTGGTGTGTGTGTGTGGTGGTTGGATATAGAGTGGTGTGTGTGTGGTGGTTGGATATGGAGTGGTGTGTGTGTGTGTGGTGGTTGGATATGGAGTGGTGTGTGTGGTGGTTGGATATGGAGTGGTGTGTGTGTGTGGTGGTTGGATGTGGTGTGTGTGGTGGTTGGATATGGAGTGGTGTGTGTGTGAGTGGTGGTTGGATATGGAGTGGTGGTTGGATATGAAGTGGTGTGTGTGTGGTGGTTGGATATGGAGTGGTGGTTGGATATGAAGTGGTGTGTGTGTGGTGGTTGGATATGGAGTGGTGTGTGTGTGTGGTGGTTGGATATGGAGTGGTGTGTGTGTGTGTGTGTGTGTGGTTGGATATGGAGTGGTGTGTGTGTGTGTGGTGGTTGGATATGGAGTGGGTGGTGGTGGTTGGATGTGGTGTGTGTGTGGTGGTTGGATATGGAGTGGTGTGTGTGTGTGGTGGTTGGATATGGAGTGGTGGTTGGATATGAAGTGGATGTGTGTGTGGTGTTGGATATGGAGTGGTGTGTGTGTGTGTGTGTGGTGGTTGGATATGGAGTGGTGTGTGTGGTGGTTGGATATGGAGTGGTGTGTGTGGTGGTTGGATATGGAGTGGTGTGTGTGTGGTGGTTGGATATGGAGTGGTGTGTGTGTGGTGGTTGGATATGGAGTGGTGTGTGTGTGGTGGTTGGATATGGAGTGGTGTGTGTGTGGTGGTTGGATATGCAGTGATGTGTGTGTGGTGGTTGGATATGGAGTGGTGTTGGATATGAAGTGGTGCATGTGTGGTGGTTGGATATGGAGTGGTGTGTGTGTGTGGTGGTTGGATATGGAGTGGTGTGTGTGGTGGTTGGATATGGAGTGGTGTGTGTGTGGTGGTTGGATATGGTGTGTGTGTGTGTGTGTGGTGGTTGGATATGGAGTGGTGTGTGTGTGTGGTGGTTGGATATGGAGTGGTGTGTGTGGTGGTTGGATATGGAGTGGTGTGTGTGTGTGTGGTTGGATATGGAGTGGTGTGTGTGTGTGGTTGGATATGGAGTTGTGTGTGTGTGTGGTGGTTGGATATGGAGTGGTGTGTGTGTGGTGGTTGGGATATGGAGTGGTGTGTGTGGTGGTTGGATATGGAGTGGTGTGTGTGGTGGTTGGATATGGAGTGGTGTGTGTGGTGGTTGGATATGGAGTGGTGTGTGTGGTGGTTGGATATGGAGTGGGTGTGTGTGTGTGGTGGTTGGATATGGAGTGGTGTGTGTGTGTGTGGTGGTTGGATATGGAGTGGTGTGTGTGTGCGTGGTTGGATGTGGTGTGTGTGTGTGTGTGGTGGTTGGATATGGAGTTGTGTGTGTGTGGTGGATATGGAGTGTTGTGTGTTTGTGGTGGATATGGAGTGGTGTGTGTGTGGTGGTTGGATATGGAGTGGTGTGTGTGTGTGTGTGTGTGTGTGTGTGGTGGTTGGATATGGAGTGGTGATGTGTGTGGTGGTTGGATATGGAGTGGTGTGTGTGTGTGTGTGGTGGTTGGATATGGAGTGGTGTGTGTGGTGTTGGATATGGGAGTGTGTGTGTGGTGGTTGGATATGGAGTGGTGTGTGTGGTGGTTGGATATGGAGTGGTGTGTGTGGTGGTTGGATATGGAGGGTGGTGGTTGGATATGGAGTGGTGTGTGTGTGTGTGTGTGTGTGTGTGTGGTGGTTGGATATGGAGTGGTGTGTGTGTGTAGTGGTTGGATATGGAGTGGTGAGTGTGTGTGGTGGTTGGATATGGAGTGGTGTGTGTGTGTGGTGGTTGGATATGGAGTGGTGTGTGTGTGTGTGTGTGTGTGTGTGGTGGTTGGATATGGAGTGGTGTGTGTGTGTGTGGTGGTTGGATATGGAGTGGTGTGTGTGTGGTGGTTGGATATGGAGTGGTGTGTGTGTGTGTGTGGTTGGATATGGAGTGGTGTGTGTGTGTGGTGGTTGGATATGGAGTGGTGTGTGTGTGTGTGGTGGTTGGATATGGAGTGGTGTGTGTGTGTGTGTGTGGTGGTTGGATATGGAGTGGTGTGTGTGTGTGGTTGGATATGGAGTGGTGTGTGTGTGGTGGTTGGATGTGGTGTGTGTGTGGTGGTTGGATAAGGAGTGGTGTGTGTGTGTGGTGGTTGGATATGGAGTGGTGGTTGGATATGAAGTGGTGTGTGTGGTGGTTGGATATGGAGTGGTGTGTGTGTGGTGGTTGGATATGGAGTGGTGTGTGTGGTGGTTGGATATGGAGTGGTGTGTGTGTGTGTGTGTGTGTGTGTGTGTGGTGGTGGATGTGGTGTGTGTGTGGTGGTTGGATGTGGTGTGTGTGTGGTGGTTGGATATGGAGTGGTGTGTGTGGTGGTTGGATATGGAGTGGTGGTTGGATATGAAGTGGTGTGTGTGTGGTGGTTGGATATGGAGTGGTGTGTGTGTGTGTGGTGGTTGGATATGGAGTGGTGTGTGTGGTGGTTGGATATGGAGTGGTGTGTGTGTGGTTGGATATGGAGTGGTGTGTGTGTGTGTGTGGTGGTTGGATATGCAGTGGTGTGTGTGTGTGGTGGTTGGATATGGAGTGGTGGTTGGATATGAAGTGGTGCATGTGTGGTGGTTGGATATGGAGTGGTGTGTGTGTGTGTGGTGGTTGGATATGGAGTGGTGTGTGTGTGTGTGTGGTTGGATATGGAGTGGTGTGTGTGTGTGTGGTGGTTGGATATGGAGCGGAGTGTGTGTGTGGTGGTTGGATATGGAGCAGAGTGAGTGTGTGGTGGTTGGATATGGAGTGGTGTGTGGTGGTTGGATATGGAGTGGTGTGTGTGTGTGTGGTGGTTGGATATGGAGTGGTGTGTGTGTGGTGTGGTTGGATATGGAGTGGTGTGTGTGGTGGTTGGATATGGAGTGGTGTGTGTGTGTGGTGGTTGGATATGGAGTGGTGTGTGTGTGTGTGGTGGTTGGATATGGAGTGGTGTGTGTGTGTGGTGGTTGGATATGGAGTGGTGTGTGTGTGTGGTGGTTGGATATGGAGTGGTGGTTGGATATGGAGTGGTGGTTGGATATGAAGTGGTGTGTGTGTGGTGGTTGGATATGGAGTGGTGTGTGTGTGTGTGTGGTGGATATGGAGTGGTGTGTGTGGTGGATATGGAGTGGTGTGTGTGGTGGATATGGAGTGGTGTGTGTGTGGTTGGATATGGAGCGGAGTGTGTGGTGGTTGGATATGGAGCGGAGTGTGTGTGTGGTGGTTGGATAGGGAGCGGTATGTGTGTGTGTGCTTGGATATGGAGTGGTGTGTGTGTGGTTAGATATGGAGTGGTGTGTGTGGTGGTTGGATATGGAGGTGTGTGTGTGGTTGGATATGGAGTGGTGTGTGTGTGGTGGTTGGATATGGAGTGGTGTGTGTGTGGTGGTTGGATATGGAGTGGTGTGTGTGTGGTGGTTGGGTATGGAGTGGTGTGTGTGTGTGGTGGTTGGGTATGGAGTGGTGTGTGTGTGGTGGTTGGATATGGAGTGGTGTGTGTGTGGTGGTTGGATATGGAGCGGAGTGTGTGTGGTGGTTGGATATGGAGCGGAGTGTGTGTGGTGGTTGGATATGGAGCGGAGTGTGTGTGGTGGTTGGATATGGAGCGGAGTGTGTGTGGTGGTTGGATATGGAGCGGAGTGTGTGTGGTGGTTGGATATGGAGCGGAGTGTTGTGGTGGTTGGATATGGAGCGGAGTGTGTGGTTGTTGGATATGGAGCGGAGTGTGTGTGTGGTGGTTGGATAGGGAGCGGTGTGTGTGTCTGGTGGTTGGATAGGGAGCGGTGTGTGTGTCTGGTGGTTGGATAGGGAGCGGTGTGTGTGGTGCTTGGATAGGGAGCGGTTGTGTGTGTGGTGGTTGGATATGGAGCGGTGTGTGTGTGGTGCTTGGGTATGGAGCGGAGTGTGTGTGGTCGTTGGATATGGAGCGGAGTGTGTGTGGTCGTTGGATATGAAGCGGAGTGTGTGTGTGGTGGTTGGATAGGGAGCGGAGTGTGTGTGTGTGTGGTTGGATATGGAGCAGAGTGTGTGTGTGGTGGTTGAATATGAATCGGAGTGTGTGTGTGTGGTTGGATATGAAGCGGAGTGTGTGTGTGTGGTGGTTGGATATGGAGGTGTGTGTGTGGTTGGATATGGAGTGGTGTGTGTGTGTGTGTGGTTGGATATGGAGTGGTGTGTGTGTGGTGGTTGGATATGGAGTGGTGTGTGTGTGGTGGTTGGGTATGGAGTGGTGTGTGTGTGGTGGTTGGGTATGGAGTGGTGTGTGTGTGGTGGTTGGATATGGAGCGGAGTGTGTGTGGTGGTTGGATATGGGGCGGAGTGTGTGTGGTGGTTGGATATGGAGCGGAGTGTGTGTGTGTGGTTGGATATGAAGCGGAGTGTGTGTGTGTGGTGGTTGGATAGGGAGCGGTGTGTGGTGGTTGGATAGGGAGCGGTGTGTGGTGGTTGGATAGGGAGCGGTGTGTGGTGGTTGGATAGGGAGCGGTGTGTGTGGTGGTTGGATAGGGAGCGGTGTGTGTGTGGTGGTTGGATAGGGAGCGGTGTGTGTGTGGTGGTTGGATAGGGAGCGGTGTGTGTGTGGTGGTTGGATAGGGAGAGGTGTGTGTGTGGTGGTTGGATAGGAGCGGTGTGTGTGTGGTGGTTGGATAGGGAGCGGTGTGTGTGTGGTGGTTGGATAGGGAGCGGTGTGTGTGTGGTGGTTGGATAGGGAGCGATGTGTGTGTGGTGGTTGGATATGGAGCGGTGTGTGTGGTGGTTGGATAGGGAGCGGAGTGTGTGTGGTGGTTGGATTGGGAGCGGAGTGTGTGGTGGTTGGATTGGGAGCGGAGTGTGTGGTGGTTGGATTGGGAGCGGAGTGTGTGGTGGTTGGATTGGGAGCGGAGTGTGTGGTGGTTGGATTGGGAGCGGAGTGTGTGGTGGTTGGATAGGGAGCGGTGGGTGTGGTGGTTGGATAGGGAGCGGTGGGTGTGGTGGTTGGATAGGGAGCGGAGTGTGTGTGTGTGTGTGTGTGTGTGTGTGTGTGTGTGTGTGTGTGTGTGTGTGTGTGTGTGTGTGTGTGTGTGTGTGTGTGTCTGGTGGTTGGATAGGGAGCGGTGTGAACTCCGTCCTCCACGCTCAGTCAGGCCCTGGACTTCCTCCACTCTGGCTAGGGCATGTATCCAAGCTGCATCGTGAAGGCCCTATGTGACTGCTGGCCTATCGAATCAAAACACCAGAGAGGTTTGTTTTTTATTACTGAAACCAGGTGTAACCCCTCTTTTACAGCCTGCCTACTCTTCTTTTGTTTGTAGGCGTCACCCTGTGTGTGAGCCACATTTGTTCTTTTCGTTGATGGCTTCCACGTCCTTCTGAAGCTCTGAGCACCAGTGATTCCTCAATGACTTGCCCTTGTGCGGATAATTGTCCAGACACTGGTGGTGAATCAGACTTGGATTGCATCGTGCAGAGTTCGGCTGGTCCCCATTTTCATAGGCTTCAAGTGAATCTGCATATTCAGCAGTGGTACCTGCCTGGGCCTTCGTTGCGGAGGCCCTGCCTGGGCCTTCGTTGCGGAGGCCCTGCCTGGGCCTTCGTTGCGGAGGCCCTGCCTGGGCCTTCGTTGCGGAGGCCCTGCCTGGGCCTTCGTTGCGGAGGCCCTGCCTGGGCCTTCGCTGCGGAGGCCCTGCCTGGGCCTTCGCTGCGGAGGCCCTGCCTGGGCCTTCGCTGCGGAGGCCCTGCCTGGGCCTTCGCTGCGGAAGCCCTGCCTGGGCCTTCGCTGCGGAGGCCCTGCCTGGGCCTTCGCTGCGGAGGCCCTGCCTGGGCCTTCGCTGCGGAGGCCCTGCCTGGGCCTTCGCTGCGGAGGCCCTGCCTGGGCCTTCGCTGCGGAGGCCCTGCCTGGGCCTTCGCTGCGGAGGCCCTGCCTGGGCCTTCGCTGCGGAGGCCCTGCCTGGGCCTTCGCTGCGGAGGCCCTGCCTGGGCCTTCGTTGCGCAGACCCTGCCTGGGCCTTCGCTGCGGAGGCCCTGCCTGGGCCTTCGCTGCGGAGGCCCTGCCTGGGCCTTCGTTGCGCAGACCCTGCCTGGGCCTTCGTTGCGGAGGCCCTGCCTGGGCCTTCGCTGCGGAGGCCCTGCCTGGGCCTTCGTTGCGGAGGCCCTGCCTGGGCCTTCGTTGCGGAGGCCCTGCCTGGGCCTTCGTTGCGGAGGCCCTGCCTGGGCCTTCGCTGCGGAGGCCCTGCCTGGGCCTTCGTTGCGGAGGCCCTGCCTGGGCCTTCGCTGCGGAGGCCCTGCCTGGGCCTTCGCTGCGGAGGCCCTGCCTGGGCCTTCGCTGCGGAGGCCCTGCCTGGGCCTTCGCTGCGGAGGCCCTGCCTGGGCCTTCGCTGCGGAGGCCCTGCCTGGGCCTTCGCTGCGGAGGCCCTGCCTGGGCCTTCGCTGCGGAGGCCCTGCCTGGGCCTTCGCTGCGGAGGCCCTGCCTGGGCCTTCGCTGCGGAGGCCCTGCCTGGGCCTTCGCTGCGGAGGCCCTGCCTGGGCCTTCGCTGCGGAGGCCCTGCCTGGGCCTTCGCTGCGGAGGCCCTGCCTGGGCCTTCGCTGCGGAGGCCCTGCCTGGGCCTTCGCTGCGGAGGCCCTGCCTGGGCCTTCGCTGCGGAGGCCCTGCCTGGGCCTTCGCTGCGGAGGCCCTGCCTGGGCCTTCGCTGCGGAGGCCCTGCCTGGGCCTTCGCTGCGGAGGCCCTGCCTGGGCCTTCGTTGCGCAGACCCTGCCTGGGCCTTCGTTGCGCAGACCCTGCCTGGGCCTTCGCTGCCGAGGCCCTGCCTGGGCCTTCGCTGCCGAGGCCCTGCCTGGGCCTTCGCTGCCGAGGCCCTGCCTGGGCCTTCGTTGCGGAGGCCCTGCCTGGGCCTTCGCTGCGGAGGCCCTGCCTGGGCCTTCGCTGCGGAGGCCCAGGCAGGGCCTTCGCTGCGGAGGCCCTGCCTGGGCCTTCGTTGCGCAGACCCTGCCTGGGCCTTCGTTGCGCAGACCCTGCCTGGGCCTTCGCTGCCGAGGCCCTGCCTGGGCCTTCGTTGCGCAGACCCTGCCTGGGCCTTCGCTGCCGAGGCCCTGCCTGGGCCTTCGCTGCCGAGGCCCTGCCTGGGCCTTCGCTGCGGAGGCCCTGCCTGGGCCTTCGCTGCCGAGGCCCTGCCTGGGCCTTCGCTGCCGAGGCCCTGCCTGGGCCTTCGCTGCCGAGGCCCTGCCTGGGCCTTCGCTGCGGAGGCCCTGCCTGGGCCTTCGTTGCGGAGGCCCTGCCTGGGCCTTCGCTGCGGAGGCCCTGCCTGGGCCTTCGTTGCGGAGGCCCTGCCTGGGCCTTCGCTGCGGAGGCCCTGCCTGGGCCTTCGCTGCGGAGGCCCAGGCAGGGCCTTCGCTGCGGAGGCCCTGCCTGGGCCTTCGTTGCGGAGGCCCTGCCTGGGCCTTCGTTGCGCAGACCCTGCCTGGGCCTTCGTTGCGCAGACCCTGCCTGGGCCTTCGTTGCGCAGACCCTGCCTGGGCCTTCGCTGCCGAGGCCCTGCCTGGGCCTTCGTTGCGCAGACCCTGCCTGGGCCTTCGTTGCGCAGACCCTGCCTGGGCCTTCGCTGCCGAGGCCCTGCCTGGGCCTTCGCTGCGGAGGCCCTGCCTGGGCCTTCGCTGCCGAGGCCCTGCCTGGGCCTTCGCTGCCGAGGCCCTGCCTGGGCCTTCGCTGCCGAGGCCCTGCCTGGGCCTTCGCTGCCGAGGCCCTGCCTGGGCCTTCGCTGCCGAGGCCCTGCCTGGGCCTTCGCTGCGGAGGCCCAGGCAGGGCCTTCGCTGCGGAGGCCCTGCCTGGAATTTGTAATGCGCACAACTACCGCTAAGGATCTCCCAGCACAGGAAATGGGAGCTGCAGTGGACAGCTAAAAAAGCCAATCTCCGGCCTCCACTGCGAGGCCCTGGAATGGAATGGAATGGAGGTACATTTGTAGAGCACGAATTGCTGCCCGGGGGCGTCCAAGCGCTAGGAACCAACAGAGGTGGACTGGTGGAGTAGCTAAACAGATAATTAATGAGGGGTGAAATAGGAATGTCTTTAACTGCTTGCGAAATGAATAAAGGTCAGGGTTGGCTCTAAGATGAAGGGGGAGAGTGTTCCAGGTTTTAGAGGCATTGTAAGTGAACGTCCTGCCGCCAGACCTAGTCTTTTTTTATTCTTGGGGCCGTGGCCATAAAGGCCTGGCTTGAGCGGAGGTTTCTGCTGGGTAGGTAGTGGGTGACTAAGTCACGGGTGATCATAGGACCTGTGTCCCAGAAGGCCTGATGGGCAATGCACATGGCCTTGAAGAGGATTCCCGTTGTAACGGTATGCGTTGTAAAAACATGCGTTTTAACGTCATATATCCCTGACGGTAAACACACATTACAACGCATTTTTTACAACGCACTACCATTACAACAGAACTTTTACAACGCAAATACCATTACAACGCATTTATTTACAACGCATGTTTTTACAACGCAGGTACTTTTACAACGCATACCATTACAACGTAAGTATTGGTAAGTATATAATTATATTTAAAATGTTATATGTTAGGTTTTTTTTAAAGGGGTATTTTAGGGTTTAGGGTCAGTTTTGGGTTTTTGGGTAAAGGGGTATTTTTAGGGTTTAGGGTCAGTTTTGGGTTTTTGGGTAAAGGGGTATTTTTAGGGTTCAGGGTCAGTTATAGGTTTTTGGGTAAAGGGGTATTTTTAGGGTTCAGGGTCAGTTTTGGGTTTTTGGGTAATGGGGTATTTTTAGGGTTCAGGGTCAGTTTTGGGTTTTTGGGTAAAGGGGTATTTTTAGGGTTCAGGGTCAGTTTTTGGGTAAAGGGGTATTTTTAGGGTTCAGGGTCAGTTATAGGTTTTTGGGTAAAGGGGTATTTTTAGGGTTCAGGGTCAGTTTTGGGTTTTTGGGTAAAGGGGTATTTTTAGGGTTCAGGGTCAGTTTTGGGTTTTTGGGTAAAGGGGTATTTTTAGGGTTCAGGGTCAGTTTTGGGTTTTTGGGTAAAGGGTTATTTTTAGGGTTCAGGGTCAGTTTTCAGTTTTTGGGTAAAGGGGTATTTTTAGGGTTCAGGGTCAGTTTTCAGTTTTTGGGTAAAGGGGTATTTTTAGGGTTCAGGGTCAGTTTTCAGTTTTTGGATAAAGGGGTATTTTTAGGGTTTAGGGTCAGTTTTCAGTTTTTGGGTAAAGGGGTATTTTTAGGGTTTAGGGTCAGTTTTGGGTTTTTGGGTAAAGGGGTATTTTTAGGGTTCAGGGTCAGTTTTGGGTTTTTGGGTAAAGGGGTATTTTTAGGGTTCAGGGTCAGTTTTGGGTTTTTGGGTAAAGGGGTACAGGGTAAAAATAAAATAAAATTAAATTTAAATTAAATTAATTAAATGAAATTAAATTAAATACAATTACATTACATTATATTAATTTTAAATAATATACAATTAAAAAAAAAATATATACTTACCAATACTTACGTTGTAATGGTATGCGTTGTAAAGGTACCTGCGTTGTAAAAAAATGCGTTGTAAATACATGCGTGGTAATAGTATTGGCGTTGTAAAAGTCCCGTTGTAACGGTATGCGTTGTAAAAACATGCGTTTTAACGTCATATATCCTTCTCTGACGCACTGGCAACCAATGACGGCTGACCAGGCCAGCTTTTACTGATTGCCTACGAGGAAGGTGGAGCAGTGTGCGAGCCGCACAGTTCTGCACTGTCTGAAGTCTGCGTAAGGTGTAATCTGGAGCGCCAAGGTAAAGGACGTTGTTAAGGTCTAGGCGGGACTGTATCAGACCCTGGATGGCTACCTGCTTAGCTTCCATGGGAAGAAGGGGGGGGATTTTCTTTAACATCCTAAGAAGGCCAAAACAGGTAGCCGAGTTTTGTGGCCTGGATGTTGAATGAGAGGGATCTATCTAGCCACACCCCCAGGCTCTTGATGTTGTCCTTAGGCGCTGGAGGGGTGCCTAGACAGGAGGGCCACAAAGAGTTGAAGAAGCTGGGGTCTGATGCGCCCAGGAGCATCAGCTCCGTTTTGTCCCCATTTAGTTTGAGGGATGATGAGGACATCCAGCTCTTTACCTCCTCTAGGCACTCTTTAAGTCTGCCTGATATTGGCATATCGGCCTCCTGCGCCAATGAGACCACCAGCTGGGTGTCGCCCGCGTAAGAAATAATCTTAACCCCAAATGGACGGACGACCTCAGCCAGTGGCCTCATATAGATAAACAATGCCGGGCTTAAAGAGGAGCCTTGTGGGACCCCGCACCTCAGTGGTCTACTAGTGGACGCTGACTCACCATCGAATACTCGAAAGGATCTGTCTTTCAGGAATGATTTGAACCAAAGCCAGGCTTTATCCTTGATTCCAACACTAGACAGATGGTTCAGCAGGATGTCGTGGCTGACCGTGTCGAATGCTGCGCTAAGATCGAGGAGGATCACTGCCACTGATCCTCCTTGATCTGATTTTTCTGGATTCCATCAAGAGGGCGGATTTGGTTCCATGTTTGGGTCCAAAACCCGTCTGGGTTGGGTCTAACAGTCAGCCTTGCCCGGCCTTCATTGCGAGGCCCTTGACCGGCCTTCACTGCGAGGCCCTTGACCGGCCTTCACTGCGAGGCCCTTGACCGGCCTTCACTGCGAGGCCCTTGACCGGCCTTCACTGCGAGGCCCTTGACCGGCCTTCACTGCGAGGCCCTTGACCGGCCTTCACTGCGAGGCCCTTGACCGGCCTTCACTGCGAGGCCCTTGACCGGCCTTCACTGCGAGGCCCTTGACCGGCCTTCACTGGGAGGCCCTTGACCGGCCTCCCCTGCGAGGCCCTTGACCGGCCTCCCCTGCGAGGCCCTTGACCGGCCTCCCCTGCGAGGCCCTTGACCGGCCTCCCCTGCGAGGCCCTTGACCGGCCTCCCCTGCGAGGCCCTTGACCGGCCTCCCCTGCGAGGCCCTCGACCGGCCTCCCCTGCGAGGCCCTCGCCCGGCCTCCCCTGCTCTTCTGTCTTTTTTGTTACTTTTGCTAGCAGAGGACCAAGCTGGCAAAAATTGACCAGTGCACCCCTTTATCTGAAAGAAACAGGTTAGTATTAGATTCCTTACCTTAGAATATCCCCAGGCGTCAGTCTGTATCCGGAAACTTTTGCGTAGCAGTACCCCTGCGCGTCGGTAGGCGTCGTCTGCAGGCGTCCCCTGCGGCTCCGCGTCGTCGGCGTCATGCGCCGTGATGACGTCGCTGGAGTATATAGACGCCGCCTCCGCGCGCTGACGTCAGTTCTTCTTTTTTCCGCGCCAGTTAGCGCAGATCCGAAGAGCAGTACTCTGGTCTTTTGACCAAGGTTTTTTGATTACTCTAACTCTTTAGGTGCCGGTAGGATGCCCGGTTTTAAAAATTGTGACGGGTGCGACCGCCTGATGTCGGTCACCGACCACCATCGACTCTGCCTCCGGTGCCTGGGCGCCGACCACGACGTGGAGTCCTGCGTCGACTGCTGGGCCTTGACGGGTAAGGCTAGACGGGAGCGGTCCCGCAAGCTGCTCGAGTTCCGGCTGTCGGCCCCGCGCCGGGAGCGGTCCCGGTCCGGCCGAGAGAACGGTTGCGGAGCCGCCACGAGCGCTCCGGGAGTCGTCACCATTCCTCCGGTTCCTCAGGTAAGCGACACAAGAAGTCGGGGCGTCGTCATCGCACCCCGACTCCCCCCGACGCTCGCGCGATGCGGCCGGGGGTTCGGGTGGCCCTGCCCCCGCGTGGGTCGCCGACTCTGCCTGCTCCATACCCGTCGGTCCCTGGGCAAGGCGCGCGAGGAGATAGAGGAGTTCCTCGTGGCCATGAGGGCGCTGTCTCCTCCGACGGGGCCTACGGCGCCTGCGGGCCCGGTGGTCCCGTCCGGGGGCCCGAGCGGTTCGGGTGCTCCGGCCCCGACGCCGCCGGCGGCTCCGGCCCCAGCGCCGCTGGGCCCTTCAGGGTCGACGCTGGCTGGTCAACCGGCCTCTCCGGCGCCGTGCCTCCGACGCCGGCTCCGGCCGGCGTCGGGGCTCCGGCGCCGGCTCCGGGCGGCGCCACCCCCATTCCCTCTCCAACTCCGGAGTCGGACCGGCGTCGTCCGACGCAGAGTCCGGCGCCGATGGGGCCCATTGACCCCGAGGAGCCGGTCTACATCGTTGAATCCGAATATGGTGATGAAGATTATGGAGAGGGTTGGGAGGGGTCTGAGGACCCTCTGTCACGCGAGTGTCAGTACGACGTGGACTGGACAGGTGACTTGGGTGATGCCAGTGGTCTGGACGACTCTCCTAACCCTGGTTTTGTCTCGCCTCCCACTGTGGCGTCGGAGGCTGGGGCTGCTTATTCTGTGGTGCTGATGAGGGCTGCCAAGGCCTTGCGCCTTGAGCTCCCCGTCGCAAAAGTGAAGCCTAACATCCTCACCGAGGTCTTCAAACCGCAGTCATGCCCACAGGAGCCTCTGCTGCCGTTCAATGAAGCCTTGACGGACGTTCTTTTGGGCACGTGATCCAGGCCCGCTTCAGGTTCGCCTGTTGATAGGAACGTTGCCAGGCGCCACCGTCCGTGTTCGGACGACCCTAAGTTCCTGTCCACCCATCCCACCCCTGAGAGTCTGGTGATCCAGGCCTCAACATCCCAATCCGCATTCCCGTCGGCCCCGCCCGACCGGGAATCAAAGAGGTACGACCAGTTTGGCAAAAAGGTCTTCTCGTCCCTGAGTGCGGGACTGCGGTCTTGCAATACCGCATGCCTCTTGGGCCGCTACACCCACTCTCTGTGGGATACGGTCGCGGAGTGTCTGCCGCAATGCCCGCAGGAGGTACGGGACAAGCTCGGCCAGGCTATGGTTGAAGGCCGAGACGCGGCGAGGTATTCCATCAGGTGTGGTCTTGATACGACCGACTCGCTGGGCAGAGCGATGTCCACGACGGTGGCGATTCGTCGCCACGCCTGGCTGAGATCCGCCAATTTTTCGACGGATGTCCAAAATGCCTTGATGGACATGCCGTTCGATGGCAGTCGCCTGTTTGGCGACAAAGCGGACAACGCGCTTGAGCGCTTCAAGGACTCCAGGGTCACGGCTAAGTCCTTGGGTCTCTCGACCCAGCGCCAGCAAACTGGTTCGTTTCGCTCCTTTCGTGGCCACGGAAGGGGCGGTCCCACACGTGCTGCCAGCCACGCACCGCAGAACACTTCTCAACGCGGTGGCGGCCGTGGATTCCGCCGTGGTGGCGGTCGGGGACAGCGGCGAGGTCAGGCCACACCTCCCCCCGCAGCAGCCTCCAAATCCTCCTAGTCCGAGCTTTCAGGCCCATGTGACGCCAGTGGGTGGCAGGGTTCGCCATCACCACTCCCGCTGGCGCACTATCACATCGGACAGGTGGGTGCTGCAGCTCGTCCGAAGGGGCTACTCCCTCCCCTTCGAGACCACTCCTCCAGCCATGCCACCGCAGAACCACCGTGTGTCGGGGGACCACTTGACAATTCTGCAGGAGGACGTTACGGCCCTCTTGGCCAAGGGGGCCATCGAGCGCGTTCCTGGGCCAGAAGTAGGGTGTGGTTGCTATTCCCACTACTTTCTGGTACCCAAGAAGGACAAGGGGGGCCTGCGTCCTATCTTGGATCTATGGAACGTCAACGGCTTCCTCCGGAAGGAGAAGTTCAAGATGTTGACTTTGGCTCAGGTCTTGGCTGCTCTAGACCCGCAAGACTGGATGGTGGCGTTGGACTTGCAGGATGCGTATTTTCACATCCCCGTCCTGCCGGCCCACCGGCGTTACCTGCGGTTCACGGTAGGCCACATGCACTTTCACTTTATCGTGCTCCCATTCGGCCTTACCAGCGCCCCACGGGTGTTCACGAAAGTGATGGCGGTGGTCGCAGCTCATCTGCGCCGGTTAGGGGTTTCAGTCTTCCCCTACCTCGACGACTGGTTGTTGAAGGCGGGCTCGCCCCAGACAGTCGTCCACCACCTTCAGATGACGGCAGACCTCCTGCACGAGCTGGGGTTTTCCATCAATGTGCCGAAATCACACCTGTGTCCCTCTCAAAAGCTCCTTTTCATCGGAGCGGTTCTCGACTCGGCGCAGTTTCGGGTTTATCCTCCGGAACGGCGGGTCCGGGATATTCAGGCTCTGATTCCCATCTTTCAGCCGTTATCCCGGGTCTCGGTCAGGTTGACGCTGCGGCTTCTGGGGCTGATGGCCTCCTGCATCCTTCTGGTGCATCACGCCAGGTGGCGGATGCGGGCTCTGCAGTGGGACCTGAAGTTTCAGTGGGCCCAGCATCAAGGCAACCTCTCCGACCATGTCCTGATCTCGGAGGGCACTGCGAGACAGTTGCAGTGGTGGCTTACGGACCGCGATTGGGTCAGAGGCAGATCCCTCTCCCTTCCCCAACCGGAGCACGTAGTTGTGACGGACGCGTCCCTCCAGGGCTGGGGAGGCCACTTGGGAGAGGCGGAGATCAGAGGCATCTGGTCTCCGGCGGAGTCCCGGCTCCATATCAACATGTTGGAGCTGCGGGCGATTCGCCTAGCACTGAAGGCATTCCTCCCCTTTGTCAACGGGAGTGTGGTGCAGGTGTTCACGGACAACACCACCGCCATGTGGTACTGCAACAAGCAGGGCGGAGTGGGGTCGTGGACCCTTTGCCAGGAGGCTCTGCGCCTCTGGCAATGGCTGGAACGTCAGGGCGTGACTCTGACGGTTCAACACCTGGCAGGTTCTCTGAACGCCAGGGCGGACGAACTCAGCCGTCGGTGCTCGGTGGATCACGAATGGCGTCTGAACTCGGACGTGGCGAAAGGCCTCTTTCTGCAATGGGGAGAGCCTTGGTTAGATCTATTCGCCACAGAAGAGAACGCGCAATGTCATCAGTTCTGCGCGTTGGAGTTTCCAAGACGGCACTCGCTCGGCGACGCCTTTCGACGCGAGTGGAGTTGCGGTCTATTGTACGCCTTTCCGCCTATACCACTTCTGCCCAGAGTGCTGAAGAAGATCAGGCGCGACCGGGCCCAAGTTATCCTTGTGGCTCCGGACTGGGCTCGAAGGTACTGGTATCCTGAGCTACTCAGCATGTCAGTCGGTCCCTCGATCCGCCTGCCCCTTCAGGAGGACCTTCTGTCGCAGCAGCAGGGGACGGTCCTCCACCCGAACCTGTCCAGTCTCCACCTCCATGCTTGGAGATTGAGCGGCGACAGGTGAGGCCATTGGACTTGCCTCCTGAAGTCTCTGATGTGATTCTGGCAGCCAGGCGTCCCTCCACAAAGTCGGTATACGCCTGCCGGTGGAACAGATTTGTGGCATGGTGCACAGCAAAGACTGTAGATCCCCTTTCTGCCCCTCTCTGAGGTTCTACTCTTTCTTCTCTCTCTTGCCCAGCAGGGCTCTGCTCTGGGCACTATCAAGGGCTACCTTTCGGCCCTTTCCGCCTTCTTAAGGCTACCTGATCAGCCATCTTTGTTCAAGTCCCCTATTGTAACAAGATTCTTGAAGGGCATCACTCACATGTATCCACCTGTTCCGTTCGTGATGCCTCAGTGGGACTTGAACCTGGTTCTGACTTTCTTGATGTGCGCTCCCTTTGAGCCGCTTCATTCCTGTCCTCTCCGTCTTCTGACTTTAAAGACGGCCTTCCTGGTTGCCATCACCTCTGCCAGGAGAGTGAGTGAGCTCCAGGCTCTTTCTGTGAAACCTCCTTTCTTGTCCATTCATCCAGACAAGGTGGTTCTGAGAACTAGACCTTCTTTCCTGCCCAAGGTAGTTTCTGCTTTTCACATCGGGCAGTCCATCACCTTACCCTCCTTCTTCCCGCCTCCGCATCCTTCAAAAGATGAAGAGCGGCTCCATCGTCTGGACCCAAAACGTGCGCTTTCATTTTATATGGATCGCACACGCCAGTTCCGGGTGGATGACCAACTGTTTGTTGGTTACGTGGGTGAGAAGAAGGGACGGGCGGTACAGAAACGAACCATTTCTCGGTGGGTCGTCCTGTGCATCAAAGCGTGCTACTCTTTGGCTCGGAAGGAGCCTCCTGTTGGGCTGAGGGCCCATTCCACTCGGGCCACGGCGGCTACTACTGCCCTGGGCCGGGGAGTCCCTTTGCAGGACATTTGCCAGGCGGCTACATGGGCCTCGCTGCACACCTTTGCGAGGCATTACTGCCTGGACAGTCCAGTCCGGAGGGACGGCTTCTTTGGCCGTTCGGTCCTCCAGGATTTTCTGGTGTAGGATTGTATTGGTTCGCAGACCCACCACCGGGGTTGGTATTGCTGGGGTATCTATTCTAAGGTAAGGAATCTAATACTAACCTGTTTCTTTCAGATGAACAAGTTACTTACCTTCGGTAACGATATATCTGTAAGAAACAGTAGTTGGTATTAGATTCCTTACCGCCCCACCCATCCTCCCCGTTCTGCGAACTGATACCTAGGGTTAAGGACATCCCTTTCAGGGCCCTAGTTTCACATGGCACCAGTGTTGGTTCTCACATGGCTCTGCGTGTTCTGGCGCGGAAAGGCTGTGTGCAAAGAACTGACGTCAGCGCGCGGAGGCGGCGTCTATATACTCCAGCGACGTCATCACGGCGCACGACGCCGACGACGCGGAGCCGCAGGCGACGCCTGCAGACGACGCCTACCGACGCGCAGGGGTACTGCTACGCAAAAGTTTCCGGATCCAGACTGACGCCTGGGGATATTCTAAGGTAAGGAATCTAATACTAACTACTGTTTCTTACAGATATATCGTTACCGAAGGTAAGTAACTTGTTCGTTAGTCAAAGTTGGTAGCAGACTATGCCTGCTTACTGTACCCCTAGATGCTAGGGGCGGCCTTCCAACCCCTTCAGAAAATTCTTTTCAGTTTCCCATAGCTGGCGGTGCTTCCTCCTGTGTATGTTCTCTGCTTACTCCTGTGTATGTTCTGTGCTTACTCCTGTGTATGTTCTGTGCTTTCATGCTTGCTAGTTTCACATGGTGCATTGTGACTTGCAGGCTGATGGAGCACTGAATATTTCCAAAAATGCTGGTCCTCTTTCAGCTTGTATGCCTTTTCCTTCTGGAAGTGATAATCGGCTTTCTTGCTGACAAAATGTACCCAGCACTCGTGTCTCATTGCAGACAGTGGGCTCCACTCTGACTTGAGGCTGTGCTATGATTTTCATAGCCGCCCTGTCTAGTTTCGGACAGATGAACACTTACCTGCCCAGTTGCTGCCCATCCTCCGCCCCAGAAAGCCTGTGATGGAAGATGGACTCCCCGTGGACTGGAAGAGTGCTCACATGTCAAAGGTAGCTTGCCTTATGCTTGACCCTGCTTTTCCATCTGTGGCCCTTAGTGACGAGTACATTAACTGCACTCAGGAGCAGCTCGCTGCAGCAGCCAGAGTAGTGATGCCAGAAACAGGCGCCGCCTGGACTCTGGAAGATGTCGCTTGCTGCTGGTCAGTAATAGTTACTATGTATTTGAGACCTATCTGAGAGCCCCCACAGTCATCCATCCAATGAAGCCCAACAGAGTTTTCATGGAGCTGGTGTCCGTACATACATAGAGCCTGTACCTTCCAGTTCGCAGCATATATTTTATGTCCATGAGAATGGACAATTGGCATCTTTGAGACCTGTTCGCTCTGCCAGTGCCTTTCGATCATGCTGTGGAGCATTAACAAAAGGAGAACCAAGAAAATAAGACTGCCTACGAATATGCGTCCGCACTTGGGAAATGCGGCAACCTCGACATTTTGTACTTTCATTCATCATGATGCATGTGCGCGCTGACGTTGGCTGGTGGAGTAGATTTTAACTTTACAGGCTGAGATGAATTGGTTAATAAAAAAATATTTAAATGAAGTAGAGCAAATATGCTTTCATTCATAAAATGGAGGAGACAGCAACAATTTTCTTGCTGGCTATTACAAAGAAAGAAGAAACAAAATAGAACCATTGAAGGTCAAGTGGGGCAAAGCATGGGCGGTTGGCGGTAGTGTGGGGAGAGGGAAGCGCATGAAGGAGTGAGCCACAAAGTATTTGGGAGTTGCACATGTGAGCAGAAGGAAAAGCACACTGGTGAGAGTAACCGTGCGCAAAGGACAAGCACACGACGGAGAAAGCTTAAACACCTGCATTCTCATGGAGTGCCTAAAGACAAATGTAGTGTTGGAGGCATGTGGGCTGCTAAATTCATATCTTAGCATTAGATCGCCGCCTAGTGTTGGGCTCGGATGATTGCACATTGTTGTCCTGGAAGAGTCTTCGAAGTATCCTGAGATAGGTGGCTCCTCCCCTGGACTACAGTGCGCATGGGCATCGGCTCCATCCCCAGATTGTTTTTTTCCGCCATTGGGTTCGGATGTGGTCTCGACGTCTTACTGTCGGAACCAAGTAAAACTAACTTTTAGCGGCCAAAAGGCCTCGATTTTCTTGCGTCGGTATTGTCTGCGCACGGTCTCGAGTCTTCCGTCTCTTGGAGCCGGAATAAGCGGAGTTTTCTTCGCTCTCGGAACTTTGAGGCCTTCTCATCGCGACACGACTGCAAGCCTTTTCGGACATGGAGCGGAGCCCGTTTAAGTACTGCCCGCTCTGTGGGTCCAAGTACCCACACATCGATCTACACCCCGTGTGTAACAAATGCCTTTCGCCTGACCACGACGACGGAAAGTGCAAGGCCTGTGCACAGTTCCGATCGAAGAAGACTCTCAAGCTTCGGCGCGCGGTGCGCATGGAAGCTAAACAAGCGGCCCCGGATCCGGAGAACATCTTCGGCGACCAAGACGAAGAGGACCAGGGTCATCATCTCCAAATCTCCCCACCCGGGACGGAGGTCGAGGCGGATCCGGGAGACGACGACGGAGTCGCGGGTCCAGGCCTTGAATACGTCGACGAGGTAGGAGACGACGATGAGATTTATGGGGCCGCGGCGGATAGCTCAGCGGACGAGCTCTGCCCCGAAGGTTACGAGGATACCGACCGGGACACGGGATCGCCTGTCGGCCTTACCCAAGACCCGTTGCCGCAAGCCACAGCCCCGCTTTCGGGCCCGGCCACGGACTTACTTGCTGGGCAGACTGTTTCGAAACCGAAACCATCGGGATCGACAACACCTAAAATGGCCGACCCGAAATCGAAACTGAAAGTTAAGGACTCGAGTGTCCCTAAGATGGCTGCCGTGCCGGTGAAACCGACGGCGCCTGCTACCCCATCGACTCCGTCGACCTCCGGTCCGCAGAAGTCGAGGAAGTCCGTCGATTCCGATGCTGCGAAATCGAAACCGACGCCAGAGGAGGGGTCCTCCAAGAAAGATGGTCGGCACGGGACAGCGGCTCCGACGCCGTCCAAACCCGCCAAAGTCGGCTCCAAGGAGGCTACGCAGGCACACGGAAAGAAGTCTGTGCCCCGAACGCAGGAATCGGAGGCGGTACAGACGGGATCCGCGCCCAAGACGCACAAGGCCCACAAGGACGTCGGATCCGAGGGGAGAATCAGACCATCCTCGTCGGCGCCGACACAAACTGTGAGTGTGCCGTCCCCCATTGCCGACTCACTGAAAAGGATCAGGGAAAAAGCCTTTGCCCCGTCGGCTCCGATACCATCAACGCAGCCGCGAAAAGACACTCCAGAGAAGCCGTCTGGGAAACTTCTCTTTATTTTGCCGCCGAAGGAGGCGCCCAAGGCATTTTCAACCAAATCGGCACCGAAACAGGTGGTTTCTTCACCGACTGGGCCACTTCCACGTCAGGTGCTCGAATCCGAAGACGATTCGGCGCATTTCATCGACGCTGACACAGGCAAACTGACCCTCTATAAGAGGAAAATAACTTCGGAGCCAGTGGACCCCTATGTCATTCCACTAAAGAAGAAAAGGGTGCCCCTTGACGCCTCAGGCCTCACGGAACCAATCCAGCCTCCTCCGAGACGGAGCCCTACTCCCTCCCCAGACCACTCTGAGGGTGAGGGGTATGATGAGGACGACCAGTACAATTTCCCAATCAATGAACCTGATGTGCAACCGGATTCATTTGATGACACTGGTGACCAGAACACCCAAGGTGCGGGCAGGACCCGCAGCCTTTTAATGCACGGGCATCCCCGACTGAGGATTCAGCAGGTTTTCATGCCCTACTCGAAAGGGCGGCAGCCAATCACGATGTGGACATGCATGCCGACCCTGTGGAGGAAGACTTCCTTTTCGACACTTTTTCGGTCTCTGAAAGGACAGTAAAGACACTGCCTATGCTTAAAGGAGTCCTCAAGCATGCTGGGGACATATTTAAGGAGCCTACGAGAGCGAGAGTGGTCAACCCTCGCATTGAAAAAAAGTACAGACCTGCACCTGCGGACCCCGCATACATTCGGGGACAATTGCCATTGGACTCTCTTGTGGTCGCCAATGCCAGGAAACGTGCCAACTCCCAGACTACGGGTGAAGCTCCTCCCCCGGATAAGGAATCCAAAGTGCTAGAGGCAGGGGGCAAAAGAGTAGCTGCACAGGCATCAAACTTCTGGCGCATTGCCAATACACAGGCGCTCTTGGCGCGTTATGATAGGGCGCACTATGACACCCTAGAACAGATCGTACAACACCTGCCTCCACAGTTCCAAGAGGGCACGAAAATGCTTATCGAGGAAGGGAAGCTAATCTCAAACGCAGCCATCAAGTGTGCACTTGATGCTGCGGACACTGCTGCTAGGGCTATCAACACTAGCGTTATGCTGAGACGACAAGCGTGGCTCCGCATCTCAGGGTTTAAACCGGATATTCAGACGACGATTCTTAATCAGCCAGTCAATCCTGATAGTCTGTTTGGTCCGGATGTTGACACCACCCTAGAGAAAATAAAGAAAGACACGGACACTGCTAAGTCTATGGGGGCCCTACAGTCACAGCAGTTTCGTGGCGGCAATTTTCGTCGCTCAGGTGCACGTGGAGTCACCAGAGGACAATTGGGTCAACAATCCCAGTTCACAAAAGGTGGGGCACAATCCTCGTTCACTAAACAGAACAAGGGAGGTTACAGGAATAACAGCAACAGAGGTCGCGGCAGAGGAAACAACAGCTCCCGCACCTCTACTCCCAACAAACAGTGACTCTCTGTCACTGCCCCCCGACCACCTAACACCTGTCGGGGGGAGACTGCAGCGGTTCCTGCCCGTCTGGAGAAACATCACCACAGACAGGTGGGTGCGACAACTAATCCAGTATGGTTATTGCCTAGAGTTAAAGTCCACTCCACCCAACATCCCGCCAAGGCAACGGCCTATGTCCGCAGAGCACTTGCTCTTATTGCAGCAGGAGGTAGTGGTGATGCTGCAAAAGGGAGCAATCGAGCTCGTGCCGGTGGGGGAGGAAGGCACAGGGGTATATTCCCTGTACTTCCTTATTCCAAAGAAGGACGGTTCTCTCAGGCCCATTCTCGATCTACGTCCCCTCAACCTGTACATACTATCGGAACATTTCCACATGCTTACACTGCAACAGATTCTTCCCTTGCTAAACCAAGGAGACTTCTTAGCAACCTTAGACCTCAAGGATGCTTATTTCCACATTCCACTACACCCGTCACACAGGAAATACCTCAGGTTCACTATTCAGGGCAGGCACTACCAGTTCAAAGTCCTACCCTTCGGAGTCACAACAAGCCCCGAGGGTGTTCACAAAGTGTCTGGCGACAGTAGCGGCGCACCTCAGGAGGCAGAACATCCATGTCTACCCCTACCTAGACGACTGGCTCGTGCAAGCCAAGTCAGAGCAACAGTGCGCCGCAGACATGTCGACTACAATTCACCTTCTTCACGATCTGGGTTTCTCCCTGAACTACCCAAAATCGCATCTTCAGCCGGCGCATGTCCGGCAGTTTCTAGGCGCGACGATCAATACCCTGACGGCCATGGCTCAGCCAAACCAGGTCAGGATAGACAGCATGCAGGCTCTGATCCAAAGGTTCAGGCCGCAACACTCGCTTCCAGCGAGAGTGTTCATGCAGTTGATAGGCATGATGGCCTCCTGCATCTTCATAGTCCCTCACGCACGGCTACACATGCGCCCGCTCCAGGAGTGCTTAGCAAATCAGTGGACACAGGCTCGTGGGCAATTGACAGACCTAGTGTTGGTTACCAGTCGGGCATACGACTCTCTGCATTGGTGGACTCCACACAACCTTTGCAAGGGCCGACTGTTCCAAGAGCCTGTGCCGCAGATTATCCTGACAACGGACGCGTCTCTCCAGGGTTGGGGAGCTCATGTGCTCACTTACACAGTGCAGGGACTATGGACGACGCAGCAACAGAAGATGCACATCAACTATCTGGAACTGATGGCAATCTTCATGGCGCTCAAGTCCTTCATTGTACATCTGTGCAACAAAGTCGTGCTAGTCCGGACGGACAACATGACCGCGATGTACTACATTCAAAAGCAGGGAGGCACCCACTCGCCACAGCTGTCTCATCTGGCTCAGAGCATGTGGAAGTGGGCCATTCAGAGGAACATTTTCCTCATGGCAGAACACCTCCCAGGAAAGGACAATCAGATGGCGGATCTGCTCAGCAGATACAGCCATCAAATGCACGAGTGGGAGATACACCCGTCTGTTCTCCACCCGTACTTCCAGCAGTGGGGTCATCCAGAGATAGACCTGTTTGCCACAGCAGAGAACGCAAAATGCCAACTCTTTGCCGCCAGGTTCCCTCACCCACTGTCGCAGGGGAATGCGATATGGATGAACTGGTCAGGCAAATTTGCGTACGCTTTTCCGCCAGCCCCTCTAATACCGCTGGTCGCAAGAAAGCTAAGGCAGCACGAGATGACTCTCATCCTGGTTGCTCCAACGTGGGCGCGCCAAGCTTGGTACACCACGTTCCTCGAACTCTCAGTGGTGCCGCATCAAAGGCTGCGCCTCACGCCCAGTCTTTTGACGCAGAACCATGGAGACATTCAGCATCCAGATCCACAACAGCTCAACCTGGCGATCTGGCTCCTGAAGTCCTAGAGTTTGGATACCTTAACCTACCTCCGGAGTGCATGCACATCATCAAGGAGGCAAGGAAACCAACTACTAGAGCATGCTATGCTGCAAAGTGGAAGCGTTTTGTCATTTACTGTACGGCCAATGACATCGACCCGCTAGATGCATCTATCCCCAACATCATCTGCTATCTGTTGCATCTTTACAAGTGCAATCTAGCGTACACTTCCATTCGGATACATCTATCCGCCATAGCGGCTTATCTCCAGAACAGGCAGCACCTCTCTGTCTTCAGGGTGCCTGCCATTGAAGCCTTCCTTGAAGGTCTGAAACGAGTCATTCCCCCAAGGACACCGCCAGCTCCGGTGTGGAACCTCAATGTCGTTCTCACCAGACTGATGGGACCGCCATTTGAGCCCCTGCACTCGTGTGAACTCCAGTTCCTTACGTGGAAAGTAGCTTTCCTTGTGGCTATCACGTCTCTGAGGCGTGTCAGTGAGCTGCAGGCGCTCACAATCCAAGAGCCATTCATTCAAATCCATTCAAATAGGGTAGTGCTACGCACTAACCCCAAATTCCTTCCGAAGGTGGTGTCACAGTTTCATCTAAACCAAACTATTGACTTACCAGCATTCTTTCAAAACCCGCAAACGGTGGCGGAAAGAATGCTCCATACCTTAGATGTACGGAGGGCGTTGATGTACTACATAGACAGAACACAACCCTTTAGAAAGACAAAACAACTCTTTGTTGCCTTCGCACCCCAACACAAAGGCAACCCAATTTCCAAAGCAGGGATAGCCAGGTGGATTGTTAAGTGCATCCAGATATGTTATCAAAAAGCCAAACGCACTTTAACAATACCCCCCAGGGCGCACTCCACACGCAAACTGGGGGCATCCATGGCTTTCCTAGGGAACATTCCTTTAGAGGATATTTGCAGAGCAGCCACGTGGGTCACACCACATACCTTCACAAAACACTACTGTGTTGATGTGCATTCCAAGCAGCAAGCAGCTGTAGGACAGGCTGTTCTCAAGACACTTTTTCAGGTTTCTGCAGCTGGCACGGGCAACCGCCGCTGATGGAGGGACTGCTATGTATTCTATGCTAAGATATGAATTTAGCAGCCCACATGCCTCGAACTGAATATGCTACTTACCAGTATGCATCTGTTCTTGGCATGTAGGGCTGCTAACATTCATATCGCCCGCCCTCCTCCCCGGTGCCTGTCGCAGCTGCAGATATACTATTGTATTTATTCATTAGCATGGACATCTTTTACACTTTTCACTCCATCTTCTGCCACAATGGCGAAAAACAATCTGGGGATGGAGCCGATGCCCATGCGCACTGTAGTCCAGGGGAGGAGCCACCTATCTCAGGATACTTCGAAGACTCTTCCAGGACAACAATGTGCAATCATCCGAGCCCAACACTAGGCGGCGATCTAATGCTAAGATATGAATGTTAGCAGCCCTACATGCCAAGAACAGATGCATACTGGTAAGTAGCATATTCAGTTCAAGGCATGTGAGCTATAGATCACATGCTTTGCATACTCCTGCCATCTAGTGTTTGGTCCGGGTGTTTGTAAGTTTTTCTTCGAAGAAGTTTTTCTAGTCACGAGGTAATGTGACTCCTCCTTTCGGTGATAGTGCGCATGGGTATTTACTCTATTGTTTTGATAGTTTTTTCCCGCCATTGGGTTCGGATGTGTATTGCTGCGCTCTGGTTCAAAACCGTTCTTTTGGTTCCCCTCAGTGCGCAATCCACTCTACCCATGTTGGTATTGTTTCGCACACGTATCCCACTTCTCAGCGTATGGGGTCGGTTGAAACTTCGATCGGAAAACTCGTGGGAGGCCGTTTGGCCTAACTGCGTCGGTCCACCTCGCAGTTGATTGAACGGACGCTATTTAAATTCTGTCCTCTGTCACGCAAAATATCCACGCACTTACTCGCACAAAGTGTGCAGCTTGTGCTTATTTCCGAAGCCCACAAACAAGACTGCGATGTATACAGATTGTTTCGATCGAAGAAAACCCTCCGCAATCATCTGACTCGACGCTGCTGAATTAGTCCTTGCAGAAACCAAAAGATCCTCCTTTCAAGCTACAGGATCAGATTTGAGATTTGCCACCTCCCAAATTGGATCCTAGAAATAAGGAACTTTACATTAATCCTGAAACAGGAAATATTATCAAACTGCCTCGCAATCGCGAGTCCGAGGACATAAAATGTAAGATTCCTTTAAAAAATGTCCCTACACCTTCTCCAACATGATAACCTTTACCTATCACACCACAGAACTCTCCACCCTCACAGCATGATGATGTTGGAGATAATGAATTACCTCTAGATCCTTGGAAAGACTACACTATTGATCCACCTACAGATAATGACCCAGACCTTTACCCTTCAAAGCCTTCCCCTCCTGAGGACAACGTAGGTTATTTAGAGACATGCTGATGGCATCTTCAAGGACCCTGTTGGTGCTCATATTCTGACTCCCAGAATAGATAAGAAGTATAAGCCTGCTCAGTCTGATCCAGTCTTGTTGGCTCTAATGACTATAAACTGGCTAATTCACACACCTCTAGGGATGCCCCCCTCCGGACAGGGAGTAAAAATTAATAGAATCCTCTGGCAAACGAATAGCTGCCTAGGCGGCAAATCATTTGCGTATTACCAACATCTAGGCCCTCTTAGCCAGGTATGATGGAGCGCACTGGGACGAAAAGGAGCAATTGCTCCAATCTCTTCCAGATGAACACAAAGCTAAAGCACAGGATTTAAGTCCGGAAGGAAAGCTCATCTCATATTGCTCTATTAGATGTGCCTTAGATGCTGCTGATACCGCAGCGCCAGAGATTAACACCAGTGTGTTACTTAAGACACGCCTGTTGAGGACAATTCACCTACTACTTCAACTTGGGTTTACAGTGAACGCTTTGAAGTCCCATCTGCAGCCTTCAAACACACAGCCTTATCTGGGAGCCACCATAGACACTTAAAAAAGCCCTAGCCTCTCCCAACGCAGCCAGAATTTACAGTATTCAGTCTCTTCTTACTCTGTTTCAGCCCAACCGCTCATTACCAGCCAGAGCCGTCATGCAACTGCTGGGAATGATGGCATCTTGCATCATAATCGTGCCCCATGCAAGACTTCACATGCGTGCCCTTCAAGAATGCTTAGCAAGTCAGTGAAACTAGTCGCAGGATCGATTAGCCGATCTAGTGTTAGATGGCTGCACCCATCGCTTTCTGCAGTGGTGGAACACACAAAATGTGATCAAAGGGCGGCCCTTCATTGAACCTGTTCCACATTCAGTGCTAACAGCAGACACATCACTCACCGGTTGATGTGCTCAGTTACAGGAGCACACAAGCCAAGGATTGTGGAGTCTAAAGCACAAAAATCTCCATATAAGCCACCTAGAGCTATTAGCAGTGTTTCAAGCGCTCAAAGCCTTTCAAACTCACCTCGTAGGCAAAGCTGTCCTAGTCCGCACGGACAACTTGACAGCTATGTACTACGAACAAAAATAGGGGGGGGGGGACACACTCCAACTGTCACGCCTAGCGCAAGCCATTTGGAAATGGGTCCATACGCCACAAGTTATCTCCTGGCAGAACACCTTCCAGGAGTAAACAATCAGATTGCCGGCCTTCTCAGCAGAACGAGGCAGCAAATCCACGAGTGGGAATTTCATTCTCCGGTTCTCCTCCCCTACTTTCACGATTGGGGATTTCCTCAGACCTGTTCGCCACAGCAGAAAACTCAAAATACCCAAGCTTCTGCTCCAAGTTCCCACACCCGCTCTCCAAAGGCAATGCCCTGTGGATGAACTACTCAGGGATATTTGCCTACTCTTTTCCGCCTCTCCCACTCACATCCCTCTCACTAATACTCATACTCCCACAGGAGCACGTCAACCCTGGTTCACCACCCTACTGGAGCTGTCTGTAGTTCCACACCAAAAGCTGCATCTCACCTCCAGTCTCATTCAGAGCGATGGAGAAATCAGGCATCCAAATCCCAAAGAACTCAACCTGGCGACGTGGCTCCTGAAGTCAGTTTGGTTATTTACACCTACCATCAGACTGTATGAATATCCTAAGAGGCGAGAAAGCCTACCACAGGGCATGTTGTGCCGCAAAATGGAAGAGAGTTGTTATCTATTGTAATAACAATATCAATCCTCTTGATTCCTATGTACAGAACACCATCTATTAGCTGTTACATTTACAGCAATCTGGAATAGCCTACACGTCCATTCGCTTACATCTGGTAGCAGTAGCTGCAAGCTTACAAAACAGACTACACTTATCTCTATTCAGAGTACCAGTGATTAAAGCCTTTATGGAAGGATTAAAGAGTGGTACCACCAGGACTTCCACCTGCACCAGTGTCGAACCTAGTCCTTACTAGGCTAATGGATCCACCATTTGAACCAATGCATAGGTGCCAATTTCAATTCCTCTCATGGAAATTGCTTTCCTCATCGCAATAACTTCACTGAGGAGAGTTTGTGAACTCCAGGCATTAACTATGCAAGAGCCCTTCTTTCAGCTTCACAAAGATTGTGGTTCTTCGCACCAATCCTACATTTCTCCCTTAAGTAGTTTCTGCCTTTTATATCAATCGGTTGAGTTACCGGTGTTCTTTCTCAACCTGATTATGTAGCAGAGCGAGCTCTACACACCCGTGATGTTAGAAGAGCTCTACTATTACGTTGAAGGAGCAAAAGAATTTTGCAAAACAAAGCAACTTTGTTGCTTTTGCTCCACCACACAAAGGCAATCCCATATCTAAATCAGGCATTGTAGGATGGATTGTAAAATGTATCCAGACATAATATCAGAAAGCAAAAAGAACTTTGATAATACCTCCTAGAGAGCATGCCACTCTCAAAATAGAGGCTACTATGGTCTTCTTAGGGGATATTCCCCTAGCTGACATCTGTAAGGCAGCAACATGGTCCAAACCGCACACATTCACCAAACATTATTGTGTAAATGTGTTAGCACGACAACAGCCTAATGTAGGCCAGGCAGTACTTAAAACACTTTCAGTCAACTACAGGTTAGCCACCGCTCTGGCAGCATACTGCTTTATAGTCTATGCAAAGCATGTGTATCTACAGGGCACATGCCTTGAATGGATAATGTTACTTAACCCAGTAAGCATCTGTTCTTGGCATGTAGAGCTGTAGATTCACATACGCCCACCCGCCTCCCCGGTCTCCTGTAGTTGTTGCAGTTCTCAGTTTACATACATAGGCATGGACATCTCTGTTCTACACTTACTAACTCCATTCTCGCCCTCTACGTGAAAACAATCTAACAACGGAGTCGATGCCCAAACGTACTATCACCCAAAGGAGGAGTCACCTTACCTTGTGACGGGAAAGACTTCGAAGAACAACAACTTGCAAGCATCCGGACCCAACACTAGATGGCAGGAGTATGCAAAGCATGTGAATCTACAGCTGTATATGCCAAGAACAGATGCTTACTGGGTAAGTAACAGTTCGAGGCATGTGGGCTGCTAAATTCATATCTTTTGCATTAGATCGCCGCCTAGTGTTGGGTCCGGATGATCGCACATTGTTGTCCTGGAAGAGTCTTCGAAGTATCCTGAGATAGGTGGCTCCTCCCCTGGACTACAGTGCGCATGGGCATCGGCTCCATCCCCAGATTGTTTTTTTCCGCCATTGGGTTCGGATGCGGTCTCGACGTCTCTCTGTCGGAACCGAGAAAACTAGCTTCTTTAAGGCCAAAAGGCCTTCGTTTCATTACGTCGGTATTGTTTGCGTACGGTCTCGAGTTCTTCCGTCTCTTTGAGTCGGAATCTGCGGAGTCGTATCACTCTTCGGACATCGAGGCCTTCTCATCGCAACACAACCACAACTTTTCAACATGGAGCGGAGCCCGTTTAAATACTGTCCCGTCTGTGGGTCCAAATACCCACATATCGACGTGCACCCGGTCTGTAACAAATGCCTCTCGCCAGACCATAACGAGGACAGCTGCATGGCCTGCTCCAGATTCAGGTCGAAGAAGACGCTCAAGCTTCGGCGCGCGGTGCGCCTTGAGGTCAGGCAAGTGGCCCCGGCTCCAGATAACATCTTCGGCGACCCGGAAGAAGAGGGCCTAAGCCATCATCTTGAAATCTCACCGCCCGCGACGGAGGTCGAGGCTGATCCTGAAGACAACGACGGGGTCGTGGATCAAGACCTTGAATACGTCGACGAGGTAGGGGACGTCGAAGAAGTTTATGGGGCCGCGGAAGATAGCTCAGGGGATGAGCTATGCCCCGAAAGTTACGCGGATCAGGCTCGGGTCACGGGATCGCCACTCGGCCTTACCCAAGACCCTGCACCGCAAGCCACGGCCCCGTCTTCAGGCCCGGCCACGGACATACTTGCTACGCAGCCCGTATCGAAACCGAAACTGAAAGCATCGGTCTCGACTACGCCTAAAATGGCCGACCCGAAAACGAAACCGAAACTAACGGATTCGAGTGCACCTAAGATGGCGGTCGTTCCACCAAAAACACCAAAGCCTGCTACCTCATCGGCTCCGTCGGCCTCCGGTCCACAGAAGTCGAAGAAAACTGTCGATTCGACAGTGCCGAAGTCATCAGCGGAGGAGGCATCCTCTAAGAAGGTCGTCCGGCACGGGTCGACCGGGGCGACGCCGACAAAGTCGGTGACAAGACTCCAGTGCCGACTGGGACGCCATTAGTCGGACGCGTGGTTGAGACGGAGTCTGCAAAATCACACGGATCGAAGAGCGGAGGCTCAACACATAGGTCCAAAGACTCTGTGTCTACGGCTGCAGCATCGACGTCTAAGATTCCAAAGGGGCCACAGGACGTCGGAACCGAAGGCAAGGTGAAGGCCTCCTCGTCGGCGCCAAGTGCCGCTGTGAGTGACGCATCCCTCATCGCCACTTCACTCCAAAGAATTCGGGATAAGGCCTCTGCGACGTCGGCTCCGGCGCCGTCGCACCAGAAGCCGATGGACATGCCGGCAAAGCCTGCTGGCAAGCTTCTATTCATTCTGCCGCCAAAGGAGGCACCAAAGGCCTTTGCGCCAAAGACGGCGCCAAAGACATCGGACTCGTCCACGTCTACTGGAATATTGGGTCGACAACTCGACTCAGGAGACGATTCTGAGCGTTTTATCGACGCGGACACGGGCAAGTTGACCCTTTACAAGCGGAAGATCACTTCCCAACCAGTGGACTCCTATGTTATCCCACTGAAGAAGAAAAGGCCTGCACAGGACGTTCCAGCACTGATTGAACCTATCCATCCTCCTCCTAGAAGGAGTCCAACACCTTCCCCCGACCACTCTGAGGGAGAGGAATATGGACAAGATAAGATGACCAGTACACTTTCCCCATCAATGACCCCGATGCACAACAGGATTCCTATGACGACATAGGTGACCAGGGAATCCGAAATGTGGGGCAAGACCCACAGCCTTTCAGTGCACGTGCATCCCCAACGGAAGACTCTGCAGGATTTCATGCACTCATTGAACGGGCAGCTGCTAATCATGATGTGGACATGCATGCTGACCCAGTGGAGGAAGATTTTCTGTTTGACACTTTTTCAGTCTCTGAAAGGACAGTCAAGACACTTCCTATGCTCAAAGGTGTCCTTAAGCATGCTGCGGAAATCTTTAAAGAGCCTACCAGGGCGAGGGTGGTCAATCCACGCATCGAGAAGAAATACAGACCAGCACCTGCAGACCCTGCATACATTCGGGGACAGTTGCCACTAGACTCTCTTGTGGTCGCAAATGCCCGCAAAAGGGCAAACTCCCAGACAACGGGTGAAGCTCCTCCCCCAGACAAGGAGTCTAAAGTGCTTGAGGCAGGGGGCAAAAGAGTAGCTGCGCAGGCTGCCAATTTCTGGCGTATTGCGAACACACAGGCGCTATTGGCACGTTATGATAGGGCGCATTACGACACCCTAGAGCAACTTTTACAACACCTGCCTTCGCAGTTTCCAGAGGGTACCAAACTGCTTATAGAGGAGGGAAAACTCATCTCCAACGCAGCCATAAAGTGTGCACTTGATGCCGCAGACACAGCAGCTAGGGCTATTAACACTAGCGTCATGCTGAGACGACAAGCGTGGCTACGCATATCAGGGTTTAAACCAGACATTCAAACGACCATACTCAATCAGCCCGTCAATCCTGATAGACTGTTTGGTCCTGATGTTGACACCACCCTCGAAAAGATTAAGAAAGACAACGAAACAGCTAAGTCTATGGGGGCCCTTCAGTCACAACAATTCCGGGGCAACACTTTTCGTCGCTCAGGTGCACGTGGAGTCACCCGAGGACAGATGGGTCAACAATCACAATTCACTAGAGGTGGAGCACAGTCCTCGTACCCCAAGCAGAATAAAGGGGGTTATCGAGGAAACAGCACCAGAGGACGTGGCAGAGGAAACAACAACTCCCGTTCCTCTGCCCCAAACAAACAGTGACTCTGTCACTGCCCCCCGACCATTTAACACCTGTCGGGGGGAGACTCCAGCAGTTCCTGCCAGTCTGGACAAACATCACCACAGACAGGTGGGTACGACAACTTGTCCAGTACGGTTATTGTCTAGAGTTAAAGTCCACTCCACCCAACATTCCACCAAGGCAACGGCCTATGTCCGCAGAGCACTTGCACTTATTGCAGCAAGAAGTAGTGGTGATGCTGCAAAAAGGCGCAATCGAGCTCGTGCCAGTGGAGGAGGAAGGCACAGGGGTATATTCCCTGTACTTCCTTATTCCAAAGAAGGACGGATCTCTCAGACCCATTCTAGATCTGCGTCCCCTCAACCTGTATATACTATCAGAACATTTCCATATGCTTACACTGCAACAGATTCTTCCCTTACTGAACCAAGGGGACTTCTTAGCAACCTTAGACCTCAAGGATGCTTATTTCCACATACCACTACACCCGTCCCACAGAAAATATCTCAGGTTCACTATCCAAGGCAGGCATTATCAGTTCAAAGTCCTACCCTTCGGAGTGACCACCGCCCCAAGAGTGTTTACCAAGTGTCTGGCGACGGTAGCGGCGCACCTCAGGAGGCAGAACATCCATGTCTACCCCTGCCTAGACGACTGGCTCGTTCAAGCCAAGTCGGAACAACAGTGCGCCGCGGACATGTCGACTACCATTCACCTCCTTCACAATCTGGGCTTCTCGCTGAACTACCCAAAGTCGCACCTTCAACCAGCACATGTGCGGCAGTTTCTGGGCGCGACGATAAATACCCTGACAGCCATGGCTCAGCCAAACAAGGTCAGGATAGACAGCATGCAGTCTCTAATCCAAAAGTTCAGACCACAGCACTCGCTTCCAGCGAGAGTATTCATGCAGTTGATTGGCATGATGGCCTCCTGCATCTTCATAGTCCCTCACGCAAGGTTACATATGCGTCCGCTCCAGGAGTGCTTAGCAAATCAGTGGACACAGGCTCAGGGACAATTGACAGACCTAGTGTTGGTTACCAGTCGGGCGTACAACTCTCTGCATTGGTGGAATCCACACAACCTTTGCAAGGGCCGACTGTTCCAAGAGCCAGTGCCACAGATTACCCTGACAACGGACGCATCTCTCCAGGGATGGGGAGCTCACCTTGCTCACTTACACTGTGCAGGGACTATGGACGACGCAGCAACAGAAGATGCACATCAACTATCTGGAACTGATGGCAATCTTCATGGCGCTCAAGTCCTTCAATGTACATCTGTGCAACAAGGTAGTGTTAGTCCGGACGGACAACATGACAGCGATGTACTACATTCAAAAGCAGGGAGGCACCCACTCGCCGCAGCTGTCTCATCTGGCTCAGAGCATGTGGAAGTGGGCCATTCAGAGGAACATTTTCCTCATGGCAGAACACCTCCCGGGCAAGGACAATCAGATGGCGCATCTGCTCAGCAGATACAGCCATCAAATGGACGAGTGGGAGTTACATCCATCAGTTCTCCTCCCGTACTTCCAGCAGTGGGGTCATCCGGAGATAGACCTGTTTGCCACAAACGAAAACGCAAAATGCCAACACTTTGCCGCCAGGTTCCCTCACCCACAGTCGCAGGGGAATGCGATATGGATGAACTGGTCAGGCAAATTTGCGTACGCTTTTCCACCAGCACCTCTGATACCGCTGGTGGCAAGAAAACTAAGGCAGCACTCGATGACACTCATCCTAGTTGCTCCAACGTGGGCACGCCAAGCATGGTACACCACGTTTCTGGAACTCTCGGTGGTGCCGCATCAAACGCTGCGCCTAACGCCCAGGCTTTTGACGCAGAACCATGGAGACATTCAGCATCCAGATCCGCAACAGCTCAACCTGGCGATCTGGCTCCTGAAGTCCTAGAGTTTGGCTACCTTCACTTACCTCCAGAATGCATGGACATCATCAAGGAGGCAAGGAAGCCGACTACCAGAGCATGCTATGCTGCAAAATGGAAGCGTTTCGTCCTTCATTGTACAGCCAATAACATAAACCCGCTAGATGCATCTATCCCTAACATAATTTGCTATCTGTTACATCTTTACAAGTGCAATCTAGCGTACACTTCCATTCGGATACATCTATCCGCCATAGCAGCTTATCTTCAGAACAGGCAGCATCTCTCTGTCTTCAGAGTGCCTGCCATTAAGGCCTTCCTTGAAGGTCTGAAACGAGTCATTCCCCCAAGAACACCGCCAGCTCCGGTGTGGAACCTCAATGTGGTCCTCACCAGGCTGATGGGACCACCTTTTGAGCCACTACACTCGTGTGAACTCCAGTTCCTAACATGGAAAGTGGCTTTCCTCATTGCTATCACTTCACTGAGACGTGTCAGTGAGCTGCAAGCGCTCACAATCCAAGAGCCATTCATACAAATTCATCCAAATAGGGTGGTACTACGTACTAACCCCAAATTCCTTCCGAAGGTGGTGTCACAGTTTCATCTCAACCAAACTATTGACTTGCCTGCATTCTTCCAAAACCCACAAACGGTGGCGGAAAGAATGCTCCATACTTTGGACGTTAGGAGGGCGTTGGTGTACTATATTGACAGGACACAACACTTTAGGAAAACAAAACAACTTTTTGTTGCCTTCTCGCCACAGCACAAGGGCAACCCTATTTCCAAAGCAGGAATAGCCAGATGGATTGTTAAGTGCATCCCGATCTGCTATCAAAAGGCTAAACGCACCTTAACAATACCCCCAAGGGCGCACTCCACACGCAAATTGGGGGCATCCATGGCTTTCCTGGGGAACATTCCTTTAGAGGACATTTGTAGAGCAGCCACATGGGTTACACCACATACCTTTACAAAACACTACTGTGTTGATGTGCATTCCAAACAGCAAGCAGCTGTTGGGCAGGCTGTTCTCAAGACACTTTTTCAGGTTTCTGCAGCTGGCACGGGCAACCGCCGCTAATGGAGGGACTGCTATATATTCTATGCAAAAGATATGAATTTAGCAGCCCACATGCCTCGAACTGAATATGCTACTTACCAGTATGCATCTGTTCTTGGCATGTAGGGCTGCTAATATTCATATCGCCCACCCTCCTCCCCGGTGCCTGTCGCAGCTGCAGACATACTATTGCATTCAATCATTAGCATGGACATCCTTTACACTTTACACTCCATCTCTGCCACAATGGCTAAAAACAATCTGGGGATGGAGCCGATGCCCATGCGCACTGTAGTCCAGGGGAGGAGCCACATGCTGAACTATCAAACAGGATCTAGTGTTGGGTACATGTGTCTGTGTTGTGCATGCTGTACTGTCAAATGGGTTATACTGTTGGGCGTATGCATCTGTCCAGTGCTTGCTGTACCATCAAATGGCTTCCAGTGTTGGGTGCATGAATCTCTGTGGCGCTGTACCATCAAACCGGTTCCAGTGTTGGGTTCATGCATCTGTGTGGCGCTGTACCATCAAACCGGTTCCAGTGTTGGGTGCATGAATCTCTGTGGCGCTGTACCATCAGACCGGTTCCAGTGTTGGGTGCATGCATCTCTGTGGCGCTGTACCATCAAACCGGTTCCAGTGTTGGGTGCATGAATCTCTGTGGCGGATGTTGTACCATTGAATGGGTTCTTGTGTTGGGTGGTGAGTCTGTGCGGTGCGTATTGTACCATCGAATGGATTCTATTGGGTGCATGGGTCTGTGGGGGACATGCTATACTGTCAAATGGGTTCTAGTGTTGAGTGCATGGATCTGTGCAGTGCTTCCTGTACTTTTGAATGGGTTCTAGTGTGTGGATGGTGCATGGGTCTGTGCTGTGCTTCCTGTACCATAGAGTGGATTCTGGACTTCAGTACATGGGTCTGTGCGGTGCGTATTGTACCATCGAATGGGTTTTAGAGTAGAGTGCATGGGTCTGTGCATTACATGTTCCATCAAATGATTTCTAGTGTGGAGTGCATGGGTCTGTATGGTGCTTGCTGTACCAATGAATGGGTTCCAGAGTTCAGTGCCTGGGTGTGCAGCGCTTCCTGTACCATCGAATGGGTACTAGAGTTCAGTGCATGGGTATGTGTGGTACCATTGAATGGGTTCTAATGTGAGGTCTGCATGGGTCTGCGTGGTGCATGTTGTACCATCGAATGGGTTCTAGAGTTAAGTGCATGGGTCTGTGCGGTGTCGTACCATTGAATGGGTTTTAGTGTGCGGTTGGTGCATTGGTTTGTGCTGCACTTGCTGTCCCATCGAACGGGTTCTAGTATGAGGTCGGTGCATGGGTCTGGGCGGCGTGTCGTGCGATTGAATGGGTTCTACTGTGCGGTTGGTGCTTGGGTCTGTGCGGCGCTGGCTATACCATCGAACGGGTTCTAGAGTTCGGTGCATGGGTCTGTGTGCCGCTGGCTTTACCATCGAACGGGTTCTAGAGTTCAGTGCATGGGTCTGTGCGGCAGGTGTTATGCCATCGAGTGGGTTGTAGAGTTCAGTGCATGAGTCTGTGTAGCGCGTATGTACCATTGAACGGGTTCTAGTGTGCGGTCGGTGCATGTATCTACGTGGCACTGGCGTACCATCGAACTGGTTCTGGAGTTTAGTGCATGGGTCTGTGCGGTGTCGTACTATTGAATGGGTTCTAGTGTGTGGTTGGTGCATGGGTCTGTGCTGCGCTTGCTGTACCATCAAACAGGTTCTAGTGTGAGGACAGTGCATGGGTCTGTGCGGAGCTTGCTGTACCATCAAACGGGTTCTAGTGTGCTGTCGGTGCATGGGTCTGTGTTGTGTCCTACCTTTGCACAGGTTCTAGTGTGCGGTTGGTGCATGGGTCTATGCTGTCTCGTACCTTTGAACGGGTTCTAGTGTTCGGTTGGTGCGTGGGTCTGTGCTGTCTCGTACCCTTGAATGGGTTCTATTGTGCGGTTGGTGCATGGGTCTGTGCTGTCGTACCTTCGAATGGGTTCTAGTGTGCGGTTGGTGCATGGGTCTGTGCTTTCGTACCTTTGAACGGGTTCTAGTGTGCGGGGGTCTGTGCTTTCGTACCTTTGAACGGGTTCTAGTGTGCGGTTGGTGCATGGGTCTGTGCTTTCGTTACTTTGAAAGGGTTCTAGTGTGCGGTTGATGCATGGGTCTGTGCTGTCTCGTACCTTTGAATGGGTTCTAGTGTGCGGTTGGTGCATGGGTCTGTGCTGTCGTACCTTTGAATGGGTTCTAGTGTGCGGTTGGTGCATGGGTCTGTGCTGTCGTACCTTTGAATGGGTTCTAGTGTGCGGTTGGTGCATGGGTCTGTGCTGTGTCGTACCTTTGAATGGGTTCTAGTGTGCGGTTGGTGCATGGGTCTGTGCTGTCGTACCTTTGAACCGGTTCTAGTGTGCGGTTGGTGCATGTGTCTGTGCTGTCGTACATTTGAATGGGTTCTAGTGTGCGGTTGGTGCATGGGTCTGTGCTGTCGTACCTTTGAACGGGTTCTAGTGTGCGGTTGGTGCATGGGTCTGTGCTTTCGTTACTTTGAATGGGTTCTAGTGTGCGGTTGGTGCGTGGGTCTGTGCTGCGCTTGCTGTATCATCCAGTCATCCAGTGGTTCTTGGTTGATGCCCGCCTCAGGTTCCTGAACCCTGATATGCGGGTGCTGTTGGCGCCTGCAGCCCCCTCTCCCGGGTGAATGTAGGTGGTGGTTGTTCCATGTATGTGTTGTGCTTTCCTCCTCTGTCTCCTCCTTAATGGCCTTCGTTCTCCTGCAGACCAGGCGGCTAACGCGGCCTCGCAGCAGAGCTCGCAGCCGGACTACACCATGGCCTGGGCGGAGTATTACCGACAGCAGGCGGCCTACTACGGACAGAGCCTGGGGCAGCCCCAGGGCCACAGCCAGGTGAGTGTCTGCAAATCACGCTGTTGATTTTATTTGTAAACGCATAGAAATTTAAAAAAAAATCCAAAATGTTATTGAAGTATAAAAGTTGGAGCTTTTTTACATTCATTAGCGGCGCCCACCGTCCACACTGTACTGTATGATGCTCCCGCCCGCTGCTAGTAATCAATCTGAGGATTTTAATGACATTTTAAGCTCTCGTTTCAAATGCCTTCACATTTACAGTATGTATGAAAATGTTCAAGTAGTCGCAGGCCCCTGAGGAGGCTTGGCGAACCCCCGGGGGTCCCCGGGCCACAGGTTGGGAGCCTCTGGTGTAGAGTAACCGTGATGTAGTCAGAGGTGGCCTTCGGGTTGTGTACATGCCCCTGCGGGTCTCCCCCTTCATGGACATTGTAATGATTGCGCAATTAAATGACACCCCCGCCCCACTAAGGAGCACAGCTTTGTGCTAGTGATATACACATGCCTTGGCTAGGGTCTCTGCTGGTGATCTACACATGCCTTGGCTAGGGTCTGTGCGCAGGAGCCGTGCCAGTAAGGCATGCATGCCTAGGCTAGGGTCTGTTCCAGTAAGGTGCGCACGCCTTGGCTAGGGTCTGTTCCAGTAAGGTGCGCATGCCTTGGCTAGGGTCTGTGCCAGTAAGGTGCGCATGCCTTGGCTAGGGTGTGTGCCAGTAAGGTGTGCATGCCTTGGCTAGGGTATGTGCCAGTAAGGGGCGCATGCCTTGGCTAGGGTCTGTGCCAGTAAGGTGCACATGCCTTGGCTAGGGTCTGTGCTGGTGATATACACATGCCTTTAGCTAGGGTCTGTGTGTGGGAGCTGTGCCAGTAAGGCATGCATGCCTTGGCTAGGGTCTGTGCCAGTAAGGTGCGCATGTCTTGGATAGGGTCTGTGCCAGTAAGGGGCACATGCCTTGGACAGGGTCTGTGCCAGTAAGGGGCACATGCCTTGGATAGGGTCTGTGCCAGTAAGGTGCACATGCCTTGGCTAGGGTCTGTGCCAGTAAGGTGCGCATGCCTTGGCTAGGGTCTGTGCCAGTAAGGTGCGCATGCCTTGGCTAGGGTCAGTGCCAGTAAGGTGCACATGCCTTGGCTAGGGTCTGTGCCAGTAAGGTGCACATGCCTTGGCTAGGGTCTGTGCCAGTAAGGCACGCATGCCTTGGCTAGGGTCTGTGCCAGTAAGGCGCGCATGCCTTGGCTAGGGTCTGTGCTAGTAAGGCGCGCATGCCTTGGCTAGGGCCGGGCCCATTAAGGCACGCATGCTTTGGCTAGTGTCTGTGCCCGGGATGCGTGCCAGTAAGGTGCGCATGCCTTGGATAGGGTCTGTCAGTAAGGTGCGCATGCCTTGGATAGGGTCCGTGCCTGTAAGGTGCGCATTCCTTGGCTAGGGTCTGTGCCAGTAAGGGGCACATGCCTTGGCTAGAGACTGTGCGCAGGAGCCGTGCCAGTAAGGCGCGAATGCCTTGGATAGGGTCTGTGCCAGTAAGGCACGCATGCCTTGGATAGGGTCTGTGCCAGTAAGGCACGCATGTCTTGGATAGGGTCTGTGCTAGGAAGGCGGGCATGCCTTGGCTAGAGTCTGTACGCAGGAGCCGTGCCAGTAAGGCGCACATGCCTTGGCTAGTGTCTGTGCCCGGGATGCGTGCCAGTAAGGCACGCATGCCTTGGATAGGGTCTGTGCCAGTAAGGCACGCATGCCTTGGATAGGGTCTGTGCCAGTAAGGCACGCATGCCTTGGATAGGGTCTGTGCCAGGAAGGCATGCATGCCTTGGCTAGGGTCTGTGCGCGCGAGCCATGCCAGTAAGGTGCGCATGGCTTAGCCTGGGGCTGTCTGCCGGGTTTTAGCTGCAGTGGGCTCATCTGTGGACCCCTTGCTCTTCGGTTGCGCAGACGTCCCTCGTGCATCAACCTGCTCGGAGGGGACCCCGGAGCTGCTCTCACAGGCCATATGGGTGCTGCAGAGGCAGGTGGCCGCTGGGAGTTTGCCAAGGCTGCATCTTTGAAGTGCTCGGTGCCTTTCGCCGCTCCCGGCCCTAACTGCTCTCCCTTTTATCTTTCAGGAGCAGTAGAACAGTCGTCCTCACGGAGCCCTGTCTTTATCTTCATTTCTTTGTTTTTGTTTATTTTTGTTTTCCTTCATTTTCTTGAAATCATCATGAAGACCTTTTTGTAAGAGAGGTTTCTAGATTTGCAGCTTTTGATGAAGACTTCTGTTTATTTGTGAAACACTAGCTGTAGGGTGATCTGAACTTTTCTAAGAATCAGGAACAGTCATTAATATACTAAGCGTATGGACGTGCTGGGAGTTATTTTTTTTATTCCAAATTTGTTAACTTCGGATTTCTTTTGGCGCAAGAAATTAAAGGCACCAAAAGGCACAAACAGGTCGTCGACATTGTATCATGTAATTTGTCATATTTTATTTTTAATTATAATTGTTTTTTTTGTGTAACTTTTTTCTGTTGCAACAAAGATATAGCAGCTTGGAAGTCTTAGGTGGCTGTGTAACAAAAAACGCAAAGAGAAAAATCCTAAAGTTTTTAAAAAACAGTATTTAAATATTCTTAAATATGTAAATTCATTGAATGTTTTACGTCTAATTTCATGTATTTTGACTGTTTTTTGATTTTATTGCATTTTTTAAAAATGACGTGCAAACCAACTGATGGTATGAATTTTTTCCGCGGCTGCCCCGGCGTCCGGGTAGTCGGTTGTGGCGCTCGGCCACATTGACCTAGGCAGGGGAGTGTTTTTGTGGGGGTTTGTATAATTTGTAGTGTTTTCAAGGGTTAATATAAAAATACAAGTGTTAATTATTATTTTTTTTTAAGCAATGCCGTTTTCTCACATAACCATGAAGTTGCATTTGTAAAGCCAAGACCTCCAAGCTTGTTAGAAAAAGGACCCTCCTTTATGCTGTCATAAATATAAATGCTGTTATTTTTAATATGGAAAATGAATCTGCTATGACTGTCTTTAACACGAACACTGTGGAACATTTAACTGTACGAAAAGTTTAAAATAGTGACTATTTTTTAATTCCAGGGTGTGTTTTTTTCTGGTTTTCATTTTTTCCTTTTAAATATTTTCTTATCTAATATTTGTCAAATTTACCTTAGAGGAAAAAGATAAACAGAATAAATCTAGTATTAACTGCCGTATGTGCTAAATAATTTTTTTGATTTAATAAAAGGGATGACATGCTTTCCAAAGTTTTGCTCTAGTGTTTCTTGTACAGATAAGTGTATTTTTTAAAAGGAATCGAAGCAAAAACTGAAAATTTAGGCTTTTTTTTTCTTGCATTTGTAATCGGGTTTGTGGGAACAATCCGTTTTGAAATATCTAATGTTACTCGTCCTCGCCCCCCTTCCCTCACGTTTTCCTTCCAATGCCGAAGATTTGGCGACTGTTGCGCATGTTACCATGTACTCCTTTTATCCGATTGAACTTGGCATTTTACACTCTAATAATAAAACGTCCACGAGGCTTCTTGTGGGTGAAGCTTGCAGCCTGTTTCGCTCTCTCCTTTGACAGCCGGTGTTCATGTTGGCAGGTTTTCTTCCCACCCTGGTGTGTCGGCAGGTTCGGATGGGCCCCCCAGGGTTGAGGGGGAAATGTGGCTGGAGCCGTGTACACGTCCTCTCGGGCCGGTGCAGGGTGGGATCTTGCACTGATGGCCTCCTGCGTGTGAAATGGAGGTCTCTTGCCCCTTTCCATGGGGCTCTTTGATGCTTCAACAAAAGTCAATTTTTTATCAGTGTAAAGGAGCATTGTACGAGCACGGCGATCAGATACGAGCCCTCGTGGGTGCAAGCTCGCCCACCAGCTGGGCGGCGCCTACTTCTCCGCCAAAGGTGGGCTGCGCAGAATTTGATTCTATACATCTATCTCCCATATATATATTTATATATATATAGATAGATAGATATTCATTGCAGTATGTGTATCTGAGAGTATATGTATGTACATACATATACACACCATCACATACACACTAAATGTATGTATGCATATATACATAAATTTGGAGTGTATGTATATACATACATATACGCTCAGATACAGTCACTGCAATGAAGCTCCAAAGACCTGGAGAAAAGTCACGCGCACTCCCAGTAATTGATCCAAGTAAGGTTTATTAGGCATCAAACCTGAGTTTGCGGCTTAAACCTTACTTCATCAGTTACTGGGAGGGCGCGTGGCTTTCCTCCATGACTTTGGAGCTTCGTTGTAGATGGATATTTTTGGGCCCCATGCCCAGTCAAGCGCTGCATTTGGGGGCAGAGAGGTTTTGTGAGACTGTATATGTATGTATATTTATGTGTATATATATATTACCTACTGGCGGTCGCCAGTAGGTAGTTATAGTTAGGACCTAGTTTCCATAGGAAATCCGCAACATTCTATTGAGAATAACTTTGGCGCCGGTGGACGAATCTTTGCGAATTTCTCAAAGAAGATGGCCTGCTCCGCTCCTTCCCTGAAAGTTTGGGGGGGATTCGTCAAGTGAGGGCTGAGATAAAAGGGGGGTCCCAAAACGTGTTTTCCCCATGTTATTTTCCATAGGACGTTTAGACACGGCTACAGCTCGAACGGCTGAATGGATTTATAAGAAATTTGGTAGAAAGGTGGAGTCCGGCTCGCAGATTACGCTTTTCTTTGAATGGTGTAAATCTGTTCAGTAGTTGCTGAGAAAATTAACTTTGAAAAATATATATTGGGCTACATTGGGCTATATATATGTTAGAGCCCAAATGTGGCCCAATGTAGCCCAAAGATGGCCACCAGAGACAAAAAAAACAAATGTAGCCCAAATATCAGCCAGATGTAACCTAACTATAGCCCAATGACAGAATGTCCCAGAGTGTTCTAAAGAACAACTAGAGCGCTAACAGTCTTACTTATGACAAAAGTATGGCACACCTGAAGTCATCTTGATTGGAATAAAGTGTTAACACTTAAAACATTTAATTTGCATAGGAACAAAACGAGGGGGTTCATTTTGCCATAGAAATTATGATTAGTGCTGAAGAAAGAAAAATTAGGGCAACTTTTGAGTGACTTCTCAAATCCTCTTATATTTCATAAAAAAAATTCTGATATGCAGTCTCCAAAGATGGCCACCAGAGACAAGAGCCCAAATGTAGCCCAAATATCAGCCAGATGTAGCCCAACTATAGCCCAATGACAGAATGTCCCAGTGTGTTATAAAGAACAACTAGAACGCTAACAGTCTTACTTATGACAAAAGTATGGCACACCTGAAGTCATCTTGATTGGAATAAAGTGTTAACACTTAAAACATTTAATTTGCAAAGGAACAAAATGAGGGGGTTCATTTTGCCATAGAAATTTTATATACATATATATATATATAATCCACAGTTCTGCTTACAAGCAAGGAGACGCACTCAGGAATACTCATCATAAGTTTTATTGCCCAGTTGACTCGCTACGCGTTTCGACAATGAATCTTGTCTTGATCACACGTGATTACCCCTATGGGTCAAAACATAATATACACATTGCCGGGGGTTCATAGACATAAAGGAAGTACCCTTATACTGTTAATTTCACAGTCAAAAAGCGCCACCATCTTGGAGTGGTAAACATACTTCACAATATCAACTGCAAATACCAATTGAAATTACCGTCAATGTTTCTCGACACAGTATACATTTGCATATGCTCTTTGGAGAACTCACTATGTCAAGTGAGGTAGACACCACAATTATTATCACAACCATGATGTTCGTATTTACAAGAACTGTTAGCTACACAGTCCTAAGGAACCGCCATCTTAGATTGGTTAAAACTATGTGGGTATCGAAGATTATACATGGTATAACGATACTACATCACTTGTATTTTTCATCATCGTATGTTTCTCCATTATTGTTAGGTCTGGATTTCTGTCGGACTAGTGCCCCAGTTAACCCACAATTTAGGCAAGGATCAATTTCATAATTCTCAAGGCTCAAGAGAGCCCATTACTTCATTAGTTCATTCGGATCTAATTCGGTCTAGTGCCAGACAAGTCCGTTAAGCGGAAATTAACCCCATAACATGGGGTAACCATCCATGCATAGATACCACCGATTTAGTGTATCATGTTTATATACCACATAGTACGGTGCAAAAGAAATCAATAAGGTGAAATATACTTTCATACAGGTGCCCAGTGTCTTTCATCCAAATTTCAAGGAGGTCCGAAGACCGTGATGTGGACGTGACAGGAGTGAATAAGGAATTCCATTCTCCTACAAAACACATAAAAACATACAGTTAAAAAATGCATAAAATCAGTTGGACATTATTAACATTTTAACTTGTTCTAAATACACAAGTCTATCGTTACATATATATATCTTTTTGGTCCTAATCAAATCTTATTCCAGTTGTTTGTCCTAGCCAAATCTGCCTCATCTCATTCTTTTCTCATTATTCCTCATGTAAATGGGTGGCAAGCTCTTCATCCCAGTTATGCCCCCCAGGGAACTTAGTCTCGAGCTCCATGATCCAGCGTGATTCCTTCTTCCTCAACGCTAGCTCACGGTTTCCCCCTCTTCTCCCGATATTAACTTGTTCAACAGCATAGTATCTGAGAAGGGAGTTGTCTGAGTTATGTTTGTCCTGAAAATGCCTTGCAATGGGATAACGGCTGTCCACATGAGTAATAGCCCTAAGGTGTTCTTGTACCCTTTTCTTGGCCATACATGTGGTGCTACCCACATATTTCTTTTTGCATGGACATACTAAAACGTAAATGACAAACGATGTAGTGCATGTCAAAAACTGTTTTATCACTTTCGGCTCTTGCCGGCCAGGTACATCTATCTGTTTCACCATAGTGCTGTTGGTACAGGCTCTACAATGTCCACAGGGGTAAAACCCCTTTAGGCCTTGTGAGTGCCGTTTATTTTCGGTTATGTCACCCCTGACAAGCATGTCCCTGAGGTTTCTACCTCGTCTGTATGTTATTTGAGGTCTTTCTTTTAGGCATGGACCCACTATATTGTCTGTTTTGAGGATGTTCCAGTTACTGGCAAGGATTTTACTAATTTTCTTGGATTGCTGGGTATAGGTCGTAATGACCAGAGTGCTAGTCCCATCATCATTATCTTTTCTATCTGGAGGATTCAGAGTGTCGTTACGCTGTATAAGAGACACCTTCTGGACTGCCTTAGTGAGCACTCCCTCCGGGTACCCTCTTGTCCTGAATCTCTGTAACATAACTTCTTGTTCGGCCAAGAAACTCTCCTCACCACTGCAGTTCCTTTTCGCCCTCAGTAACTCACCAAACGGAATACTCCATTTAAGTGAATCCGGATGAGCACTGAGGGCGTGGAGGAGAGTATTACCTGCTGTGTCTTTCCTGTGAAGCTTAGAGGTGAGATGGTTGTCAATCACTTCTATAGCCGTATCTAGAAATTCCACATGTTTTTCATCCATGTTATATGTAAGATGAATGTTAGACATATATTAGGGACACTACTGACTTCCTGCAGAAAATAGATAGTATAAAATGGGTAGAGGGCTCTCTTCTCATTATGTTAGACGTAAGTGCCCTATACACAATTATCGATCATGTACAGGGCATGGAAGCCAGCTACCATTACCTTAAACAAAGGGAGACATGTTACTCTGAACACACCCAGATGCTCATAGGCATGATGAAAATATGCTTAAGAAATAATATCTTTATGTTCAATGGGGATGTGTTCAAACAGATACGTGGAGTAGCCATGGGCTCAGCATTTGCGCCGAGCTTTGCTAATTTGTTTTTAGGGAAATGGGAAGAGGAAATCAGAGAGGACAAAAATCTTACAGAAGATTTCAAAAAGGTATCTACCTGGGTCAGATACATTGATGACCTGTTCATTATATGGCAAGGGACACGGGAGGAAGCAGTATTATTTATTGACAAGCTCAATATCAATCCCTCTAACATTCATCTTACATATAACATGGATGAAAAACATGTGGAATTTCTAGATACGGCTATAGAAGTGATTGACAACCATCTCACCTCTAAGCTTCACAGGAAAGACACAGCAGGTAATACTCTCCTCCACGCCCTCAGTGCTCATCCGGATTCACTTAAATGGAGTATTCCGTTTGGTGAGTTACTGAGGGCGAAAAGGAACTGCAGTGGTGAGGAGAGTTTCTTGGCCGAACAAGAAGTTATGTTACAGAGATTCAGGACAAGAGGGTACCCGGAGGGAGTGCTCACTAAGGCAGTCCAGAAGGTGTCTCTTATACAGCGTAACGACACTCTGAATCCTCCAGATAGAAAAGATAATGATGATGGGACTAGCACTCGGGTCATTACGACCTATAACCAGCAATCTAAGAAAATTAGTAAAATCCTTGCCAGTAACTGGAACATCCTCCAAACAGACAATATAGTGGGTCCATGCCTAAAAGAAAGACCTCAAATAACATACAGACGAGGTAGAAACCTCAGGGACATGCTTGTCAGGGGTGACATAACCGAAAATAAACGGCACTCACAAGGCCTAAAGGGGTTTTACCCCTGTGGACATTGTAGAGCCTGTACCAACAGCACTATGGTGAAACAGATAGATGTACCTGGCCGGCAAGAGCCGAAAGTGATAAAACAGTTTTGGACATGCACTACACCGTTTGTCATTTATGTTTTAGTATGTCCATGCAAAAAGAAATATGTGGGTAGCACCACATGTATGGCCAAGAAAAGGGTACAAGAACACCTTAGGGCTATTACTCATGTGGACAGCCGTTATCCCATTGCAAGGCATTTTCAGGACAAACATAACTCAGACAACTCCCTTCTCAGATACTATGCTGTTGAACAAGTTAATATCGGGAGAAGAGGGGGAAACCGTGAGCTAGCGTTGAGGAAGAAGGAATCACGCTGGATCATGGAGCTCGAAACTAAGTTCCCTGGGGGGCATAACTGGGATGAAGAGCTTGCCACCCATTTACATGAGGAATAATGAGAAAAGAATGAGATGAGGCAGATTTGGCTAGGACAAACAACTGGAATAAGATTTGATTAGGTACAAAAAGAGATATATATGTAACGATAGACTTGTGTATTTAGAACAAGTTAAAATGTTAATAATGTCCAACTGATTTTATGCATTTTTTAACTGTATGTTTTTATGTGTTTTGTAGGAGAATGGAATTCCTTATTCACTCCTGTCACGTCCACATCACGGTCTTCGGACCTCCTTGAAATTTGGATGAAAGACACTGGGCACCTGTATGAAAGTATATTTCACCTTATTGATTTCTTTTGCACCGTACTATGTGGTATATAAACATGATACACTAAATCGGGGGTATCTATGCATGGATGGTTACCCCATGTTATGGGGTTAATTTCCGCTGAACGGACTTGTCTGGCACTAGACCGAATTAGATCCGAATGAACTAATGAAGTAATGGGCTCTCTTGCGCCTTGAGAATTATGAAATTGATCCTTGCCTAAATTGTGGGTTAACTGGGGCACTAGTCCGACAGAAATCCAGACCTAACAATAATGGAGAAACATACGATGATGAAAAATACAAGTGATGTAGTATCGTTATACCATGTATAATCTTCGATACCCACATAGTTTTAACCAATCTAAGATGGCGGTTCCTTAGGACTGTGTAGCTAACAGTTCTTGTAAATACGAACATCATGGTTGTGATAATTGTGGTGTCTACCTCACTTGACATAGTGAGTTCTCCAAAGAGCATATGCAAATGTATACTGTGTCGAAACATTGACGGTAATTTCAATTGGTATTTCAGTTGATATTGTGAAGTATGTTTACCACTCCAAGATGGTGGCGCTTTTTGACTGTGAAATTAACAGTATAAGGGTACTTCCTTTATGTCTATGAACCCCCGGCAATGTGTATATTATGTTTTGACCCATAGGGGTAATCACGTGTGATCAAGACAAGATTCATTGTCGAAACGCGTTGCGTGTCAACTGGGCAATAAAACTTATGCTGAGTATTCCTGAGTGCGTCTCCTTGCTTGTAAGCAGAACTGTGGATTATAACTATTTTCGGTCGGCGTGGTCCGCCAAACTCTGAGACGCCACCTGACTGGGGAGAGAGGATCCCGGAAGGGCCGCGCTGTTGTTTGGAAAAATATATATATATATATGTATATATATATATGTATATATATATTCACTGAAAAAACCATAGGTTATAGACCATATATAGTTAGGAATTAGCATTTAAAAAACCTTATTTTACTCACACAAAACCATTGAAATTCCATATATAGTTAGTTGCACTAACTATATATCGCGCACCTGCAATCCACTGCTGATCATGTCACATATTACATCATTCATGACATGGTCAGTGACATCACTGATGACATCACTGATGACATCTCAAATGACATCACTGATGAGATCACTGATGACATCATCCAGTGACTGTGTTTCTGTAAAGTTTAAATATGTTTTACATATTGAAGAATGAGTAGATGTATAAGTGTCTGGACGAAGGATTTAGTAGGTGCATGACTGAATGTATGAGTGAGTGATTAAATGTGTCTCACTGAGTGCATGGGTTAGTGACTAAACTGTCTTAATTTGTGCATCATTATGTCTGTTGTTCTGTAAACTGCTGCATGTGTTGATCAGTAGCTATATGATTAACTATATGGGTTATTGATTGATTGTCCAAGTATTTGTATGGGAGACTGAGTGTGTGTGTGGCTGGCTGGGAGGTGTGTGACTCTGTGCAGATCAATGTGTACTTGTATCAATGATTGTATAAGAAAGTAAGTATGTGTTAGTATATGTTTGAAAATGTAAGGTGCTCTATGTTTAACTGTATAGACAAGAAAATGGAAGTGTGATTGATTCTGTTTTGAGGATGTTCCAGTTACTGGCAAGGATTTTACTAGGAGTGTACATGGTGTGTGAGGTGTGACTGACTAGGTGTGTGAGTAACTCCATGGATGAGTGGCAGAGTCTGAGTGTCTGTATAGGTGTATGAGTGCATATGATAGTGTTGTAAAGATGAGTGATTGTATGTATGAATGATTGTATGGGTGAATGAGTGAATGTGTGTGTAGACGTAGGAATCAGTGAGTACGTATGTAGTAACTAGTATTGGTGTGTCAATGGTTTCAAAAATTATACTCTGTATTTAACACTGGGTGTAACAGAGGTTATATTAAAGTGTGAGGAGATGCATTGTATTGTCACATTAATGATATCATCATTGATGTGACCATTGATGTCAAAAGAGATATCATCAGTGATGTCATTTGAGATGTCATCAGTGATGTCATCAGTGATGTCACTGACCATGTCATGAATGATGTAATATGTGACATGATCAGCAGTGGATTGCAGGTGCGCGATATATAGTTAGTGCAACTAACTATATATGGAATTTCAATGGTTTTGTGTGAGTAAAATAAGGTTTTTTAAATGCTAATTCCTAACTATATATGGTCTATAACCTATGGTTTTTTCAGTGAATTTTCAAGGTTTTGTAAATGCTAATTCCTAACTATATATGGTCTATAACCTATGGTTTTTTCAGTGAATATATATATATATGTATATATATATATATATATATATATATATATATATAGCGAACTTTAAGAAATAAATAGCGATTCTTTACCATTCCTAGTTTGCGATGACCTATTTGCTAATTACAAATTACCCATTCATTTCCATGCAGCAGGAGGCCCATAGGAATGAAGGTACAATTTGCGATTAGCAATTACCTCATCGCAAATTACGAATTTTTCCGACGGTGCAGGGGTGTCTCAAGAACACCCTGCTGCACCCCTGAAAAAGAAATTTGGGGTCATATGGCGCACATAAATTTTGAAAACATTCCTTTACCTCAAAAACGATTTTCAACTCATAATTTGAAAACACTGCACATGGGGAAATGACTTAAAATGTCCTTAAGACACATAAAAGCATTTTTTGATTGCCTTTGCAGCATTTTCCGTCACCTTTAACATGCCTATGTAACGGAAACATTCAAAATCTAAATTTGCCATGCACAGGTGGGAGCATATTTACAAGCAATTTGCTCCACAGACAAACTTCTTACATTGAAATGGGAAAAATAACATCACAGACTCTCAATTACCTTATAAAGAAGCAGACACCATTATGTCCTCATCAATATTAAAACCATTGCTTTTTCTCAAAAACGATTTACAAGTCATAATTTGAAAACACTCCACAGCTCCTATGCACATAAAAGCCCTGTCAGTACTAATACTTCACATTTTCTCCAATTACAATTTCTCAAAGAAACAAAATCTATTTGTGAAACACTTGAGACAAAGCAACATTTGAAAAACACAACTTTCTTCATAATTTTCTCCTTAAAGCACACTATTTTCTATCTAAATTAAAGAAATCTTTTCTCACCTTAGCAAATACTTTGAGTTTCAAAACAGTCTCAGAAACACACCAATTTGTCTTCAGCAGAGCAAAAGGTATTCACTCCAGAGTCTGCAGCTATCAAAAGCACAGAAATGCTGTAATTCCTCACACATATCTCTCATGTCACCCAATCAAAACTCTTCCCTCACTTTTTTTCAAAGCAAAACCCTTCCCCCCTCTGCCCCCTCTCTGCTTTTTCTGCATAGCAACCACCTCTTGCAAGACCTCTCACACAACAATGTTGCAATTGAACTCTGAACTCTCAGTGCACCTGCATATCCAGAGCATTCTTTCATTTAATGATTTTTTCTTCGCCACTCAAAATACATCTTTCAACGAACTCATCCATTCACACTAACTTTCTGTTTTCAGCAATCAAAATCCACCAATCACTCTTACTGCTTCATTAACACAGAAACTCCTCAGTTTTTTTCATTTTACACTCTCATTTTTTCAACTGCCATTTCATTGCCACACTTCATCTGACTGCAGCAGAACCTTCTCTCGCCATGTTTTCTGTCTGGATTGTTGGACATAGTTACATATATTGGGCTCAAAGGTACGCTGAAAACAGGAATTTACCTAACCTCAATTTACAAGATGTGGAAATTAAGTGGTTTGGCCACAGAGGATTAAAATGTCACCCATTGATACCATTGGTGAAAACCTTTATGCATTTGCCCAAACCTGACCTGTTAATTGTGCACTGTGGAGGTAATGATTTGGGCACTTTGACTGGGGTAGGTCTGGAAATGCTTTTAAAGGACACCTTTGAGCAATTGATGGCACTTTTTCCTCAGACTGCCTTGGTATATTCAAATATATGCCAAAGACAGAAATGGAGGTGGTCAAACCAATTTTGTCCACAAATTGAGAAGTCGAGGAAGCATGTAAACAAATCTGTTTCAGCTTACATGAGAGACCATGGAATGGGCTCCCTCTACAACAATAACTTGCGTTACTACATGCAAGATATCTACAGAGGAGATGGAGTTCACTTCTCAGATGAGGGCAACAGAGTTTTCACTCTGAATTTAAGAATGTGCATTGGTACCTACTTATAAGTACCTAAATGTACCATAAACCCAAAAGCTCTTCTCAGAGCTACCCTACATCTGATCACTCACAATTATTATTGTACTCTAACTTTTTTCACTAATTTTCAAGAAAGTACGCTCCCCAGAACGCTTCCCGGTTCGCGAACCGAGCGCACTCCACGCAAAAAAACTAAAAAAAACGGTATATATTTTTTTGCCCTGCGAGAACCTTTCAAAGCCTCCACATCAAACCTAGGGGGTCAGGGACGATCTACTATGCCCCCTTATGGTCATTTGCCCCTTCGCTTTGGCCTCCTCTTGTCTCTCGATCCTACCGAGAGACAAGATGGCGGCCGCTACGGACTGTTTGGAATGTTTACAGACGCCGAAAAACCAATCAGCTTCGCAAACCTCCGTAACGCGAAAAGTACGCGAAGCGGAGCGCTGTTACAGATATATATCTTTTTTTGAACGTTAATTTCTCAAAATCCACTGGAGCACATATATTGAGACCTAGCAAAGGCACATCGGGCTACCAGTCCCTACAATTTTGCCAAGTTTCGTGCAAATCCATTCAGCCGTTTTATTATTATTATTTTTTTTTTTGCCCCGCGGGGCCCTTTTAAAACCTCCACATCAAACCTAGGGGGTCAGCGAGGATCTACTATTCCCCCTTATGGTCATTTGCCCCTTCGCTTTCGCCTCCTCTTGTCTCTCGATCCTACCGAGAGACAAGATGGCGGCCGCTACGGACTGTTTGGAATGTTGACAGACGCCGGAGAACCAATCAGCTTCGCTTCACAAAGCTCCGTTGCGCGAAAAGTACGCGTCCTGGGCCGCTGCCCGGTCCGCTGTTACAGATATATATCTTTTTTTAAACGTTAATTTCTCAAAATCCACTGGAGCACATATATTGAGACCTACAAAAGGCACATCGGGCTACCAGTCCCTACAATTTTGCCAAGTTTCGTGCAAATCCATTCAGCCGTTCGGGCTAAAAGTGAGGCCAACCGCCCTATGGAAATTAACATGGGAAAAACGCGTTTTGGGACCCCCCTTTTTTCTCGGCCCCCCCTTGACGAACCCCCCCCAAATTTTCAAAGGCTGCTCAGAAACAAAATGTGCCATTTTCCTGAAAATGTCAGCCAATTCCGTCCACAAACGGCAAAGTTATTAGACATAGAATTTTCAAAAATCCCATAGAGAAAAAATCCTAACTATATATACCTACTGGCGACCGCCAGTAGGTAATGTGTGTATATATATATATATATATATATATATATACTGAAAAAACCATAGGTTTTAAACACGTTATAGTTGGGAAGTAGCATTTAAAAAACCTATGAAATTCACTGAAAAAAAACATAGGTTTTACACACTTTATAGTTAGGAAATAGCATTTACAAAACCTATGAAATTCACTGAAAAAAACATAGGTTTGACACCAGTTATAGTTAGCTGGAAATTTTACTCGCATAAAACCAATGAAATTCCCACGTTATAGTTAGTTGGACTCACTATAACTTGCGCGTGCAATGCACTGCTGATGACGTCACATATTACATCACTCATGACTTGGTCAGTGACATCAGTCATGACATCACTGATGACAGCATCCTTGTGACAGAGTGACAGACCTCTTTTCACTGTAATGTAACCCTTGAAACACTGATTAAAAAATAGAAACATAAATTTTCAAAAAAATGGAGATACCCATACCAGTTACAACAACCAATTCAATAATTCCAACATCTATATACACATCCACTCATTGATCAACAGTTCTATATAGTCACTCGTACATATACTCACTCATTGTTGGAAATGGGATCCCTGGCTGGCCAGGGCTTTCGCCAAAGTCAGTCAGAGACCACCACACCCAAGTCAGGGCAAGGGAGTTACACGCCAAGATAACCCCTACTCACCCTCTAGGTAACGTGGCGCGAGCAGCAAGGCTAAACTTGGAGGCGATGTAGGCTAAGTATTTGCGCACGCACCCCAGCAACAACAACCAAAGGCCCACCACAAAGGAAACTCCACACAAGGTTATGTAAAAATAGCCTTTGTATTATAATAAATAAACATCAGATAAAACACACATCTTGTTACACTGTGCCAACAGGCACGGGCGGAATTTACAAGGGATATTTGTACAGGACAGGGCCACTTGAACCACTGTCAAGGGTATCAACACTTTTAGCAGCAATACTTTCAGTAATAGCACTTTAGCAATACCTTCAGTAATAAAGCAATACTTTCAGTAATAGCATACAACCAGTAATTACTGGTAACAGGGCCTCACTAGCACCACCTGTACTAGGGAGAAAACAACCACCTACACGTCACACTACCTGTAGGGGTGCAAAAGCAACACACATGATGTCGTAACATTCAGAGGTGTAAAAGGACAAAGAGAACACATGATGAATAATCTACCCATTCAGAGGTGTAAGCAAAACACATGATGCCGTAACATTCAGAGGTGTAAAGGCACATGACGCATAATCAATACATTCAGAGGTGCAGAGCAAATACCAATTTCCCCAAACTCACCAGTCACCACCTGTGACTGTCCCGGTGTCCCAATGTCAGGGCCTAAACGTGGCAGTTGCCCACAAAGTGCTGGGCAACTGGAGCAGGGAAAGTTAGCGCAAAGTTGGAGCCTCTCTGGGCTCAAAGAACCACCACTGTGGCACTGGTGAACCTCTCTCAGGCTCTCTTACACAAGTAAGGGGGCTGCTGAGCCTCTCAGGGCTCCAGCAACAAAAGGTGCAGCCTCGCTGGGCTGTGGGGTCCCTCGCTCTGGGGACCCAAAGCAGTGATGTTCGCCAAGAGCCACGCTGGGCTCTAAACCAACTGGTGCCCCCGGGGCACCTCGTGGCTCCAAAACGTGGAGATGCCCCCTGAGCCCTCAGGCTCGAAACACACGGGCGCCTCTCTTTGGGAGTCCCCCCTCTGGGGACTCGACGTGATTGTGGGGCGCTCAGAGCCTCTCAGGGCTCGTGAAGTAAAGAAATGCCCCCGGAGCCCTCAGGCTCCAACAACACATAGGCGCGAGGTCGCGCTACAGAGAGGGGGCGGGGCGGACACCGGCAAGGTGTCCCGACGCTCCCCCCCTCCTCTGCAGGCACCTACCGGTCTGGCGCTGGGCTTTCCAGCGGCGGCGGGTCTCTCCCGCTGGTCCCGGGGCTCTCCTCTCCTCTCGGGGAGCCTCGGCAGGCTCTCTCGCGGCTCGGCGGGGGAGGCGGGACTTCCGGTCGGCCTTTCTGGGGCCGCACTCTGATTGGCCAGCCGGCCCAGTGCTTCCGGGTCGTCGCGGGCAGCGCGGCGGCCCGTTTTCGGCAGGCAGGCGGCTTCCCAGGATCCGAGGAGTGGGCTCCCTCGTGAATCCAACAAATCGGCACTTGGGCAAAATAATACGGCAATGAGCGGGGTGGCACCCGCGCCGTCCAACCACCACACGGGGCGATCGGAGGCCGGGTGGGCACCGGCCTCTGCAGACCACAGCGCTCCCAAGCGCTGCAGGCAAAAATAAGCGCTCGTAAGCGCTAAACAGCAGCAAAAAGCGCTCTCAGGCGCTGGGGGTAAAATCCAGCGGTTCCAAGCGCTAGGCAGGCGATCTCAGAGCTCCTAGCGCTGAAGGGCAGAGAGCAGCGCTCTCAGGCTGCAGGCAATGAAGTCCTCAGTGCTCCCCAGCACTGGAGGACAGGACAGGGCTCCAGCAGGGGCTGGAGGCAGGCAGGGGGGCAAGGCTGGGCCAGCGCCAGCACACTGGGTCTCCAGGCAGGGAGACAGTCCAAGTGGCGGTCCTCCTGGCCCCAGCAGCAGCAACAGCCCCCTCTGGCAGGATCCAAAAGCAGAACAATTTCTGTGGGGACACAGCCCCATTTTTATACAGCGAATTCCTTTGTTAGGAGGTGCAGGGTGGGGGGAAACCAGTTGCAGCTGGCTTGGGAGTACCCTTGATGGCCCAATCACCCCTTTCATTCACTGGGGAGGCTAGGGTCGTTAGACACACCACAGGGGGGCGGAACCAGCATTGTGTGGGGAAAACCCAGCCCATCCAGGACACAGATCTACTCCTCCCACACATCACTCATGCTGATCTCACACTCACCACCGGGCAGACCCATCCAGACTTCCTGGAGCCTGGCATGCCAGCCAGCTCCAGCCAATCACGCTCCACTATCCTCACTGCACACATACATCAATGTCCAGAAGTAGCACTTCCCTTCTAGACACACACAAGCCGCACATACCATTGCGCAGCATTCGCTCTCACGAGTTCATACATACTAAACTCGAGCCTGCACTCCCCACACATCAGGAACTACCAGGGCACACACATTCCCCATGCATTCCTATGGGAGGGCAGGCCAGCCATACTACACGCACGCACTTTCACTCTGGGACACAGGGAAAAAGTGCGCCAAGACCCAAAAATCACTACACAGGGTCACAAATAAAGCAAAAAGTTTAGGGGCGAACCTGCCCTGCGGGCCAAGTCCAACACAACCCCCTTCCAGCCAAAACGCAGGGGAGAACAATCACCACCGTGATGGACTTCCCTGCTTGGGGCGATAGAACACGGACGCAGGCCCGCCACTGCCGGGACACCCTCCTGTTCTATGCCACGGTGAACCCCTAGGGTTCCTTCTAAAGCTACCGTAAGGACCAGCTGGGCTACCCCACTGGTACTCCTCAGCTGTTTGCGGCCAGGACCAGGCCCTAGGCCACCCAGGTGCCACTGGTTCCTGCCTACTCATGAAGTGGGGGGTAGTAACCCCAGGCCCATAGTAGCCATTCTCCACTCCTCCTGTCTGCAAGACAGGGCTAGACTGCCACTGGTTCTCCAGCCTAGGGTCTACAACCTCAGGTGGACCAGGAGTCTCAGGGAAGGCTCTCCTCCCCTTACCTCTTCTTTTAGGGTTCCTCCTCCCCGTGCGAGGGGGACACCTAGAACGCCATGCCAACCCAGGGTTTAACCCCTCAGGTTGCACCGGGGTCAGAGTTGGGCTCTCCCACCCTCTGCACCCCCTTCCAGAGGTCTGCCCTCTCCCACCTGGAGAAGTTCCTCTGGAAGAAGAACCGGTCAGGACACTGGTTACAGTCGTCCTACCCTTCAGGTCAGGCTGATCCTGAACCTGGCCATCCAACCTCCGGTCTAAAACCTTTGGTGGAACAATTGCCTGGCACTCCAGGACTTCTTGGGACTCACACACAATCCCTCTGAGGCTAACAAATGACACATCTGTTGTGTGACTGTCTGTCTGGCGCAGATCTCCCGCCCTCTGTCCACCTGACAGTGCGTGACGATCCCCCAGACCAGAAGTGGTGCCACCCGGGTCCCTCCAAGAAGATCTATCCCACCTGGCTAGTCTCTGGTCCACTGGTGCATCCACTGGGAAACTCATCCCCCAATCACTCCTCAAGCTGGACTCCTGTACCCTCCCTACCGGAGCGGTACTGCCAGCCTCTGGAACCACAGGAGCTCTGGTTACAGACGCTCCAGGTCCTCTACTCACTAGGAGATCCTCCTCAAATGGGCTAACAGGACAGCCTAGGTTCCCAACCTGGTGTTCCCTCAAGAAACCACCCAGGCTCTGAGACAGGGCTTCGGGCCTCTGGGGGCTCTCAGCCACCCACTGACTCCTGCTCCACTGAGCCAGGCAGTCAGCCCCTACACCCTTCTCACTATACTGGGACCTAGCTGGGCTACACTGAGCCTCTTCCACCACGCTGGGCTGGAAGATCCCTGACCCACTACTTTCGGAGTCACTCACCAATGACTCTACAGAGCCTCTGGCCCTTTCCCAGCGGTCTGCTTCCTCTGCAAGGTCCCAAGGACAAAAACATTTCAACTTCAGCAGGTGCTGGCGCAACTCTGGACACACAACACTGAGCAACTGCTCTTTGAGGAACATACTCACTACTCCGTCCCTCTCATCGTCCGGGTTAGCCGCCAGCCAATCCTCCATTGCATCAGAACAGTCATCCACAAAATACCCCCACTTCTGGTGAGGCGGTTTCCTATGGTTCCTGAACTTCAACCTGTTCTCCTCCTCTGGGGAAACAGGAACCATACTCTGGGAACTGGGACTTTCTAGACTTAGATTTAAATAGCTGCCACCACTGGACTCAACCCTCCCTGGGGGATCCAGAAAATTAAGACTGCGCTCAGGGGATAACCTACACTCTAGGGCTATCTTCTCCCTGGCCAAGGCCCTCTCAGCCTCTGCAGTCCGCTCATTCACACCCAGCTGCGCCATCTCTCTGGCATACTCTAACCGGAGCTTCTCCATGGCCAGCTGGTGCTCCCTCTCTTCTCTCCTATCCACCCACTCCTCTGGGGACAGGGAAAGGGATGGGGTGCTACACCTGACACTGGACCCAGCAAGGGACTCCCTATCTAGGGGGTCCTCACTCTCTGCTGGCGCCCACCCACTGTCAAACTCACTCTCCACATCAGACTCTTCAGGGCTCCCCTCAGGCCCACCACCCTCATGGTGTGCGGTCCGGGCCCTCTCCCTCTCACTGTGCTCACGCTCCCAGTCACTCTTCTGCCACAGGATCATGTTATCCCTAAGCTTGGACTGGGTGTCTGACTCACTCACTGGGATGTCTCTCTCCTTACATAACCGTACCAACTCATGCACACTGTACTTAAACAGGCCACAAAGGTTAAAAGGAGATTCCATCTTGACAGGATGCTCACAGACACGTGCAACACAAGGGATCTAGCAATCTGAAGTAGGAGTACACAATTCCAAAACTTCCACACTCTCCTTAAAAAAAGAACTCACTCATGCGTCCAGGGAAACACACCATTCATCCACACACACCCTCCCCTCGGATCGGTAAGGCAGTTTCTACCACCCCTGACTTCTCAACCTGACCAAAAGTGACACAGGTACCAAACTCTGGAAGCAGGGCGGGGGACAAATGCACTGAACACAATTATAAATGACACTCTTCAGGAGAAGAAACAATGGAATTTTACCAACAACAATAATCCCCAAAATGTGGTTATCTAAAAATGTAGAGCTTTGAAGTGCGGCCAGTCGCTACTGTGGTACAACGCAAACACAAATCCTTATCCCACCGCTTGCCGCCAATGTTGGAAATGGGATCCCTGGCTGGCCAGGGCTTTCGCCAAAGTCAGTCAGAGACCACCACACCCAAGTCAGGGCAAGGGAGTTACACGCCAAGATAACCCCTACTCACCCTCTAGGTAACGTGGCGCGAGCAGCAAGGCTAAACTTGGAGGCGATGTAGGCTAAGTATTTGCGCACGCACCCCAGCAACAACAACCAAAGGCCCACCACAAAGGAAACTCCACACAAGGTTATGTAAAAATAGCCTTTGTATTATAATAAATAAACATCAGATAAAACACACATCTTGTTACACTGTGCCAACAGGCACGGGCGGAATTTACAAGGGATATTTGTACAGGACAGGGCCACTTGAACCACTGTCAAGGGTATCAACACTTTTAGCAGCAATACTTTCAGTAATAGCACTTTAGCAATACCTTCAGTAATAAAGCAATACTTTCAGTAATAGCATACAACCAGTAATTACTGGTAACAGGGCCTCACTAGCACCACCTGTACTAGGGAGAAAACAACCACCTACACGTCACACTACCTGTAGGGGTGCAAAAGCAACACACATGATGTCGTAACATTCAGAGGTGTAAAAGGACAAAGAGAACACATGATGAATAATCTACCCATTCAGAGGTGTAAGCAAAACACATGATGCCGTAACATTCAGAGGTGTAAAGGCACATGACGCATAATCAATACATTCAGAGGTGCAGAGCAAATACCAATTTCCCCAAACTCACCAGTCACCACCTGTGACTGTCCCGGTGTCCCAATGTCAGGGCCTAAACGTGGCAGTTGCCCACAAAGTGCTGGGCAACTGGAGCAGGGAAAGTTAGCGCAAAGTTGGAGCCTCTCTGGGCTCAAAGAACCACCACTGTGGCACTGGTGAACCTCTCTCAGGCTCTCTTACACAAGTAAGGGGGCTGCTGAGCCTCTCAGGGCTCCAGCAACAAAAGGTGCAGCCTCGCTGGGCTGTGGGGTCCCTCGCTCTGGGGACCCAAAGCAGTGATGTTCGCCAAGAGCCACGCTGGGCTCTAAACCAACTGGTGCCCCCGGGGCACCTCGTGGCTCCAAAACGTGGAGATGCCCCCTGAGCCCTCAGGCTCGAAACACACGGGCGCCTCTCTTTGGGAGTCCCCCCTCTGGGGACTCGACGTGATTGTGGGGCGCTCAGAGCCTCTCAGGGCTCGTGAAGTAAAGAAATGCCCCCGGAGCCCTCAGGCTCCAACAACACATAGGCGCGAGGTCGCGCTACAGAGAGGGGGCGGGGCGGACACCGGCAAGGTGTCCCGACGCTCCCCCCCTCCTCTGCAGGCACCTACCGGTCTGGCGCTGGGCTTTCCAGCGGCGGCGGGTCTCTCCCGCTGGTCCCGGGGCTCTCCTCTCCTCTCGGGGAGCCTCGGCAGGCTCTCTCGCGGCTCGGCGGGGGAGGCGGGACTTCCGGTCGGCCTTTCTGGGGCCGCACTCTGATTGGCCAGCCGGCCCAGTGCTTCCGGGTCGTCGCGGGCAGCGCGGCGGCCCGTTTTCGGCAGGCAGGCGGCTTCCCAGGATCCGAGGAGTGGGCTCCCTCGTGAATCCAACAAATCGGCACTTGGGCAAAATAATACGGCAATGAGCGGGGTGGCACCCGCGCCGTCCAACCACCACACGGGGCGATCGGAGGCCGGGTGGGCACCGGCCTCTGCAGACCACAGCGCTCCCAAGCGCTGCAGGCAAAAATAAGCGCTCGTAAGCGCTAAACAGCAGCAAAAAGCGCTCTCAGGCGCTGGGGGTAAAATCCAGCGGTTCCAAGCGCTAGGCAGGCGATCTCAGAGCTCCTAGCGCTGAAGGGCAGAGAGCAGCGCTCTCAGGCTGCAGGCAATGAAGTCCTCAGTGCTCCCCAGCACTGGAGGACAGGACAGGGCTCCAGCAGGGGCTGGAGGCAGGCAGGGGGGCAAGGCTGGGCCAGCGCCAGCACACTGGGTCTCCAGGCAGGGAGACAGTCCAAGTGGCGGTCCTCCTGGCCCCAGCAGCAGCAACAGCCCCCTCTGGCAGGATCCAAAAGCAGAACAATTTCTGTGGGGACACAGCCCCATTTTTATACAGCGAATTCCTTTGTTAGGAGGTGCAGGGTGGGGGGGAAACCAGTTGCAGCTGGCTTGGGAGTACCCTTGATGGCCCAATCACCCCTTTCATTCACTGGGGAGGCTAGGGTCGTTAGACACACCACAGGGGGGCGGAACCAGCATTGTGTGGGGAAAACCCAGCCCATCCAGGACACAGATCTACTCCTCCCACACATCACTCATGCTGATCTCACACTCACCACCGGGCAGACCCATCCAGACTTCCTGGAGCCTGGCATGCCAGCCAGCTCCAGCCAATCACGCTTCACTATCCTCACTGCACACATACATCAATGTCCAGAAGTAGCACTTCCCTTCTAGACACACACAAGCCGCACATACCATTGCGCAGCATTCGCTCTCACGAGTTCATACATACTAAACTCGAGCCTGCACTCCCCACACATCAGGAACTACCAGGGCACACACATTCCCCATGCATTCCTATGGGAGGGCAGGCCAGCCATACTACACGCACGCACTTTCACTCTGGGACACAGGGAAAAAGTGCGCCAAGACCCAAAAATCACTACACAGGGTCACAAATAAAGCAAAAAGTTTAGGGGCGAACCTGCCCTGCGGGCCAAGTCCAACACTCATGATATGTAGTGATACACCTATACATCCTGTTACACACCGACAGTCATCCAAAAGATACTCTCACGCATATTCACACATGCAAATAAACTATTGAACATCCATGTATTAGCATATACAGCTATACACACACAACCACCTTACTTCTATGGAAACTTACACATACTTACTCTCTTAAACAATCACTTATAGAAACACATACTTATCTAAACAGGAACTCTTACAATCTCTTTCTCCCACATATACTCACTTATATACATCAATATTCACATATACTACATTAAAACATATGTAGTTACTGATAAAGACACTAGTGAGACAGTCATTCACTCACTAACACACACATATACACACTCATCCACCCATACAGTCCTGCACATATGCTGTCTTCAAAACACATACAAAGAGAGTCAGTCATTCATGCATCTATGTGCTAAGTAATACCCCCACCAAACCATACAAACACTCATACTGATACTAACAAAAACATCTAATAACCCATATATATACACATGTAGCTACTCACAAACCCATGCAACCACTTATACACAAAGTGAAACACTAATACATATATTTAAACATTACTCTCTAATATATGTATTCACTCAAGATACACTCAATAAACCAGTTAACCAATCAAATTTTTTTTTAAAAAACATCCAAGTAATCACTTATTTAAACATTTATTCTTCCATCAACTTTTACATATATATATATAACACATATTTATTTTTTAAAAAGACACACATTCACTGGATAGTGTCATCAGTGATGTCATGACGGATGTCACTGACCATGTCATGAGTGATGTAATATGTGACGTCATCAGCAGTGCATTGCACGCGCAAGTTATAGTGAGTCCAACTAACTGTAACGTGGGAATTTCATTGGTTTTATGCGAGTAAAATTTCCAGCTAACTATAACCGGTGTAAAACCTATGGTTTTTTCAGTGAATTTAATAGGTTTTTTGAATGCTAATTCCTAACTATAACTGGGGTGAAACCTATGGTTTTTTCAGTGAATATATATATGTTTACACAATGTATGTATGTATGTATATACATATATATAAACACATACACACATTTTCACTAGGATTACATAACAAATCAGTAACCCAGTTGGGAGCTCTGGGCAGGTGGTTGGAGTAAAGGGCGTAAAGAATCTGCGCTCAGCCATTTCTACAGTAGCTCCTCATTCCCCACTATGGTGAGCATAATTGTAGTCGGCCATGTCTGCACTAGACCCTCATTCCCCACTGAGGTGACCGTACCTGCAATCAGCCATTTCTAAGGTAGCTCCTCCTTCCCCACTATGGTGAGCGTGTCTGCTGTCTGCCATTTCTAAGGTAGCTCCTCCTTCCCCACTATGGTGAGCGTGTCTGCTGTCTGCCATTTCTAAGGTAGCTCCTCCTTCCCCACTATGGTGACCGTACCTGCAATCGGCCATTTCTGAGGTAGCTCCTCCTTCCCCGCTATGGTGAGCGTGTCTGCAGTCAGCCATTTCTAAGGTAGCTCCTCCTTCCCCGCTATGGTGAGCGTGTCTGCAGTCAGCTATTTCTAAGGTAGCTCCTCCTTCCCCACTATGGTGAGCGTGTCTGCTGTCTGCCATTTCTAAGGTAGCTTCTCCTTCCCCACTATGGTGACCGTACCTGCAATCAGCCATTTCTGAGGTAGCTCCTCCTTCCCCGCTATGGTGAGCGTGTCTGCAGTCAGCCATTTCTAAAATAGCTTCTCCTTCCCCACTATGGTGAGCGTGTCTGCTGTCTGCCATTTCTAAGGTAGCTTCTCCTTCCCCACTATGGTGACCGTACCTGCAATCAGCCATTTCTGAGGTAGCTCCTCCTTCCCCGCTATGGTGAGCGTGTCTGCAGTCAGCTATTTCTAAGATAGCTCCTCCTTCCCCACTATGGTGAGCGTGTCTGCAGTCAGCCATTTCTAAGGTAGCTCCTCATTCCCCCGCTATGGTGAGCGTACCTGCAGTCAGCCATTTCTAAGGTAGCCCCTCCTTCCCCGCTATGGTGAGCGTACCTGCAGTCAGCCATTTCTAAGGTAGCTCCTCCATCCCCACTATGGTTAGGGTACCTGCAGTCAGCCATTTCTAAGGTAGCCCCTCCTTCCCCGCTATGGTGAGCGTACCTGCAGTCAGCCATTTCTAAGGTAGCTCCTCCTTCCCCACTATGGTTAGGGTACCTGCAGTCAGCCATTTCTAAGGTAGCTCCTCATTCCCCGCTATGGTGAGCGTACCTGCAGTCAGCCATTTCTAAGGTAGCCCCTCCCCGCTATGGTGAGCGTACCTGCAGTCAGCCATTTCTAAGGTAGCTCCTCATTCCCCGCTATGGTGAGCGTACCTGCAGTCAGCCATTTCTAAGGTGTAGCCTCTCCTTCCCCGCTATGGTTAGGGTACCTGCAGTCAGCCATTTCTAAGGTAGCTCCTCCTTCCCCACTATGGTTAGGGTACCTGCAGTCAGCCATTTCTAAGGTAGCTCCTCCTTCCCCACTATGGTTAGGGTACCTGCAGTCAGCCATTTCTAAGGTAGCCCCTCCTTCCCCGCTATGGTGAGCGTATCTGCTCTCTGCCATTTCTAAGGTAGCTCCTCCTTCCCCGCTATGGTGAGCGTATCTGCTGTCCGCCATTTCTAAGGTAGCCCCTCCTTCTCGTAGCTAGGGTGAGTGTACCTGCAGTCAGCCATTTCTAAGGTAGCTCCTCATTCCCCACTATGGTGAGCGTACCGCAGTCAACCATTTCTGCAGTAGCCCCTCCTTCTCCCTGCTAGGGTGAGCGCTCCTGCACTCCGCCACTTCTGCAGTAGCCCCTCCTTCCCGGCTTGGGTGAGCGCATCAGTGCACATTAGTAATGAGTAAGTTCCCATCACCACTGGGTATTTCCCTCAGTGGTACTACAGACATCATTGAAGCACGCGGTAGGGGGAAGGGTGAAGAGCGCCCCAATGATAGTCCGCTGTGCAGGTGAAGCATCCCAGGTGCTTCTAAATATCCTGCCAGACTCGAATGTTGTTCTGCTGTATTTCATGCTTTTCCACTAACTAAAATTGTGACGTTTAAAATTATTTCATGGTTTCTACTACAAACAAGAGAAAATCGTGCAACAGACTATCTTGTGCATTTAGTCTTTATTGTGCTCTTGCAATTATTGAAACACCCTGTGCAGACGAGGGAGCAGCAAATCCCAAACATTCGCATCATGAGTATGTGCAACGTCTTCGAACACTTTCAGACCATCTTGTCTTTTCTGATTTTTAAGGGGCGGGGAACACTGGGTTGTGGTGAGCGCTCTGGCACAAGCAGTGGTACTGAGTCCAGTGTGAAGTTTGGAGTATACTCTTTTCAGAGTCACTGGGCTGTCTTGTGTCTCACGTTACAGCCACTGGAACCCCACTCTCTAGGCTTCCATTTGTTCTAGCTTCAAATGTTCTCTTTCCAGGCGAGGCAGTGTTCTCAGCACTAGTGTGAGCACAAGACCTACTCGTGTGACGGGGAGCCAGATGAGTTGAGGCTGGATAGTCCAATCTGCATGGCCGACCGTACATGGTACACCTAGATTCCTATGAAACAATGCGATATTCCTCTTAATGCATGAGGTGACCAGAGCCGAAGCCCATAGCATTTGCTAACCCACTGGTGTCCAGGGCCAGACGTCCCAGACCACTCCCATGGCTCCAGTACTCAAACCCTCCTCTCAGCTCAAGGTGTTGTAGGGCAGCTCCACCGCCCTTGGCCCCAGCACTCAAACCCTCAGATGCTGACACCTCAATCAACACCCACGGAACGCACCAAACTTCTGCCCTCCTGGAACAACGTCAACGATGAAGAAACCGCCAGAATCATGAACACCATCCACTCCGGCTCACCCTCCGACCCCTGCCCCCACCACATCTTCAACAAGGCAAGCACCATCATCGCACCCCAACTTAAAAAATCAGCTCCTTCGAGACCTCCACCTTCCCAGAGAGCTGGAAACATGCCGAAATCAACACCCTCCTCACGAAATTCAAGGCGGACCCAAAGGACCTCAAGAACTTCCGACCCATCTCCCTGCTCCCGGCAAAAGTCACTGAGAAGAACACCAACAGACAACTGACCCTCTTCCTGGAGGAGAACAACATACTGGACTCCTCCCAATCCGGCTTCTGCAGCGACCATAGCACCGAGAGCGCCCTCATCGCCGCCACTGAGGACATCAGGGCCCTACTAGACAAGGGCGAGACCGTGGCCCTCATCCTCCTGGACCTCTCGGCTGCTTTCAACACCTTCTGCCACCACACCCTTCGCACACGCCTCCACGACGCAGGGGTCCGAGGCAAAACCCTGGACTGGATCACCTCCTTCCTCACCGGCAGAACCCAGAGTCCGCCTCCCCCGTACCGTTCCGAAGCCATCACGATCACCTGCGGCATAACGCACGGGTCAGCCCAACCCTCTTTAACATCTACATGGCACAGCTCGCCAACATCGTCTGACAACACAACCTCAACATAGTCTTGTACGCAGATTACTACACCCAACTGATCCTCTCCCCACCAAAAACCCAGCCATCACCAAATCCAACCTTCACGTGGGAATGAAGGCCATCACAGAATGGATGAAGACCAGCCGCCTGAAACTGAGCTCGGACAAGACTGAGGTCCTCATTCTCTGATCCACCCCCTCCGCATGGGACAACTCCTGGTGGCCAACCGTGCTGGGAGCTGCCCCGACACCCACAAACCACGCACGCAATCTGGGGTTCATCCTGGACTCAACGCTCGCCATGACCCAGCAAGTCAGCACAGTCTCCTCCTCCTGCTTCAACACCCTCCGAATGCTCCGTAAAATCTACAGATGGATCCTCACCAAAACCAGGAGAACGATCACCCAGGCGCTCGTCAGCAGCAGGCTGGACTACGGCAACGCACTCTATTCAGGAACCATGGCTACACTCCAAAAGAGACCAGCGCATACAGAACGCCCCGCATGCCTCATCCTGACTCTCCCGCCACATCACAACCCACCTACGAGACCTACATTGGCTCCCGGTCAACAAGAGGATCACTTTCAAACTCCTAACCCACGCACACAACACTCCACAACGCCAGACCAGCATACCTCAACAAACGACTGTCCATCTACACCCCGAACCACCAGCTGTGCTCCGCCGACCTCTCCACCGTCCCACGCATCCATCGAGCGACCACCGGCGGCACATCCTTCTCCTACCTCGCTGCAAGGACATGGAATACCCTCCCCGCCCATCTACGTAAGACCCAGGACCTGCTGAACTTCAGGAGATGCCTCAAGACATGGCTGTTAGACCGGTAACTGCTTGTAGGGCAGCTCCACCGCATTGGCTCCAGTACTCAAACCCTCTTTGCTCAAGGTGTTGTAGGCCAGCTCCACCCCCTGGGCTTCAGTACTTAAAACCTCCTCTAAACTCAAGGTGTTGTAGGGCAACCCCACCCCTTGGCTCCAGTACTCAAACCCTCCTCTTAGCTAAAGGTGTTGTAGGGCAGCTCCACCCCCTTGGCTCCAGTACTCACACCCTCTTCGCCCAAGGTGGTGTAGGGCAGCTGCAGCCCCTGGGCTCAAGGTGTTGTAGGACAGCTCCACCCCTTGGCTTCAGTACTCGAACCCCCATTTTAGCTCCAGGTGTTGTAGGGCAGCTCCACCCTCTTGGCTCAATGTGTTGTAGGGCAGCTCCAGCCCCTGGGCTCCAGTATTCAAACCCTCTTCTTAGCTCAAGGTGTTGTAGGGCTGCTCCATCCGGTTAGCTCCAGTACTCAAACCCTCCTCTTAGCTCAGGGTGTTGTAGGGCAGCTCCACCCCCTTGGCTCCAGTACTCAAACCCTCCTCTTAGCTCAAGGTGTTGTAGGGCAGCTCCACCCCCTTGGCTCCAGTACTCCAACCCTCTTAGCTCAAGGTGTTGTAGGGCAGCTCCACCCCCTTGGCTCCAGTACTCAAACCCTCCTCTTAGCTCAGGGTGTTGTAGGGCAGCTCCACCCCCTTGGCTCCAGTACTCAAACCCTCCTCTTAGCTCAAGGTGTTGTAGGGCAGCTCCACCCCCTTGGCTCCAGTACTCCAACCCTCTTAGCTCAAGGTGTTGTAGGGCAGCTCCACCCCCTTGGCTCCAGTACTCAAACCCTCCTCTTAGCTCAAGGTGTTGTAGGGCAGCTCCACCCCCTTGGCTCCAGTATTCAAACCCTCATAGTTCATGGTGTTGTAGTGCAGCTCCATCCCTGGGCTCCAGTACTCAAACCCTCCTCTTAGCTCAAGGTGTTGTAGGGCAGCCCCACCCCCTTGGCTCCAGTACTCGAACCCTCCTCAAAGCTCATCGTGTTGTAGGGCAGCTCCACCCCCTTGGCTACAGTACTCAAACCCTCCTCTAAACTCAAGGTGTTGTAGCGTAGCCCCACCCCTTGGCTCCAGTACTCAAACCCACCTCTAAGCTCAAGGTTTTGTAGGGCAGCTCCAGTACTCAAACCCTCTTCTTAGTTCAAGGTGTTGTAGGGCAGCTCCACCCCCTTGGCTCTAGTACTCCAACCCTCTTAGCTGAAGGTGTTGTAGGGCAGCTCCACCCCCTTGGCTCCAGCACTCAAACCCTCTTAGCTCAAGGTGTTGTAGGACAGCTCCACCCCTTGGCTCCAGTACTCGAACCCCCATCTTAGCTCACGGTGTTGTAGGGCAGCTCCACCCCCTTGACTCAAGGTGTTCTAGGGCAGCTCCACCCCCTTGGCTCTAGTACTCAAACCCTCCTAGCCGAAGGTGTTGTAGGGCAGCTCCACCCCCTTTGCTCCAGTCCTCAAGCCCTCTTAGCCCAAGGTGGTGTAGGGCATCTGCACCCCCTTGGCTCAAGGTGTTGCAGGGCAGCTCCACACTCTTGGCTCCAATATTCAAACCCTCTTAGCTCAAGGTGTTGTAGGGCAGCCCCTCCCCTTGGCTTCAGTACTCGAACCCTCCTCATAGCTCATGGTGTTGTAGGGCAGCTCCACCCCTTGGCTACAGTACTGAAAACCCTCTAAACTCAAGGTGTTGTAGGGCAGCCCCACCCCTTGGCTCCAGTACTCAAACCCTCCTCTTAGCTCACGGTGTTGTAGGGCAGCTCCATTACTCAAACCCTCTTCTTAGTTCAAGGTGTTGTGGGCAGCTCCACCCCCTTGGCTCTAGTACTCAAACCCTCTTAGCCGAAGGTGTTGTAGGGCAGCTCTACCCCCTTTGCTCCAGTACTCAAACCCTCTTAGCCCAAGGTGGTGTAGGGCATCTGCACCCCCTTGGCTCAAGGTGTTGCAGGGCAGCTCCACACTCTTGGCTCCAATACTCAAACCCTCTTAGCTCAAGGTGTTGTAGGGCAGCTCCACCCCCTTGGTTCCACTACTCAAACCCTCTTAGCTCAAGGTGTTGCAGGGCAGCTCCACCCCCTTAGCTCAAGATGTTGTAGGGCAGCTCCACCCCCTTTGCTCCAGTACTCAAACCCTCTTAGCCCAAGGTGTTGTAGGGCAGTATAGGAGAGTGGGGTCTGCAATCCCATAGCCACCCCAGATTTTTGCTTTTTGCTTCACTGATTTACGACTTTCCCTGGCTGTGGGCCTGCTAATCAGACCCACAGCCTAGCTGTTCTCTCTCTAAATTACAACCATGTACCCTAGGTGCATTTACCAATTGGCACTGGGCCATCTTATCAGTCCCTGTATAGTATACCCTAGGTACCCAGGGCATAGGTGTACCCAGGGCCTACCAGGGGCTGCAGCATGTATTATGCCACCCCTGGCTGGCCATCCAAAACAGACACAACTGGCTGCACGACAGCTGGGGCAAGGTGGTGTAATCACCCTTTGCTTTAGATATAGTTCCCTATATCTAACCCTAAAAATGGACACATATATTCCTATCAGTCACTCCTATGGAAGGCCTTATCAATCCTGAAGGCAGAGTGCTTGGAATTATGTGAAATGGTGCGCTAGCATGAGCTGAGCCCGTTTGCAGCTTGCGGAACCAAGTCCTTATAGCTGTTCCATGATAACGCTATACCATATACTCTTAAGTGCATTATGAACCTCGCGGTCAAATGCTAACTTTGGCATAGCATTATCAAAACATGTCGAGTAAGGTGTCATACGAATTGGAATACTAACCCCTCGCCAATTCTGGCGACGGGGTTAGCATTCCACCCTTCTAGAGCGACACGACATGTATGTAACTGTGAACCCCGGTTAAAGTTAACTCGAGCCTCAGCATCACAAAATGGATGCTGCCACCACAGACACAAGTCTGACCTCCTGCTGCTGGGAGTCCTTCCAGCAAGGGAGGCTCCGACAAAGGGTTTCCTGCCTTGGGAGGTGCTAGCACCACCCCAGACAGGATTTTGTGTATTTGGTAGGCCAAGGCTGAAAGGAATGAGACATGCCTGGGGCACACAAGGTGCCCTGTGCATACACCGGTTCCAACCAGTTGCTGGGGCACTCCAGCCCCAGCGGGAAACCGGACAAAGGATAGGGGGTGTAAACACCCCCTTCCTGGTCCCACCCAGGGGAGGGACCTAGTCGTAGTGCAGCCCCCTTTAGCTGAATAAAGGTAGGAGCTGGTCCCATTCCCAGTTAGATTAATCTTGACAACTTCCACGAAGAAACTCTTGACCTTCGACCTCCTGAACATCAGAAGACTGAAGAATCTCCCCTATGGTCAGGGAGTGACCATCCTGCTTCGCAGGCACCATCAAGCTCCTGTGCGGTTTGCTGTAAAGTCCTTCCAGCCCGGAATCCGACCATCCAGCTCGACAAGACCCGGACCTTCAGACCCGGACCTCCAGACCCCTCTGACCTCTACCCACATCCACAGCACAGCTGGTACCCGTGGGTGCGGCGAGCAACGTGTAGACGGCCATCTTGAAGAAACCTGCACAGCGCTTCCAGCACGACCCCCGAGAGTTCCTCGAGTGAGTGCATTGGGGACTGAGAAGCCCCACACCGACGCAGCTCCTGCTCCAAAGACCAGCCCTCCAGCATCCCCGTGATCTGCGTGGGGCCCCTTTTACTTGGTTGCTTCTTTCCTGTTGTCTGGTCACTTGCCGGCTGGCTCGTGACCTCTGAGACGACGACCCGAAGATTTCAATACTGCTAGTCTGGTCCCCCAGACTGTTCCTTGCAAAAGAGAAGCACCCCGGACCCTCCTGGTCCACACCAGATGCCCTCTTTGTTCCACCGCGTGGCTTGCATTAGCCAAGGCCTGTTGTCCAGATCGACGATCCGACACCGCCAACAGCAGCAGACTACGCGGGACAGCTCGTGCCCCCAGCCTGGTCGTGAAGAACAGCTCCTGGTCCGCGCAGCTACAGAGAGAAGCGACCCTTCTTCCACCTGAACGCGGCGACAGCATCTGGTTCCCTCCTGGTTCCAGCACAGTCACTGGCTAGTGACCAAGACTCTGTCCCCTTCCCTTTCAGGACTTGCTTCTTCCCAGTTCCATCCTTGGAACCACCGGACTCCTCCATCTGGCTGCCTGCCAGCAACTCTTTGTTTCAGGCATCACCGGGATCAACGCAACAAACCCGACACCACTTCAGCCCTATGCACCCGCAGCCTGTGGGTTAGGTAACTAAAGCTTCTAGGCGCTGAAGTCGGTGTTCACTATCCTAGTGTCCAGGTCCACTGTTGTTTTCCCTCCATCCAGCCGGGTTCGTCCGGAATCCGTAACTTCCTAAACTGTAAGATCCATAGACGTTGGTACGCATCCCGCGTGAGAGTTCCCACTCTGCACGTGAGTCCCGTGGGCCTCCTGCTCCTTACTTACCTAGTTCGTAGTGTAGTCCCACCGATCCTCCAGCGTCTGGATCTCCTTACAGTACTTTCCTTCCTCGCATTCCATTGTTTTGAGTATATGGTTTGTCGTGCCCCTAAGGCACTCGTGTAAATATTGTGCGAACTCGTATTTCTTTTGTAGTATTGTCATGTGCTTAGCCCTCTGACCTCATAAAGAGTTCAGAGGTGTATGTTAGTTAATAAATATCCTTTTATTTTCATAACAACCTGTGTGGTGTCCTTTCATCTGGTATTCAAGGGGTTATATTGTGGTAAAACAGCTGGCTTCACATGCCAAAAGAGTTTAGCCTAAAGACTGTGTTTGTCCACGCTACTAGGATAGCTGGTCTATAAGGTTGACTTACAACCAATCACCATAAGGGGTTGTTTGGACTGATACAAGGTGATCACTAGAATTAGTGAGCATCATATATCAGGCCAACTTCTCACAGGCAGCTCCACCCACTTGGCTCCAGTACTCGAACCCTCCTCTTAGCTCATGGTCTTGTAGGGCAGCTCCACCCCCTTGGGTCCAGTACTCAAACCCTCCTCTAAACTCAAGGTGTTGTAGGGCAGCTCCACCCCCTTGGCTCCAGTACTCAAACCCTCTTAGCTCAAGGTGTTGTAGGACAGCTCCACCCCTTGGCTCCAGTACTCAAACCCTCCTCTTAGCTCAGGGTGTTTTAGGGCAGCTCCACCCCGTTGGCTCAAGGTGTTTTAGGGCAGATCCACCCCCTTGGCTCCAGTACTCAAACCCTCCTCTTAGCTCAAGGTCTTGTAGGGCAGCTCCACCCCCTTGGCTCCAGTACTCAAACCCTCTTCTTAGTTCAAGGTGTTGTAGTGCAGTTCCACCCCCTTGGCTCCAGTACTCAAACCCTCTTAGCTCAAGGTGTTGTAGGACAGCTCCACCCCTTGGCTCCAGTACTCAAACCCTCCTCTTAGCTCAGGGTGTTTTAGGGCAGCTCCACCCCATTGGCTCAAGGTGTTTTAGGGCAGATCCACCCCCTTGGCTCCAGTACTCAAACCCTCCTCTTAGCTCAAGGTCTTGTAGGACAGCTCCATCCCTTGGCTCCAGTACTCAAACCCTCCTCTTAGCTCAGGGTGTTGTAGGGCAGCTCCACCCTCTTGGCTCAAGGTATTTTAGGGCAGCTCGAAACCCTTGGCCCCAGTACTCAAACCCTACTATTAGCTCAAGATGTTGTGGGGCAGCTCCACCTCCTTGGCTCCAGTACTCAAACCCTCTTAGCCCAAGGTGGTGTAGGCCAGCTCCACCCCCTTGGGCCCAGTATTAAAACCCTCCTCTTAGCTCGAGGTGTTGTAGGGCAGCTCCACCCCTGGGCTTCAGAACCCAAACCCTCCTCTTAGCTCATGGTGTTGTAGGGCAGCTCCACCCTCTTGGCTCCAGTACTCAAACCCTCCTCTTAGCTCAAGGTGTTGTAGGGCAGCTCCACACCCTTAGCTCCAGTACTCAAACCCTCCTCTTAGCTCATGGTGGTATAGGACAGCTCCACCCCTTTGTTTCAGTACTCAAACCCTCCTCTTAGCTCATGGTGTTGTAGGGCAGCTACACCCCCTTGGCTCCAGTACTCAAACCCTCTTAGCTCAAGGTGTTGTAGGGCAGCTCCACCCCTTTGGCTCCTATGCTCAAACCCTCCTCTTAGCTCAAGATATTGTAGGGCAGCTCCACCCCTTGGCTCCAGTACTCAAACCCTCTTAGCCCAAGGTGGTGTAGGGCATCTGCACCCCATTGGCTCAAGGTGTTGCAGGGCAGCTCCACCCCCTTGGCTCCAGTACTCAAACCCTCTTAGCCCAAGGTGGTGTAGGGCAGCTCCAACCCCTTTGCTCCAGTACTCAAACCCTCCTCTTAGCTCATGGTGTTGTAGGGCAGCTCCACCCCCTTTGCTCCAGTACTCAAACCCTCTTAGCTCATGGTGTTGTAGGGCAGCTCCACCCCCTTTGCTCCAGTACTCAAACCCTCTTAGATCATGGTGTTGTAGGGCAGCTCCACACCCTTGGCTCAAGGTGTTTTAGGGCAGCTCCACCCCCTTGGCTCCAGTACTCAAACCCTCCTCTTAGCTCACGGTGTTAAAGGACAGCTCCATCCCTTTGTTTCAGTACTCAAACCCTCCTCTAAACTCAAGGTGTTGTAGGGCAGATCCACCCCCTTGGCTCCAGGACACTAACCCTCCTCTTAGCTCAAGGTGTTGTAGGACAGCTCCACCCCTTGGCTCCAGTACTCAAACCCTCCTCTTAGCTCACGGTGTTAAAGGACAGCTCCATCCCTTTGTTTCAGTACTCAAACCCTCCTCTAAACTCAAGGTGTTGTAGGGCAGCTCCACCCTCTTGGCTCCAGTACTCAAACCCTCCTCTAAGCTCATGGTGTTGTAGGCCACTCCACCCCTTGGCTCCAGTACTCAAACCCTCCTCTTAGCTCCAGGTGTTGTAGGGCAGCTCCATCCCTTGGCTCCATTACTAAAACCCTCCTCTTAGCTCATGGTGTTGTAGGGCAGCTCCACCCCCTTGACTCAAGGTGTTATAGGCCAGCTCCACCCCCTTGGCTCCAGTACTCAAACCCTCCTCTTAGCTCAGGGTGTTGTAGGGCAGCTCCACCCCTGGGCTCCAGCACTTAAACCCGCTTAGCTCAAGGTGTTGTAGGCCAGCTCCACCCCCTTGGCTCAAGGTGTTATAGGCCAGCTCCGCCCCTTGGCTCCAGTACTCAAACCTTCCTCTTAGCTCAGGGTGTTATAAGGCAGCTCCACCCCCTTGGCTCAAGTATTCAAACCCTCATAGCTCACGGTGTTGTAGTGTAGCTCCACCCCTGGGCTCCAGTACTCAAACCCTCTTAGCTCATGGTGTTGTAGGGCAGCTCAACCCCCTTGGCTCAACGTGTTGTAGGGCAGCTCCACCCCCTTGGTTCCAGTACTCAAACCCTCTTCGCTCATGGTGTTGTAGGGCAGCTCCACCCCCTTGGCTCAAGGTGTTGTAGGGCAGCTCCACTCCTTGGCTCCAGTACTCAAACCCTCCTCTTAGCTCAGGGTGTTGTAGGGCAGCTCCACCCCCTTGGCTCAAGGTGTTGTAGGGCAGCTCCACTCCCTTGGCTCCAGTTCTCAAACCCTCTTAGCTCGCGGTGTTGTAGGACAGCTCCACCCCCTTGGCTCCAGGACACTAACTCTCCTCTTAGCTCATGGTGTTGTAGTGCAGCTCCACCCCTTGGCTCCAGTACTCAAACCCTCCTCTTAGCTCATGGTGTTGTAGGACAGCTCCACCCTTGGCTCCAGTACTCAAACCCTCCTCTTGCACATGGTATTGTAGGGCAGCTCCACCCCCTTGGATCCAGTACTCAAACCCTCTCAGCTCAAGGTGTTGTAGGGCAGCTCCACCCCTTGGCTCCAGTACTCAAACCCTCCTCTTAGCTCAGTGTTTTGTAGGGCAGCTCCACCCCCTTGACTCCAGTACTCAAACCCTCTTAGCTCAATGTGTTGTAGGGCAGCTCCACCCCCTTGGTTCCAGGACACTAACCCTCCGCTTAGCTCATGGTGTTATAGGGCTGCTCCACCCCCTTGGCTCCAGTACTCAAACCCTCCTCTTAGCTCATGGTGTTGTAGGGCAGCTCCACCCCCTTGGCTCAAGGTGTTGTAGGGCAGCTCCACCCCCTTGACTCCAGTACTCAAACCCTCTTAGCTCAAGGTGTTGTAGGGCAGCTCCACCCCCTTGGCTCCAGGACACTAACCCTCCTCTTAGCTCAAGGTGTTGTAGGGCAGCTCCACCCCCTTGGCTCCAGGACCCTAACCCTCCTCTTAGCTCATGGTGTTGTAGTGCAGCTCCACCCCTTGGCTCCAGTACTCAAACCCTCCTCTTAGCTCAAGGTGTTGTACGGCAGCTCCACCCCCTTGGCTCCAGTACTCAAACCCTCCTCTTAGCTCATGGTGTTGTTGTGCAGCTCCACCCCCTTGGCTCCAGTACTCAAACCCTCTTATCTCAAGGTGTTGTAGGGCAGCTCCACCCCCTTGGCTCCAGGACACTAACCCTCCTTTTAGCTCATGGTGTTGTAGGACAGCTCCACCCCTTGGCTCCAGTACTCAAACCCTCCTCTTATCGCCAGATGCCTCAGGTGAACTGTGCATCGCCAGATGCCCCACTTGAACTCTGCATCGCCAGATGCCCCACTTGAACTCTGCTTCACCAGATGCCCCATGTGAACTCTGCATCGCCAGATGCCCCAGGTGAACTCTGCATCGCCAGATTCCCCAGGTGAACTCTGCATCGCCAGATGCCCCACTTGAACTCTGCATCGCCAGATGCCCCACTTGAACTCTGCATCGCCAGATGCCCCACTTGAACTCTGCATCGCCAGATGCCCCACGTGAACTCTGCATCGCCAGATGCCCCAGGGGAACTCTGCATCGCCAGATGCCCCACGTGAACTCTCCATCGCCAGATTCCCCAGGTGAACTCTGCATCGCCAGATGCCCCACTTGAACTCTCCATCGCCAGATGCCCCACGTGAACTCTGCATCGCCAGATGCCCCACGTGAACTCTGCATCGCCAGATGCCCCACGTGAACTCTCCATCGCCAGATGCCCCAGGTGAACTCTGCATCGCCAGATGCCCCAGGTGAACTCTGCATCGCCAGATGTCCCAGGTGAACTCTGCATCGCCAGATGCCCCAGGTGAACTCTGCATCGCCAGATGCCCCAGGTGAACTCTGCATCGCCAGATGCCCCAGGTGAACTCTGCATCGCCAGATGCCCCAGGTGAACTCTGCATCGCCAGATGCCCCAGGTGAACTCTGCTTCGCCAGATGCCCCAGGTGAACTCTGCTTCGCCAGATGCCCCAGGTGAACTCTCCATCGCCAGATGCCCCAGGTGAACTCTCCGTCGCCAGATGCCCCAGGTGAACTCTGCGTCGCCAGATGCCCCAGGTGAACTCTCCGTCGCCAGATGCCCCAGGTGAACTCTCCGTCGCCAGATGCCCCAGGTGAACTCTGCATCGCCAGATGCCCCAGGTGAACTCTGCATCGCCAGATGCCCCAGGTGAACTCTCCATCGCCAGATGCCCCAGGTGAACTCTGCATCGCCAGATGCCCCAGGTGAACTCTGCATCGCCAGATGCCCCAGGTGAACTCTGCATCGCCAGATGCCCCAGGTGAACTCTGCATCGCCAGATGCCCCAGGTGAACTCTGCATCGCCAGATGCCCCAGGTGAACTCTGCATCGCCAGATGCCCCAGGTGAACTCTGCATCGCCAGATGCCCCAGGTGAACTCTCCATCGCCAGATGCCCCAGGTGAACTCTGCATCGCCAGATGCCCCACGTGAACTCTGCATCGCCAGATGCCCCAGGTGAACTCTGCATCGCCAGATTCCCCAGGTGAACTCTCCATCGCCAGATTCCCCAGGTGAACTCTCCATCGCCAGATGCCCCAGGTGAACTCTGCATCGCCAGATGCCCCAGGTGAACTCAGCATCGCTAGATGACCCACTGGATGAATACTGCACTCTGCATCGCTAGGATCCTCACTGGATGCCCCAGGTGAACTCTGCATCGCCAGATGCCCCAGGTGAACTCTCCATCGCCAGATGCCCCAGGTGAACTCTGCATCGCCAGATGTCCCAGGTGAACTCTGCATCGCCAGATGCCGCAGGTGAACTCTGCATCGCCAGATGCCGCAGGTGAACTCTGCATCGCCAGATGCCCCAGGTGAACTCTGCATCGCCAGATGCCCCAGGTGAACTCTGCATCGCCAGATGCCCCAGGTGAACTCTGCATCGCCAGATGCCCCAGGTGAACTCTGCATCGCCAGATGCCCCAGGTGAACTCTGCATCGCCAGATGCCCCAGGTGAACTCTACATCGCCAGATGCCCCAGGTGAACTCTGCATCGCCAGATGCCCCAGGTGAACTCTGCATCGCCAGATGCCCCAGGTGAACTCTGCATCGCCAGATGCCCCAGGTGAACTCTGCATCGCCAGATGCCCCAGGTGAACTCTGCATCGCCAGATGCCCCAGGTGAACTCTCCATCGCCAGATGCCCCAGGTGAACTCTCCATCGCCAGATGCCCCAGGTGAACTCTCCATCGCCAGATGCCCCAGGTGACCCACTGGACTGTTCCGCGTGATACCGTAAATGCAAACATGATCGCTTGTCCTGCAATCCCACGTCTTACTGGTCCCCAAGGCCATCAGATGGTCGGAGACCACGCTATGTTTGCTCCAGGCCCACAGGAATCCATCAAAGGGTTAACCTTCAGGAAAGTCACCCCTGATTAACCATCTCCCAATAGATCTTCCCGCCCAGGTGTCTCCAGCGCCAGGCGCTTCCTTCTGTGAGCAGATCCCAACAATAAGAAAATGATGATGGAATTTGGCTCCATTGTCTGATACTTTGCAGATTAAAGTCTTCCAAGTAGCCATGCTGGATCCTCAGCCTCTGGACTGCTCTCCTGGGGTGGACCTTCATGCTTGAGGACTGTAGCCATTCAAACTTCCGCATGCCGCCCATCCTTCGGCTTTCGGCCTCTGTGCCGCCAAAGAACGCTGCAGCTGTGATTTCACATTTTTCTAGAGTATTCTCCCTTCAAATAGAAATAGTTTTTCTCCTAAGAGGCCAAGACAGCCGGTCTGATAAATTTTATTTAGGGTCGTCGAAAACTCGGTTCAGAAGCGGCCAGTAAAGAACTGAAGCAAATCATATTTTAGATGTGCTGACGTTACACGCACACGCTGTATGCCAATTTGACCAAAGAATTGTCCATTAGTGTACAGCAGCATGAATGTGCATGCTTCCTGAAAGTGAAAGGGCTGTGAGAATTCCCCCTTAAAAATCTATGCACTAGAGAGGCCAATATTTCAAAGGAGTGTTCTTTGAGACAACCCGCTGCACTTGAAGGCTGATGTTGAACATCTGGAGCTCGTCTCTGCTGCTAGCTTTAACAAGGAATGCACGTGAGAGAGAGGGGGGAGCAGGAGGTGAGCTCTGGAGTGGTGCGTGCATACACACGCAATCTGGTCTTTTTGGAAGCACATACTCATGCTTGTGGCGCGCCCTGCTCGCTCCCGCAAGGTGGATGCCGCCACAAGCACGAGTATGTGCTTCCAAAAAAAGAAGAGTGACAGCTAAAGGTCCTCATATGCAGCGCATGCGGGCTGCGTAGGCGAGACCTAAAAATACTATGCTACAGGGGAGGGGCAAACACAGGAAGAAGAAGGAAAGCCATAGAGTACGAAGCAAGCAAATGAGATTGACGAGAAACACAACCAATAGCGACCAATGGATGGTTTGATACTAGACTGCTAAAGCTGTCTGAAGGGGAGACCTAAGGGAGAGGGACTGAAGGGGTCTCCGAACAGGTTAACGTGGTAGCGATGCTTTCTCGTTCGAGGATGCTGCCCCCTAGGACCCATCTTCATATCTCAAGTCCCATCACCCATCCACGGCCTGTTGTTGCAGAGTGCTTGTCCAGGTGACAAGTATTTCAAAGGAGAAGGCGGTCCACCAATCTTCGACCCCCCCACCTCCAAGTTGAAGAATGACTTACAGAATATCTTCATTCTGGGTCCCACCAGCGCTGTGCAGCCAGCGGCTTCCAAGAACATTCATCGGGTGGTTACCCTTTGAAAGAGGTGGATGGTGGCCATGCTGGTTTACGGAGCAACTCTTGAACACGGAGCATCAGAGGAATACGAAACCAGGCTGCCCTCCACTCACAAAGGTACTCGACAAAAATTCCTGGTTGCGACTGACACACAATCAACTGATGTATTCTTAATCCATTGGGTATCACATACACCTCCTGGGTACGGCTATGCTTATATTATTTAGTCAAACCTCCCATGTGTGTACAATTATTTTAAATAAAAAATTCAAGCACAAACATACTCCAATAATCCAAAAAATTGAGGATGACACTAGTACGTTGGTCATGAAGAATGTGAAAAATTTGAGGTGGGTCAGAAAGTGCCTCACGTAAGCAACCACCACAGAGCTGCTGGTAGGCACTCAACAGTGTGCTCACTTTGTCATCATCGTCACTTTCATGAGAAGAAAAAATAAAAGTGACCTATGTAGGAAGGTTGATCCCTGACTATGGTTGCCCCCAACTTTTTGCCTGGTGTTTTGCTGGTTTTCTGACTTAGTTGACCTGAGGCCCTGCTATTCAGGACCTCAGGCCCACTGCTCTCTCTGTAAAATGGATTCCATGTACCTTAGGTACATATCTAAATTGGCACTGGGCCCTCTCCAAGTCCCTGTACCCAGGGCTGAGGTGCACCCAGAAGTCTCCCAGGGGCTGAAGCATGTATTGTGCCACCCCTGGATTGACTAACTAAAACTGACACAACTGGCTGCACGACAGCTGGGGCAAGGTGGTGTACTCACCCTTTGCTTTAGATATAGTATACCTATATCTAACCCTAAAATGGACACACAGATCTCCTATCAGTCACTCCTATGGCAGGCCTTAACAATCCTGAAGGCAGAGTGCTTGGAATCGTGTGAGATGGTGCTCTGGCATGAGCTGAGCCTGTCTGCGGCTTTCGGGATCTATCCCTTAGCCGTTTCCATGATATTGCATACCATATACTCTTAAGTGCATTATAATCCTCGCGGTTATGTGCCAACTCTGGTATCGCTTTATCAAAACATGTCGAGTAAGGTGTCATACGAATTGGAATACTAACCCCTCGCCAATTCTGGCGACGGGGTTAGCATTCCACCCTTCTAGAGGGACACGACATGTATGTAACCCCGGTTAAAGTCAGACAGAGCCTTAGCATCCACAAAATGGATGCTGCCACCGAGACACAAGTCTGCCCTCCTGCTGCTGGGAGTCCTCCCAGAGCAGGAGATCAGGACAAAGGGTTTCCTGCCAGGGGCGGTGCCAGCACCGTCCCAGACAGGGTTTTGTGTATTGTAGGTAGGCAGGGCTTTAGAGGAAGGTGACTGCAAGTGGCACCCCGGTGCTCACTGTGCATAGGCCGGCTGAAACCAGTTCCAGGGGCACTCCAGCCCCTGGCCTGGGGAAAGCCCGCCAAGGAAGTGGGTGTAACCACCCCCCTCCTGGTCCCACCCATAGGGCAGGACCTAGTCGCGTGCCAGCCCCCTTTTACAGGATAAAGGTAGGAACTGGCCCCCTTCCAAATCAGATCATCTTTGAATCCTGAAACTACTTTCCACGAAAGGAACTCAAGACTTCTTCCTAAGATTTCTCCCTTGTGACTAAGGAGTAGTCACCCTGCATCCGCAGGCACCATCTAAGAACACTGCGGTCTGCTGCAAGTCCTTCCTCCGGAATCCGACTGCCCAGCTCGACGAGAACCGGCTTCCCTGGCACCTCTGACCTCTACCTGCATCATCAGTCACGCTGAGATTCGTGGGTGTGACGAGACCTCGAGGGACCGGCCATCTTCAAGACTGCACGACTTCTTTCCAGCAAGCCCGCCGAGTGAATTCCTGGTGAGTGCTTTGGGGTCCGAGAAGCCCCCACCCTGAGCAGCTCCAGCACCGAAGAGCAGCCCCCCAGCATCTCCACGATCTGCGTGGGGCCCTTCTGCTTTTTACTGCTCACCGCGTTGTTTGGCTACTAGCCCGCTGGCTTGTGGCCTTCCTGACGACGCCCGACGACATTTCTGCTGCTGGTCTGGTTGCTCCAGACTGGCCCTTGCTTCCCTCCATCGGAGAAGTACCCTGGACCCTCCTGGTCCGCCCAAGACGCCATTTTAGGTCCACCGCGTGGGCCTTGCATTTGCCAAGACTTGTTGCCCAATCCTGGGTCCAGCGACGTCGACAGCAAGAACCTTCGTGGGACAGCTCGCACCTCCATCCTGGTCGCCGACAACGCCTCCTGGTCCGAGAGACTGCAGAGCCCAGCAGCGCCCACTCACCTGACTGCGGTGACTTCGCCCGGTGCCATCCTGGTGCCCACTTAATCACTGGCTAGTGATTCAAGAACTTGGTCCCCTCTGCTTTCAGGTTTCCTTCTTCCTTGATCCAGGCTTGGATCCATCGAACTTTCCTTCACTGGTCGCCTGCCAGCAACTTCCTTCTTCCAGGCTCCTGGTCCGGCACGAGGATTCCCGACGTCTTTTCAGACCTATGCAGCTGCAGCCCCTGGGCTAGGTAACTTCGGCACTTCGGTGTCCCAGCATAGCCTCACTATCCAAGGGTCAGGATCCACTGTCATTTTCTCCCTACCAGGTCGGGTTCGCCCGTGAACACTAACTTTGTGAATTCTAGCTCCCATAGACTTTGTCCCGCATCCCGCGTGAGAGTGCACACTCTGCACCCGAGTCCCCTGGGCCTCCTAGTAGTAATCTAACGATTCCCTAGTCAAGTCCTAGCGATTCCAAAGCCTATTAGTATTGTTACTTACCTGCTAGTAATTCGCATTCCACTTTCAGAGTATATGGTTTTTCGTGCCCCTCGGGCATTTGTGTATAACGTGCTAACTTAAGTATTTTCATAAGAGTTTTGTTGTGTGCTTAGCACCCTGTCCTCATAAAGAGTACAGGGTTGTTGTGATTCTAATAAATATATTGTTTATTTTCATAACACTTGTGTGGTGTCCTTTCACTGGGTGTTCAAGGGGTAATGTGATGGTAAAACAGCTGGCTTAACACGCCCTCTAGAGTCTTAGCCTTAGACTGCTCGTATCCATGCTACTAGGATAGCTGGTCTATAAGGTTGACTTACAACCAATCATCAATAAGGGTTGTTTGGACTGATACATAGTGATCACTAGAATAGTGAGCACTGCATATCAGGCCAACTTCTCACATTGGTGGCAGCGGTTGGGATTTGAGCTTGCTGTTGTTTTACCACACATGCCCTAAGAATATCTTGTGAAAGATCACATAAGTACTAAAGGTACATATAACTTAGCTTAGAATACTCTGAGTTCTACTGAACCAGCTGTTGTAGCTCCTAGGGCCTAGCACACCCTAAACTACAACTCTAGCAAGGGATCAGTAGGCAAACATATAGTGTAGGTAAGTGCACCACTTACACCTCACTAGAAAAGCATGTCTACCCAGGGAGAATCTACTGAGACTCCCCTGGTCAGTGTTGACCCTCCACAGGTCACTTCAAGATATGCAGCTCTCAGTTTCCAGGAGATGAGACAAATCTGTGTCTCCAGAAAACTGAAGCAGGGGTCTAACCCCACCACTCCCTTTCTGATAGGTCTCTTAGAGACATATGATGCCAGAAAGCTTTCTCAGTTACATGAGAACATGCCAGCCTTAGAGGGAACCTCTGGGGATCCAGATCTCCCCAACACTGATTCAGCAGTTGAGGAGGAGGATCAGGAGGTACTCTCTGGGGATGAGGTAGACAAAGGTCTTGCGGTAGTCAGAAGGCTAACTAGGACCAACTTAGACTTACTTGGGCTAGGATCTGGGGGCCCCCCAGTACTGACCCGAAGTGGGCCTAACCTTGGAGTTAGGAGGGATAGATCTCTTTCTAGGGACTCCAATAGATCTCTGCACTCTAATGCCTCTTCTCAGGGGAGAAGGAATCCTCCACAGAGGAGATTTACTTCCCCTCAGAGAAGGGAGCATGAAGCTAGGATGAGACAAGCTGAACTGAGGATTGAAAGGGAAGAAATTGCCCTGGCCAAAGAGAAGCTTGCCCTGGCAAGAGAGCAGCAGATGAGTGGGCTAGCTCCCACTGGTGGCAGCAATCTCCCAAGAGATAGAGAGAAGGGTTTAGATACTAAACACCTGACTAAGATAGTGCCCCCCTTTAAGCAAGGGGATGACATCCAGAAATGGATGGCTGCTCTGGAGAGGGCCTGCACTGTGCAGTGCATTCCCCAGAGTCAGTGGGCAGCTATACTGTGGCTCTCCTTTGATGGTAAAGGTAGAGATAAGCTCCTCACTACAAGAGTGGAGGATGCTAACAATTACCAGGTCCTGAAAAATGCACTGGTTGATGGGTTTGGCTTAACCACTGAGCAGTACAGGTTGCTGTTCAGAGACACCCAGAAAACTCAGTCTCAGGACTGGTCAGACTTTGTTGATTGTGCCACTAAGGCTTTGGAAGGCTGGCTACTGGGTAGTAAGGTTACTGATTTCAAGGGATTGTATAATCTAATTATGAGAGAGCAAGTCTTAAATAATTGTCAGAACCAGTTATTACACCAGCACCTGGTAGACTCTGATCTGACCTCTCCACAAGAATTGGGTAAGAGGGCAGACAAATGGGTCAGAACCAGGATTAGGCCCAAGAACCAAGGTGGTGACCAGAAAAAGGAATCAACCAAGCCTCAAGAGAAGGGTGGGAATAAATCTACAGATCAAACCACATCAGGGCCCCAAAAATCCTCTGAGGGGGGTGGGTCCCAGAATCCTTCCAACAACCAGAAGAAACCTTATTGTTATCCCTGTAAACAGGTGGGTCATTTAAAAACTGACAGCAGTTGCCCAAAGAATAACAATAAGGAAAACATACCCCCAAGTAACATTCCCAAACCTCCTGTTACTACTAGTAGTAATCCCCCAGGTGGTGGGAGTGCCCCCAAGAATTTGGGTGCATTTACTTTGGGAGTTCCTGGGGACTCTGGCCTAACCAGGTCCCCAAACTTAGATACTCTTGTCTGTGAGACTGGCATGGGGTTTGCCAACTTCACAACTTGTCCCAACACTTTGGGCAAGTACAGACAGGAGCCCCTCATCAATGGTATAAAAGTTGAGGCCTATAGAGACACAGGGGCTAGCATCACTATGGTGACTGAGAGTCTAGTCCCCTCAAGGCAACTTTTACCTGGTGCCACATATCAGGTGACCAATATTGATGGAGTACAGAGAGATCATCCCATGGCAGTGGTCAATCTCAGCTGGGGAGGTGTCACTGGCCACAAGAGAGTGGCAGTGTCACCAAACTTGCCTGTAGATTGCCTACTGGGGAATGATTTAGAGCTCTCAGCCTGGGCTGAAGTAGAGCAAGAAACCCATTCTAGAATGGTAAACATCCATGGTAAGGTTAGGGGGGCAGTGGTAGCCCCAGTCCAAGATATCCTCCCTGAACAGGTCAGGAGGGTTGTGCCAGTCACAACCCAATCTCAGACAACTTCCTTCCCAGAACAGGTTGTCAAGGCTGTAATGGTAACAGCCCACACCCAAACTGAGCCCCCTCCTGAAAAGGTTGGGAGAGTTGTGATGGCCACAGCTCAAACTCAGACAGATGATAGTGTTGTGAAGCCTGAAACTATGGATCACTCCACTCAGACAGAGAGTATTGAGGAGGAAGAGAAATCTCCCTCCCACCAGACTTTAGGAAAGGATCAGCCTCCTCAGGGAACTGATCTGACCCCTTGTGAAGAAACTGCCACAGAGGTAGTCAGACCTAGCCTGGCAGAGCCCCTGATGTCAGTGGACCCTTCCAAGGTGGGACCCAGTCTGGAGCAGGTAACCTGCCCCTCTCTACCCTGCCTCAGTCAGCCCAGGGCTGTAGAGGTCAGGGAGGCCAGTATAGGACCCCAAAGGGCCCCCTGTCCAAAAGAATTCCCCAATCAGCAGATTAAGGGCACTGAAGCTAGTAGACCTAGCCAAGTGAAAATAAGACACACTCCTGAGGGATCCCCCTTAAAATTAGTTAGGGACCTCCCACAGATGGACACTGTTGGGCACAGCCAAACTTGGGACCTGAGGGCCCCAGACCTGAACTGTCCCTCCAGTAAGCCAAACAGAGGGACCCAACCTCCAGCTGTAGGTAGCCAGAGGTTGACCCTGAGAGCCCAAAACAACTCAGTCTTGGAAAGAAAGGCCTCTATGGTGGATAATGATTGGAGGAAGCTGAGCCCAAAGTTAGTGGAGCCTCACTTCAGTACTCCATTTCAGCACCAGCCTTTTTCTTTGACAAAACACACCACAGGTAGAGATTCCCTATGGTGGAGACCCTCAGACACCCTTAGGGTGAGGGATTGCTTAGTGGACCATGACATAGGGGGTAACCATGCCAGTGCTGGTACTTCCTTAAATGGCCACTTAGGCAATATAGGCTTACCTGGACAAGGATAGCCTTATCTCCTTTCGTTTGGGGGGGGGGTTATGTAGGAAGGTTGATCCCTGACTATGGTTGCCCCCAACTTTTTGCCTGGTGTTTTGCTGGTTTTCTGACTTAGTTGACCTGAGGCCCTGCTATTCAGGACCTCAGGCCCACTGCTCTCTCTGTAAAATGGATTCCATGTACCTTAGGTACATATCTAAATTGGCACTGGGCCCTCTCCAAGTCCCTGTACCCAGGGCTGAGGTGCACCCAGAAGTCTCCCAGGGGCTGAAGCATGTATTGTGCCACCCCTGGATTGACTAACTAAAACTGACACAACTGGCTGCACGACAGCTGGGGCAAGGTGGTGTACTCACCCTTTGCTTTAGATATAGTATACCTATATCTAACCCTAAAATGGACACACAGATCTCCTATCAGTCACTCCTATGGCAGGCCTTAACAATCCTGAAGGCAGAGTGCTTGGAATCGTGTGAGATGGTGCTCTGGCATGAGCTGAGCCTGTCTGCGGCTTTCGGGATCTATCCCTTAGCCGTTTCCATGATATCGCATACCATATACTCTTAAGTGCATTATAATCCTCGCGGTTATGTGCCAACTCTGGTATCGCTTTATCAAAACATGTCGAGTAAGGTGTCATACGAATTGGAATACTAACCCCTCGCCAATTCTGGCGACGGGGTTAGCATTCCACCCTTCTAGAGGGACACGACATGTATGTAACCCCGGTTAAAGTCAGACAGAGCCTTAGCATCCACAAAATGGATGCTGCCACCGAGACACAAGTCTGCCCTCCTGCTGCTGGGAGTCCTCCCAGAGCAGGAGATAAGGACAAAGGGTTTCCTGCCAGGGGCGGTGCCAGCACCGTCCCAGACAGGGTTTTGTGTATTGTAGGTAGGCAGGGCTTTAGAGGAAGGTGACTGCAAGTGGCACCCCGGTGCTCACTGTGCATAGGCCGGCTGAAACCAGTTCCAGGGGCACTCCAGCCCCTGGCCTGGGGAAAGCCCGCCAAGGAAGTGGGTGTAACCACCCCCCTCCTGGTCCCACCCATAGGGCAGGACCTAGTCGCGTGCCAGCCCCCTTTTACAGGATAAAGGTAGGAACTGGCCCCCTTCCAAATCAGATCATCTTTGAATCCTGAAACTACTTTCCACGAAAGGAACTCAAGACTTCTTCCTAAGATTTCTCCCTTGTGACTAAGGAGTAGTCACCCTGCATCCGCAGGCACCATCTAAGAACACTGCGGTCTGCTGCAAGTCCTTCCTCCGGAATCCGACTGCCCAGCTCGACGAGAACCGGCTTCCCTGGCACCTCTGACCTCTACCTGCATCATCAGTCACGCTGAGATTCGTGGGTGTGACGAGACCTCGAGGGACCGGCCATCTTCAAGACTGCACGACTTCTTTCCAGCAAGCCCGCCGAGTGAATTCCTGGTGAGTGCTTTGGGGTCCGAGAAGCCCCCACCCTGAGCAGCTCCAGCACCGAAGAGCAGCCCCCCAGCATCTCCACGATCTGCGTGGGGCCCTTCTGCTTTTTACTGCTCACCGCGTTGTTTGGCTACTAGCCCGCTGGCTTGTGGCCTTCCTGACGACGCCCGACGACATTTCTGCTGCTGGTCTGGTTGCTCCAGACTGGCCCTTGCTTCCCTCCATCGGAGAAGTACCCTGGACCCTCCTGGTCCGCCCAAGACGCCATTTTAGGTCCACCGCGTGGGCCTTGCATTTGCCAAGACTTGTTGCCCAATCCTGGGTCCAGCGACGTCGACAGCAAGAACCTTCGTGGGACAGCTCGCACCTCCATCCTGGTCGCCGACAACGCCTCCTGGTCCGAGAGACTGCAGAGCCCAGCAGCGCCCACTCACCTGACTGCGGTGACTTCGCCCGGTGCCATCCTGGTGCCCACTTAATCACTGGCTAGTGATTCAAGAACTTGGTCCCCTCTGCTTTCAGGTTTCCTTCTTCCTTGATCCAGGCTTGGATCCATCGAACTTTCCTTCACTGGTCGCCTGCCAGCAACTTCCTTCTTCCAGGCTCCTGGTCCGGCACGAGGATTCCCGACGTCTTTTCAGACCTATGCAGCTGCAGCCCCTGGGCTAGGTAACTTCGGCACTTCGGTGTCCCAGCATAGCCTCACTATCCAAGGGTCAGGATCCACTGTCATTTTCTCCCTACCAGGTCGGGTTCGCCCGTGAACACTAACTTTGTGAATTCTAGCTCCCATAGACTTTGTCCCGCATCCCGCGTGAGAGTGCACACTCTGCACCCGAGTCCCCTGGGCCTCCTAGTAGTAATCTAACGATTCCCTAGTCAAGTCCTAGCGATTCCAAAGCCTATTAGTATTGTTACTTACCTGCTAGTAATTCGCATTCCACTTTCAGAGTATATGGTTTTTCGTGCCCCTCGGGCATTTGTGTATAACGTGCTAACTTAAGTATTTTCATAAGAGTTTTGTTGTGTGCTTAGCACCCTGTCCTCATAAAGAGTACAGGGTTGTTGTGATTCTAATAAATATATTGTTTATTTTCATAACACTTGTGTGGTGTCCTTTCACTGGGTGTTCAAGGGGTAATGTGATGGTAAAACAGCTGGCTTAACACGCCCTCTAGAGTCTTAGCCTTAGACTGCTCGTATCCATGCTACTAGGATAGCTGGTCTATAAGGTTGACTTACAACCAATCATCAATAAGGGTTGTTTGGACTGATACATAGTGATCACTAGAATAGTGAGCACTGCATATCAGGCCAACTTCTCACAACCTAACTCAAAAAAGTGTGAGAATTTAACCCATAAATGAGAAAGGTGTAACAAATAATGGTGTGAACTATCTACCATCTTCACCCCGTAACGTGTAACAATTAAGTCAACTGCACTCCCCATTAAAATAGGTTGTGAGCACCTATCATATGCTTTTAATAGTTTTCACATCCAATTTTAAAAAACGGCATGTTTAGGCCATTTTATGCTGAATGGCCGACATGTTTCATTGCCTTAGAGTTTTGCGGCATTTTCATCAGGGCACGGGGATGACACTCTACTTCAATAATACTGGACCTGCAGTGGTTGATAGAAACAGAGAGAAGGAAAGGTAACGCCACAGATGACCAGGTGGAAAGAGGAATTTTTAACTTGTATGAAGGCCATTGTCTGCTTCTCCAAAGAAATGCAAATGTTTGAAAGGCTGCTTGGGAGGCATCAATTGCTGCAATCCCTGAAGCTTCCGGGTGACTCGATATTTTGTTTTTGTGAGGTACAGTTAGTGGACAGAGTTCATGGACTCGAAAACCTATTGAGAGACCAAGAGGCTAGGACAGAGCAAGCTGTGAAACAGGAGGTCAAGCCACAGAGCAGAGAGAAGCATAAAGCAAACGAGAAATAAAAAGGTACAGATATCGAACTGCTAAAGACCAGCTGATGTGCGATTTATTTTCAACTGTTGTATTGCAAGCCGTGGGATAGGCACCTAGGAGTTTGGCAAAGAAAATGTGGTCAATCAATCAATCAATCATAACATTTGTATAGCGCACTACTCACCCGGAAGGGTCTCAAGGCGCTTGGGGGAAGGGGTCTGCTATTGCTCGAACAGCCAGGTCTTGAGTTGTCTCCTGAAGGCGAGATGGTCCTGGGTCAGCCGAAGGTGGATGGGCAGGGAGTTCCATGTCTTGGCCGCCACTTAGAGGTGGTCCTCTAAGTATACATTTCCCACTTTATGAAATAGTATGCAAAAGTGTGCAATAGCACTGTAAGAGTCAAAATCCTGTTGCTGATTTCCGTATATCCTACAGCACACAAGTATGAATCCTGTTGGGAATCGCTCAGCTATTCATCCTTCCAAGTCTGATAAACTTTTACAACTCAGTTTGGCAAAAAAGAAACTCTGTAAATAGGAAGTTATTCTTGTTCTCTGTTCCTCTGGGACATAAAAAGCATATATCGGTTGTCTTTTTACTTGTATACTATTGTGCGACCTCTTCTGATGTTTCTGTAAAACGTACATTTTGCCCTGAATTTTGTCCTTCTGTACTGATTTTTTGTCCTGAATTTTCACACTCACTGTGCTAAATTTGCACCTGTGTCAGGTGCTCACCCTAATTGGGACTGGTGCCCTGCAGAACCCTGCGGTAGTCGTGCAGGTCACAGTGGCGAACTTTTTACTGGCCGACAGACGTCCGGGCTGGCGGCTGAAAGGCAGCCTCGATTGTAGAGTTAAAGGCTGTCGGAGACGAAGTGAAGGTGCGCTAATGGCACGGGGCGGCCTCCTGCGCGAGCCGCTAATGTGGACGAAATTAGACTGAAAACAAACCTGCTTTGTAGGAGACGCTGCAAAAAAGGGTCCATGCGCGGGCCGTGAAGCGCCTGAGTGCGAAGGCGAGCAGCCACAGCCCGTGGAGGGAGTTGCGGTGGGGCGGAAAGGCGGCGCGGGGGAGGGGCCGAGTGGGAGTGCTAAAAACCAGAATATGGATAATTGGAGGTAATCAAACAATTTAATAAATAAATCGAATTTCGTAGCGCGCCCTGCATCGCAAAATGGCGGGGCGGGGCTGGTCGGTGCTGCATGGGCATCTGCATCGGCACTGGGCAGCAGCCACGGCTGGCTAGTCCCGGGGGGGGGTCAGGTATGGACCACTGGCTGCGGGTCTGGGCTGTATATCAGCACATACCAATGCCCGACCACACACTCGCACAGACACACACACAGACGTTTTAAGGCCTGGACAAAGTGGGCTCGGGCCCAGGGCCCCAGCAGTTCAGGGGCCCCCTAAAAGAGCTAAATCTATTCTGCAGAGAGACTTGCCCTGATCACCCTGAATAATTCTTAAACAGATTGTTTGAAATACTATAGTTCTTTCATTAATTTTTTATGTGGGTGATGTTTGAGAATCTATTACAGATATTTTGCAGAGAAATGTGTTTGTTTCATGCAACATTCATAAAAAGGGTTGTTTTTTTTAGATCAAAACAGAACCTCACATATGACAAATGGGAGGGTGTCAAAGAGATTATTTGCAATAATGTCAGTGAGCTACTGCTGTGTTACGTTATCGAAAACATACGTCACTATCTCTGAATATTATATATAAACACCTTTAAAATGTGGACCAGTGTCCTATGCACTGTCAGTGACCTGGCTAAAGAGGGCATGAAAACATTGAAATTAGATCATAAATTCAAAGCTGTTCTTAACAGGGGCCCCCAAAATACCTTTGGCCCCGGGCTCCCAAAGTCCTTAAGATGTTCCTGCTCACACACAGCTTCCACCAGCTGACGTGGCGGGGGATCTGGGGGCTGTAAGTTTGTTTTTCTGGTTTTAAGGTGCTTTGTTTTCCTTCATGGGAGTTTCGCAAGTTTACTTCAATCTGCCTTTTGTTTTCTTTCCTTTTTTCGCAGAGCACTGGCTCTTTTTTTGTTGTCAATAATTGCACCTAGATGTCTGCAGGAGCACATCCATGCATATTTTATCTATTTGGCTTCCCAATTCCTTGCAGAAAGTTCCTTTCCTTGCTAGCCAGCGCGTGCCCAGGCACCGCGCCGCGTGCGCGTAAAAATAAAAAATCGAACGTGTCCTGGTGTAACGTAACCGGTGCTCAAGTAAAGCGCTCCAATACCTTCGGGTCGAGATCGCACTAAATTAATCTGCACACAAAAAATGTAAAAAAATAGAAACCGCCAGCCATCTGCACTTATTTGTCGATGGAAGCCGCGAGGGGTGGCGAGGGAGGGTCTGTCTGCGCATGTCTTCCAAGCTTGAGTTCTCTGCAGCTTCCAGGAAGAGGAGGTTCACAACTGGGGAGACCTTGTTTGAGCTGTGGAAGCCTCTGGTGCCTGCAGAGGGCCCACGAGCCCCGGGCACCGCTCCTGGCCTGCAGGGAGGCGCAGGCTGGCATCTTGTGATAGGCCACCGCCCCATCACTTGGGAGTGGCCCTGACTGGCAGGCCCCTGCCACATGTTTAACCCCTTCTACGCTCATGACAAGGTCAGCTCGTCATGAGCGTTACCTGCGCTACGCGCATGACGAGCTGACCTTGTCACGTAACGCGGGATTTTCAAAATCGCAGCGCGCAGCGGGAAAACCGCTAGCGCGCATGCGGTTAACTACATCCGTTCTAGGCTCCAGTCACATTTGTCTGATGGAAAACACCACCCTAAGCGCCGAACAGTTGTGGTCTGGCAGGGGCGGCTCTAGGCTCATAGCGGCCCTGGGCAGGGAGCGTAGGTGAGGGCCCCGGAGGAACACAGGCGCGGAGGCCAGTGAAGAGGGGGGGGTCAGGGTGTGTGGAAGTGCATCAGAGCCGGAGGCCTCCAAATCCCTGCCAGTGGCCGCCACGCAAATATGTATCCATCCTCAGAGGATTATTATATTAAGCATATATAGTGGCGCGGTGGCCCCTGGGGTTTGGAGGCCCTGTACAGGTGCACCGCTTGCACATGCCTAAGGCCACCCCTGGGTCTGGCACTACGTGGCCAGTAAAGGCCCCGACAGCTGTGCTGTGTGATTTAGAAAACTGCCGGTGCGTTGCAGTCACATCTATTCGTTTACATTTCTGGCGCATGAACTCATCCTGTCGGTGGATAAGCACCTCTAGGGGGGGAACTATTCCTTGGTGGTGTCAACCGAGGCATCACAACTTTATGTGCATGAAAGAGAGCTGTTCACCTGAATTGTTTCAAACCCACTGTGATGGGCTCCTGTTAGCCCCAGGGGCTGGGCAGAAGTGACACCATCACACCCATTTGTCTTCTCTTCGATGGCTTCCCATTGAGGCAAGATCAATCTACAAGCTTGCCTGCATCACCCACAAAGCCCTGCACACTTCCTCCCCTCGGTACCTGGAGAATAGACTGAAAATCTCTGGAGGCTCGAGACCTTCACTAATGCAGAAAAATTACTGCTTGAGCCCCCCACCTTCAAAAGGGGAAGATACATGGCTTAATCTTTCTCAGGTAGAAATAAATGGCCCTTGGTGGCAAATTACACAGTCACTAGATACAATGCTGGGTCTCAAAGTACCCAACAGGAAAGTTTATAGACGATACGTTTGATCATAACAGGTTGTACATACAACTATTACAAATGTGAATTATATATTAACATATATTTTTAATTCAAAGTCAAAGTCAAAAACAGCTTTATTCGATTCTGATAAAAAGCCATCATAAAAGCACAGTAATTCTATAAAAGTGCATTAAAAACATCATAAAAGGAAGAGTCTAGGTAATATTTACTTATTATATACAGTTAATTCATAGTTTTCCTGAATTTGATTACAGACTTTAAAAATGATGAGACAAGGTGCATAGTTAGTTCATCTTCTAGCATTTGTAGTTTCATCAAAGCGACCCTACAATGTCTTAAACCCCAATGTTTTAAGAGTGGAGACAAGAATCTCTTTCTTGGTAAGGCAAAATATTTACAAAAAAGTGTGCAATGTAGAGTGGACTGTTTTGACACATTGTCACAGGGGCATAAATCCATGTCTCTAGACCAGCAATTTTGCACCCGGAATGTTATTAGTCTAATGAAAGTGCTCCCCCTGAATCTAGTCAGTAACATGCACGCATAACAGCTTTGCACCTTAATCAAATATTGCTCTAGTCCCTGCCCTTGGTGGATCAAATGATAATCCATCACTGATATCTTGTTTTTCTCAACTGACCAGCACTTGCTCTCAAGAAATTGCATGCATTTATGCTTCAGTTTTTTTAGGTTTTGCCTGGCGAAAAGATGCGCTCTGCGCATCTTTTTCGCGCAGGCGAAATCCTGATGAGAACTGTAGTGTGGCTTTGGTTCGGCCCTCGTCATTCATTGGCTGGCTCCATAAATGGAGCCTAGCCATTGGACGAGGGGCCTGTCCGTCAATGCCGGACCAGATTCGGGGGCGTTCCCGACATTCTTTGGCTTTTGCCGACGTCACGTGACGTCAGCCGAAAGCCGGGAACGCCCCCGAATCTGGTCCGGCATTGCCGGCACCTGCCTCTGCCTTCCTGCTCGGGACATTGCACAAAAGTCGCTCGATAGCCCCTCCCTCCCGCTCCGTGGCAGCCCGTTTCCCTCCCTCTCCTCAGGCCGGCCAGCCGAAGGAAGCAGCCGTCCGCCTCCAGCCAGGGCCGCGCTGGGATTGGCCCAGCCGGCCGAGCCTCCACCACGTCATCGGGAGGAGGAGTGGAGAGCAGGAAGCAAGAGATCTGCCGGAAGATGTCCAGGTGAGTGCTTTGTTTTTTAGTTTGTTGCTTTGTCCGTGTGTGTGTGTCTGTTCCCGCCCCTCACCCTCCCGCTGTCAGTGTGTGGCCGTTCCCGACCCCCCTCCCGCTCTTTGTGCCTTTCCAACCCCCCCTCCTAGCCGGCACCCGCCTTCCTGCTCCGGCCTACAATCCCTGACGAACCCCAACAGCTCTCTTCCACCAAGGGAGAATGTGCACCAGCAGAGGCAGGCAGTCTCTGACTCAACTGTCAAGGCTCGTGGTTCAGGCGGGGAGTCTCTGGCCTACTCTCGGCCTACTGCGGGCACCGGAGCCGGCCGATAACGTAGCCCTGCAGCCCAATTCCTGCCAGCTCCCCACTGTTCGGACTTCGGGACAAGCAGTCGCGCCCCCCCTTACCGGGTACAGTTGTTCACGCTAGCTCCTCAGAAGGGCAGCAGGGGCAGCCTACGACGCCAGCAACAAGAGGGCACTCGCTGGCTTTGTCCCAGACTCTCTGCGCGGCGGCCTCACAAAAGGTCCAGCAGTCAGCCCGATCGGCGATGACAGGTGTCCGTAGACCGCTCCCCGTCCAGAATTTCGGCAGCTGACTCAGGTAGGGCAGGACCCAGGGCAGGAACGCCCCCGAATCTGGTCCGGCCGGGCCGTGCTTGCTGCTGTCCTGCCTTCCTCCGTGTCCCCACTCCCGCCGTCCCATCTCCCCCCCTCTGTGTGCCCGTCCCCCCTCCCGCTCTCCGTGAGCCCGGGGCACATTCTTGTTATATATATATATGCTGATGCAAGAGTCAGAGCAGCGAGACACCGCGAGTCTGGGGAGGCCTGAAGCAATGCACGGGCAGCAAGGGTAGGTGGGCAGTAGTGCGGAGGGATACTCAGCAAGAGAAAATATATATAAAGATATGCAGACGTGATGCCTGGTATCAAGGGTGAGGACATGTGGCCTAAAGGCCTCAACACTGTGGAACGAAGTTCGAGTCCCGGCGCGGGCTCAGCATGCTGTGATCCTGAGCAAATCACATAATCTCCCAGTGCCTAACATATGAATCGGACCTTCTGTAAAGTAATTTGAAGCTCAAGTAAAGCACTTCAATGCGCTATATAAAACTGCAAATGAATAAATTAAATGAGTGGGGGTTGCAGTTCGGGGAAGGGTTGGGCGTCTAGTGCAATAAACCAAGGGCATAGTCGAAAGTGAGCCTGGGCTCAGGGAATTGGAGCATGGTACCCGCCTGCACCAGAGAGTGAGGCCAGCAGCAGGGGTGCACTGGCTGTAGAGGGTTTGACTGCAGTGGGCAGAGAAGAGATGTACTGCAGGAGCTGAAGCATGCAAGCTAGAGAGAGTCTGGAATAGGGGGCTGAGGCCGGGGACAGCAGCGATGCACGGACAGCTCTAGGGCGCGAAAAGAGGAGATTTACTGCAGGAGCATGCAGGGAAACTCGAGTGTGGAGAGAGAGGCCTGCACAGGGAGCCTGCATCGGCTATGCACTGGCACCTACTGGGTCAGCAGTAGTATGCAAGAAAATATTAGTCTGGAAGCACAGCACGCCACCGTGGCATTGGTGTCCGTGCAGCTGGAGGCTGCCGATGCAGTGCACTGGCAGTGGGGGGTGGGGGAGGTGGGGCAAAGGGTGACAATGTTTGAATCACGCAATAGAAACCGAGTCCGGAGGCAGCAGACACTGGCCCGACCGCAGTCACTGCACCTGCAGCAAGCGGAGTACGGAGAGAGCGCCCACTTCATCAATCCTTGACACACCCAGTGAACACCTATGGATTGCATAAGGAACAGCTGTAAAGTACAAGCAGCAATGCCAGGGAGGGGGTACAGTGCGGGAATCGGCATTGCACAAGCTGCAGAATGCATGAAAGGGCGGCGGAAGTCAGTGCTCCAGGATTTTGGTGCCCGAATGCACTGAGCTGTGTCTGCAGTGACGGGTGGGCCGAGAACTGTCCGGAGCGTGTTTTAATTGCTTATGGAATCGACCAGGCAGGGAGCGATGGATGTGGCCAGCTGCAGGGTGAAGGGAGAGATGTATAGGGCAAGGTAATGACGAAAACAGACAGAGGAGACCCGGGTTCAATACCGGCTCAAAGTCTATAATTCTGGGCAAAGTACTCTGCCCCTCCCCCCAATCTCCGCACTTATCTCTGTCCTTTATGTTAAACGGTTTGGAAATCTTGAAACTGAACACAGAGCGCCATATAAACACCTGACTTGAATTGTAAGTCTCAACATCGGCGTGATTATTATAATACGGGTTTTCTGCCGCCTGGCCTTCTCCAGTCATTCCTGTGTGGGGGGGGCTCGCAGTGTGTGGGGGGGGCTAGCAGTGTGTGGGGGGGGGCTCGCAGTGTGGGGGGCTCGCAGAGTTGTTGGGGAGACTCGCAATGTGTGGGGGGGGCTCGCAGTGTGTGGGGGAGGCTCACAGTGTGTGGGGGAGGCTCGCAGTGTGTGTGGGGGGGCTCGCAGTGTGTGGGGGGCTCTGTGTGTGTGGGGGGGGCTCTGTGTGGGGGGCTCTGTGTGGCTGTGTGTGTGGGGGGCTCTGTGTGGGTGTGTGTGTGGAGGGCTCTGTGTGTGTGTGTGGGGGGGGCTCTCTGTGGGTGTTTGTGTGTGGCATTTGCGAGAGATTAAGCTATTGGCATTGTAAATGACAATGCCATTTATTTATGTTAAAAAAAACATAAATAAAAATAATGTCAAGAGCAATGCCAATAGCTCTAACTTTAACAAAGGCAAAACCATTGCATTGTAAATGCTTGTTCTGGGGACTGAGGTTAGGCACTCCGGGGTATCAAAGTAATCTGAGTGCCCGATGTCAGTCAGGAATCCCTTCACATAGCTAAGCCAAGGGATCCTGTTAACCCCCTCTAGATCTAAGCAATCCAGTATCACGTCCCTATTCAGACCTGTCTCTTCTGTTGACCATACTTTGTGCCACAACAAAATAGGGTCAACCTTAATTAGGTCAGAAACATAGTCTATGCCAAGTTCCTGATGACAAATAAGCGTTGAGGTATTACGAGGGACAGCTAATAGGCAATAAAGAAATGTATTTTCTCCACGCTGGATTAATTTAGGATCGGTTATGCCCCCGAAACCTGCGCCATAGGTCACAGTGGACACACATTTCGCTCTAAATATGTCCAGGAGCACTGGAATTGGGCGTCCGCCTAGTTTGTTAGCAAAAGATACATTTTTAAAAACTGCAGATATTGCAATTAAAAACACTATAAAAATGATTACAGTAACATCCAAGTCAAATTCATATATCATTAAAATCATATATTCCATGCACAGAGAACATTGAATTTGTTATAAGAGTGATTGCAGAAGCATTGAGACCACATTCATATACAAATGAGATTATGTATCCTATCCAACAAACTTAAAAATCGTGTCTTTCTATTTGTGTGTACCGACAAACAACAGAGACAAATACAGACAGTACATTTTGTCATCTAGAAACACATCCGATCCGAGCCATTTAATGGCTAGTCCTGGATACAATCTATTTTTCTTATCTGCGGGATAAGCTAATTCCACGGATTGTGTTGAATGAAGCGTCGACACGTTTCGATGGTTCTATGGATATCCCATCTTTTTCAAGACAAAAATAATCTCTTTATTGGCACTGTTTGGTTGCCTTAGGTGTGAGGCAAATACAATGTATTAATTTACTATATTTAACATTAACTTCATAGGTTACTCAATACCCACTACACTTGCAACAACTCAAAAATACAGTATTGCTACTCATTTTTTTCCATTTCAGACCACACTTTTCTAGTGTCCATGGTCAGTTATGCATATTGCAATTTTTTTTGAATTCAAATCTTTTTTATTAACATAGGGACATAAGAAGCACAAAAAGAAGAACAAAAAGCATAGTACAAATTTTACAAACAATACGTGTGGTTATGGCTGGCACTGGATTAACTTGACAAATGGTGTATTTAAGAACATTGTAATGATGTACATCTATGACGCCATGCTTGTAATGCACAGCCAAGTGGTTGTTCTGTACTCTGAACCAAATATATATGAAATAATTACGAAATAAATACGAAATAAATAAATACAAAATAAATAAATAAAATAAATAATACATAATACATACATAATACGCAGATACTTAAAAAAATTTAATAACTCACTGGGGATGACACACATCTCCTCCCCAGCATTTCAAAATATCCACTTCGAATCTATCAGATGGGCTCATTCAATCCTTCTCGGGCAACGCAGTGAGAATCTGGAACTCGCTTCCTCCACCTCTCCGCACCACCACCTCTACCCGGACCTTCAAAACCGACCTCAAATCTCTTCTCCTCCAAAGACACCTCCAGAATGAATCCACTCTTTTTCATTGCCCTCGAGGAAGTTATTTCATTATTGTAACTGTGTAATCTGTGCCAGTACAATCTTCATCCTATTTTGAGTTGGTTTTTTAGGTCTCGCCTGTCGATGCGCATGCGCATCGAGCAAGCGAGACTATAGGGGCTCATCCACACTTTATCTAACTTGCAAGGAATCGTGGCGATTCCTTGCAGTGCCCGTGACTTTTAAGGTCAATGCGCATGCGCATTAAGCTTATGCGCATGCGCATTGACCTTAAAAGTCACGGGCGCGTGCATGTCCGTCTTTGTTTACCCGCTCCGCCCCCTCCCGCCGTGTCGCCTTGCCTACTCTCTTCCACAGCCTCCCCCAGCTCCGCCCCCTCACTACTTGATTGCACGGCCGCTAGGCCGTGCCTCCCCTACTCTCCTCCCCCCTCCTCCTCTCCTCCCCTGCCTGCCTGCCGCTAGCCTTGTTGATGCTTGTTAAACGCTGCCTTCCTGCTTGGCGTCTGGCTGACGGCGCTCGTCACGTTCCTTCTGATTGTGGTACAGCAGGGGCTGTGTAGGAGGCGAGCGGGACTGACAGCTTTCTCGCTTCTGAAGAGTAGCACGTAGATCCCACCCTGCAAGGTTGTCATCTGCTGTCCAGGACTCTCTTTAATTGTTGCTTTTTTTCCTGATGGGACTTGGCCCGAGGTAGATGTGGGTCTGGATGGGAATCGCAAGGCGATCTAGCGCTGCCTTGGGGCTCACTGCGCCCAGCGTTCTTGGTCTCTTGTTCAGTCTCCCTGATCGACTGGATCTTTTTCTTCAGCTTCTACGGCCATATCATGGCAGAATCCGTTCCCTTGACTGCTCTTCTTTCCAATCCCCCGTCGACACTCGTCGTCTCACTCTGAAGCTGTATATTCTGTCTCTGTTCCCACATCTGATCACGACCTCCGGGCAGTCATCCTTTGTTGCTGGCTCGCTTTTCTAGCGCTGCTGCTCTGCATGCTTCTTTGCGCATCCGTTCACCCTCAGTTTCAGCGTTTGCCTTTCCCTGTGATTGAGCGCATCCTCCGGTCCATTCCCAGCACAGGTCATTCTCCATCTTACACTCGCACAATAGGCCTCCCTCGCTTCTGCCAGTGCACGCCGGTCTCCCTGCCCTCTCACTGCGCGCATCTCGCATTTCTGTCTGTGTGCTACTTTACCAGCGCAGTTTCCCTCTGCCCTGTGCTTCCCAGTCAGTGGCGCTTCTCCCTGCCTGTGGTGTGTGCTTCCCTGTCAGTGGCGCTCCTCCCTGCCTGTGGTGTGTGCTTTCCTGTCAGTGGCGCTTTTCCCTGTCCTGTGCGCTTCCCTGTCAGTGCCACTTTTCGATTCCCCATTGCATGCACTGCATGGTCAGTACCGCTTTTCCCTGCCCTATCAATAACGCTTCTCCCTGCCTTGTGGTGTGCGCTAATCTGTCAGTTCCCTTTTCTCCCGCCCTGTAGTGTGCGCTGCCCATTCTCCCTGCCCTGTGTTGTGCGCTGTCCTGTCGGGATCCCTGCTCCCTGCCCTGTGTGTTGCCCTGTCGGTGCCCCTTCTTCCTGCCCTGTGGTGTGTGTACTGCCATGTTTGGGGTATTTGTTTCTGACCTATGGGGTGCATTGCCCTTCCGTAAGTCCCCCTTCTCCTTGTTTCTGCTGGAAGTGTGTGCTTCAAACTATTAGACCTGGCTGCGGTAATCACATTTTGCAAGCAGACACTTGTTAAAGTGGCAGCTTTCCTGCCATACCAACCTTTCGTAGTTACATTGTAGGGAGGCTGTGATGCATGAAATGAAAAGCAAGTCAGAAAAGACATTACTCAATTCCAATATAAATAATTGTATTTACTACTGAGCGAAGGTGGTCTAGGGGCGCCAAAGGTCGCAAGAAGCTATCGGGCATCCTGCAATCGGCCCATGATAGAGCGGGGCAGAATGGAGTCCGATAGCATTGGTGTATAGATCAAACATTATTAGGTACGCAAATAAAAAGATGGCTATGCAAAAAATGCCGCAGCTGGGACTTATCCGGTGACTGGGACCACTCCTACACATGGGAAGATCTGTACGCAGAATGGGAAATGATAGTGTCTCTGGTTGTAGAATTGTGTTTTTGATGAGTGATGAAACCATTCTAAAAGCTGGAGTTTCTCACTCCCAGAAGGAGAACAATATTGATATCAGATGAGTCTCTGGTTCCTCTGCTTGCATGCTACTTTCGCGGCTCCTTTGATGTGCGTCCATTTGCCACCAGCCACTTAGCCACTTAGCCAATTTGTGTGCAGGCGCCGCCTCTGCTGGCGCGCGCCGCCTCTGCTGCCAGGCTTCAGCACACCAGGCTGCACACCCCTCACCCCCCAGTCACTTCATCCGCGCCCACTTCACACGCGCTCTGCAGGTCATAAACAGGACCATCTGCTCCACTCCCAGCACTGCATGACCATCTTCAAAGCAAGCTTGTAACACGAGCTGCCCTCAGACGTTCCAAGACACACTTTTAATGCTTCTGAGGTCGATAACATGAGCCCCGTTGCATTGACACACACTGCCCTCACACACACAAGTTACTGTCACACACACACACCCTCAACCCCTCACCCTCACTCACCCTCACCCTCACTCACCCTCAACACCTCACCCTCACTCACCCTCAACCCCTCACCCTCAACCCCTCACTCACCCTCACTCTCACTCATCCTCACTCACCCTCAACCCCTCACCCTCACTCACCCTCAACCCCTCACCCTCACTCACCCTCAACCCCTCACCCTCAACCCCTCACCCTCAACCCCTCACCCTCACTCACCCTCGACCCCTCCCCCTCGACCCCTCCCCCTCAACCCCTCACCCTCCCTCACTCACCCTCACCCCCTCACCCTCACTCACCCTCACTCACCCTCACCCTCACTCACCCTCAACCCCTCACCCTCACCCTCACTCACCCTCAACCCCTCACCCTCAACCCCTCAACCCCTCACCCTCAACCCCTCACCCTCACTCACCCTCACCCTCACTCACCCTCACCCTCACTCACCCTCAACCCCTCACCCTCACTCACCCTCAACCCCTCACCCTCAACCCCTCTCCCTCACTCACCATCAACCACTCACCCTCAACCCCTCACCCTCACTCACCCTCACCCTCAGTCACCCTCACCCACCCTCACTCACCCTCACTCACCCTCAACCCCCCACCCTCACTCACCCTCACCCTCACTCACCTTAAACCCCTCACCCTCACTCACCCTCACCCTCACTCACCTTAAACCCCTCACCCTCACTCACCCTCAACCCCTCACTCATCCTCACTCACCCTCAACCCCTCACCCTCACTCACCCTCACCCACCCTCAACCCCTCACCCTCACTCACCCTCAAACCCTCACCCTCACTCACCCTCACTCACCCTCAACTCCTCACCCTCACTCACCCTCACTCACCCTCACCCACCCTCAACACCTCATCCTCACTCACCCTCACCCTCACTCCCCCTCAACCACTCACACTCACTCACCCTCACTCACCCTCAACCCCTCACCCTCAATCCCTCACCCTCACCCTCACTCACCCTCACTCACCCTCAACCCCTCACCCTCAACCCCTCACTCATCCTCACTCACCCTCAACCCCTCACCCTCACTCACCCTCAACCCCTCACCCCCTCACCCTCACCCCCTCACCCCCTCACCCTCCACCCTCACTCACCCTCAACCCCTCACCCTCACTCTCCCTCACCCTCACTCACCCTCAACACCTCACTCACCCTCAACACCTCACCCTCAACCTCAACCCCTCACCCTCACTCACCCTCACTCACCCTCACCCTCACTCACCCTCACCCTCCCTCACCCTCACTCACCCTCACCCTCACTCACCCTCCCTCACCCTCACTCACCCTCAACCCCTCACCCTCACTCACCCTCAACCCCTCACCCTCACTCACCCTCACTCACCCTCAACCCCTCACCCTCACTCACCCTCACTCACCCTCAACCCCTCACCCTCACTCACCCTCACCCTCACTCACCCTCAACCACTCACCCTCAACCACTCACCCTCAACCACTCACCCTCAACCACTCACCCTCAACCACTCACCCTCAACCACTCACCCTCAACCACTCACCCTCAACCACTCACCCTCACTCACCCTCACCCACCCTTACCCACCCTCACCCTCACCCTCCCTCACCCTCACCCTCACTCACCCTCACCCTCACTCACCCTCACTCACCCTCACTCACCCTCACCCTCCCTCACCCTCACTCACCCTCAACTCCTCACCCTCACTCACACTCAACCCCTCACCCTCACTCACCCTCACTCACCCTCAACCCCTCACCCTCACTCACCCCTCAACCCCTCACCCTCACACAGTGCAATAGGTCTCAGACCATTTCAGTTACAGCTTTAAGAAATGTTTATGGCTTTTTTTATTTGTAATTCTTTAGCATTGGCTACAGGAAACAAAAATGCTAAACATTTACAAAAAAAACCCATAAACAATTCTAAAAGCACTAACTCTAATGGTGCGAGACCTATTGCATTTCCAATGCTTGTTTTGTGTGTTTTTTTGTGTGACTGCCATCTTTTGTTTTATTTTACCTTTTCTTGTTTCTCGTTTGTTTCTGTAACGTGTAAATATGCAATATTCTCCTCATGTAACATTCTTGATTCTATTGTGAAGGGCTCCGACACCTTTGGATAAAGTCTGTGCTATATAAAAAGGTATTAAATACATAAATAAATACATAAATAAATAAATAAATAGGGGGCATCCAACATTTGGGACCATGAAATCAAAGCACTTCCGGCTTGACTGACAGTATCCGGACACACAGCACTCCTTCCCCTGAGCGGCGGGTCAGCTCCGGGCACTCTGAGCTGGGCACGGGGATAGCCTGCGGGTCGGGCCAGGGTACCCGGAGCTCAGCTTGGTCCATCATCAGGCCCTCTCGATACTGGGTCAGTTCTGGGGGTCCCCGCGGTCTGGTCAGTGCCTGGCCTCTGAGGCCATCCATGGTGGGTGGCCGGTGAGTGTGGCCGGACACCCACCCACCCAGGGTCACGCACCCCTACGGGCGCAGTTCGGCCATTCACGCACAGCAGCGCCCCCTGGGCTTGCCTTGGAGCCCGGGCGAGGTTGTGGGGTGGGGACCAGAGTGCCAGATCTGGAGTCTGTGAACATGCACTCTCCAGAGGCCTCCACTCTCACGGATGACGCCTGTCACTCTCCGAGACTGAACACTTACAGTAAAGGAGCGAGCATCGTTTAATTCATAGCGCTGAGAAGCTTAGAGCACCGCCCCCCCCCTCCCCACCCTAAAGCTGTGCACAGCTGCTCAGCAGCCCCCCTCTATTAACACTTCCGCCTGTCCATCAACCCTGCCAGCGTCATTCTGTGGCACCAATCAGCAACCTTCCCCTTGTTTTGTAATTCTTTGCACCTATTTTGTGATTTTCTGTTTGTAATGTTGTTTATATGTTTAATGTAGTTGCATATTTTATTGCATTGTCTTTTCACATGATTTCTATGATTTTCACATTGGGAACATGTACAACCCTTGAATGTCTTTAGATTGGGGTCTTTTTCCTCCTCTATTAAGATACAATATTGCGGATTCTTTATTATATGTATGTGTGCTCTTTAAAATTACCTTGGACAAAACAAATGAAAAACAAAAAAGATATGTATATTTTTTATAATAAATGATTGAAAATCAAAAGTGTTGTGGGCGCATATATATTTGGTTGCATATATTACCTTTCTTTATAAAGACTGAGTAGGGAACCTTGTTCATGTTTATTAGTGCGTCTTTCCGTGACCAGTTCCCCCATTAATTTGGATTATTTTCAAGGACCCTCTTCTGTGGCACCAACACGCGTGGATTGTCCCTCGTGAGGCGCCGTCGTCGGCCACGCTTGGAGGTAGGAACCCTGTGAGATGCTGCCGGGGGCATTGGTGACCCGAGGCCTGGTGTCTGCCGTGTGCCAGGCGTGATGGCATGGCTCCCACCGAGGGCACCGGTGTCTGGACTCTGTGCCATGCGTGGACAGCTCCAGGCAGGACACGGAGGAGGCCTTGAGTTTCCATCAAGAAGTCGTGCCCTTGGTCGCCCTGGTGCCTTGGCATTGGGTGGGCATGGGCAGGAAGTGGAGGAAGGGCACGGTGGCACCCGCCTCTGAGTCTGGCACTGCTGCACCCAGGTCTTGGGTGGAGGCCTTCGGTGGAAGGCACGGAAAGGGTGTGCATCTGCGCCCCCTCCCCCGTGCCAAGAGGGAATGGCTCGCTTCCGATCCCCAGCAGGGAGCAGGGGCGGCCTTGACGTTGAGCACTGGAAGGATGGATGGGTAAAGAGGCCCCGGTGGAGCCGGGGCATTAGGGCTGCTGACTCCGAGGGCTGCTCGAGCACTTCCTGCTAATTCACCCGGCGCGCTCCGTGCCAGAGGCGCATTTGGCGCGGTCCAGGGGACCACTTGTGCGCTAATGAACCCCGAGGTGTCCTGTAACCGAGGCGCGCGGTGCCAAAAGTCATAAATGGGCCGACCTGCGGGCGGATGTGAGCTGTAAGTACAGCTCAGCAGGGCTCCCCTGTGCACGGGCCCCCCATGAATTATAGAGATATCTCATTAGGATATGAGCTTTTATCGGGGGGGCCGGGCCAGGTTGTCAGCCACGAGGGCTCCGGTGGACGGGCTGTGTCTGCGCGCCCGGAGTAGATTGCTTCCTCAGCCCTTGCGCAGGCATCTAAAAGCGTTCCTCTATTATTTATCGACCCTCTATCGCGACATGGAGGTGCGGTTTGAGAGCGCTCCGGCGGGGGCGCGGGAAGGGATGCGCGTGCATTCATGGTATGTTTGCTGGGATCAAATTAACAGACTAACATGTTCACTTCTCAAATTCCATATTCCATATTCAACTATACTAATATGCTGCCCAAATAACTGAATAACATATCTACTAATCAAATTACTTCATATTTATACTACACCACTACTTTATGGGTTCCGGAGCGGCGTGCTACTCGCCAGAAAAGCGCTTCAACGCCCATCAGGGGTAACAAGTGCTACATGAATGCAAACCTTTCTTCCCCTTTTATCCATCCGCTATCCTTCTCACTCCAAGTAACTGACTAATATCCACCACTGAAATTACCGAAAAAGCGCTTTGACGCCTCGTCAGGGTAGTAAGCGCTATATAAATGCAATTACAATACAATACAATGTGTTGTTGCAAAGACGCTACACATATATTTGTTTTGGCCAAATGTTGCCCCATCAGGGCTCATCTCAACCCTCTAGGAGACCTCTCGAACCCTTCAGCAGGGGCCACCCTGGCACACGTGGCAACATAGCACCGTGACATGAAACTGAGCCAACGAGGCGCTCGACACTCTTCGCCCCTTGGGCCAGGCAGTGGGGACAAGGCGTAGGAGACACTGGGGCATATATACAAGGAGTTAACCCTGCCTTAGCGTCACTTTTCCGATGGTTTTGCGGTGATATTTACATCACCATATGTGCAAGCTGTTACTAACCTCTGTTAGCGACAGTTTTTCAACAAAAACGTCCAAAGAAAAGATCGCCGCTTCCGTTAGCGACAATAACATGCAAGGGAGGCGTCCCCCGTGCAAAAACGGACGCTAACCCCACTTTGCGATTTGTACGAGGGAGTTCTTGAAGGTAGGAGGACCCAAAAACTGCCTCTAACTGCACTTAGGGGCATTTTTTTCAGACCAGAAAATAGCTGTTCCTGAAAATGGAGCTAACACCTGGGGCCTCCTTTCAGCAGGCTTTGGCGCTGGACAGCGCTGCAAGCAATGCTGCTGCGCTGCCCTGCGACAAAACTACAGGGCAGGAATGCGCACCATCAATAAGACAGCACACGGTCCTGGGCCTCAGACAAGAAAAGTGTCGCAGTGCTGCGACAAGACAGCGTTGCAACACTTTTCACTACGCCCTTCTTGCGACACCACGGATGCGCTGTATTCACTGGACAGCGTTCCATTACACAAGTAATGACGGATACCTCTGGAATCCTGACGTATCTCTCTGCGCCAAAGTCACGCATTGATGCAGTCGTGTCACAGGCGTGGTGAAGACATGATGTACGCAATGATGGTCAATCCAGGACAGTCCGGTGGTGGGGCTGCAGTTGAAGTTCCCGCTGGCGGAGAAGGCGTGCTCGACATCGTCCTGCTATTTGGCTTGCTGCGGTGACTTGAGTCTGATGTTCGGGGGCTTCCCCAGGAGGGGGAGAGGTGGTCTGCTCACTGGGGACGTCCAGGTGGAACTTGAGTTCACTGAGTAGGATGCCATCTGTGGATGGCACAGCCTTTGGTGCAATGAGGTCTACAATGGTATCAGAGAATGGGGGTCCATGGCCCGGGGGGCCTGCAGATGAGGGTGCCGCAGAGGCTGGGCTTGGGATTGGTCCGGATCTGGAAGTTGAGGTGTTCCATGGTCACCGTTGGGTCATTAGAGTGCGTGGTCAGTCGGAGTGTGCTTCTGTAGGTAATGGCAATGCCTCCTCCTGGACGGTCAGGGTGGTCCTTGCGGGTGGTTTAGTAGCCGTCAGTGATGGCGATGTACGGTGCCCACAGAGGTTGGTCCTGGCAAGCGATGGGGCATCTAGGGTTGATGGAGAGGAGGTTGCTGTCGTTGGAGCAGTAGAGTGTCTGAGAGGGAGGGTGCTTGGTGCGTGCTGAGCAGGGGCAGACGGACGCAGACAGGCTTGCCTTTGGCATGGGAGACGTCCATTACAATGCAGGCATTACATCATAATGCCTTTACAAAGCAACCCAAACAACGTAGGTGCCTTTACATTGCATTCCATTACAATGCATTGTGAGGTTAGTAATAGGATATTTTTAAGTTTAGGGTGGGTATGCATTTAGAGCGTTGGGGATGAAATTTGGAGTGTATTATGGGTTAAAATTTGAAATTTGGGATGTGTTTTGGGGTCAATTACGAAAATTGGGGTGTGCATTTGGGTCAAATATAATTTTTAGGGTGTGTTATGGGGGCTCAAAGAATAATTTTAGAGTTCAGCGGTTGCTTTGGGGTGCAAGTGTAAGTTTTAGAGTTGCACTCACTGAAGGGGAATAGCAATATTTACATCTCCGCTATCCAACACCTTCCCTACTGTTGCAATATGCCTAGTATTAGTATGCATTGTAATGGCATGCAATGTAATGGTGTGCGTTGTAATTTTTTATATACCTTTGGCACACCAGTGGTACGCCCGCTGTGCATGGCCGCACAGCGGCCGCCATCGAGAAGTGCTGCAAGCGGGACTGGACAGCTGGGTGGTGGGATCGCCGGAAAGGACACTGGGTGGGACGTGGGTGTGTGTGTGTGTGTGAGCGGGTGTTGTAAGTATTTAAATGAGATAAATCTTACCTCGAGGCCGGGTCCCGTGTCTTCGTTGCTCCTGCTCTCCTGAATCTGCTTCCAGGAACAGGAAGTAGGCAGCCAGGCTCCCTCCCCAAAGCCAATCACAATGCTGCAATGCGGCGATGGGATTGGTCATTGGCGCCGGGACAAGGCGTTCAGCCAGGGGCTGGGGGGTGGGTCTGTTCTCCATGCAGGTTGTAATGCAGTCTGCATTGCGAACAGGACAGTGCGCATGTCTGCTTTGGGCAGCCTGAGTGGGCCGACCAAGCAGTCACTGCACAGTTGAGTGGGCATGCCACTCCGCCTCTGCCCTGCTCCGTGAGTGGAGCAGCCCTAATCACCCTCCGCCCGCAGGGGAACCATAGCAGAAGTACATCAGGAAGTTATCTTCATGTGATGATTTTTCCTCTTCGATATGGTCTCACACTCTATCCTCCTGGACAGATTATGGGACGTGGGTATTCAAGGCTCAGCTTGGGCCTGGCTGAATGAAGTCTGATCTAGAGGGCCGTTCAGGGCACGAGTCGGGGGTACACGCGGGCGTCCACCCACTTTTTTCACAGGGTGGACGCTGTCCTCCCTGCCAAGAAGTTGGGCCCCACTGAAAAATAGGCTGAATTCTTCCTGGTGTAATTTGCAAACACCGGGACACATTCAGCAGCGCCTGCACGTTGTTGTCAGTTTTCGATCACAACAACGTGCAGGCTGGGAGGGGGCTTTCAAAGTTCGGACTCCTGCTAGGCCCATAACAAAGGGCCAATTTGAGAGGTCATCAGGCCTCCTTTTGTACTTGAGTCTCTTGGCTGGGAACAGTCAGGAGCCTCACACCTGATGCCAATGATTTATGACTGGGCGTGGTCAGGACGGCCGTCCTCCGCACATGCCCACCGTGACGTCGGACGGCACGCAAAGGGTTAAGGCGGTGATCAAGGGTTATGGATCAAGACCTCCTATGGCATAAAATGCATGTTGACAGGAGAAATCGATGTAAAGGAGCAGTGATTCAATGTAGTCATCTCCTAACCAGATATTGGGTGCTCCTGCTCCCAACCTGATGATGAACTCATAGTCGTGTAGGTCGAAACGTCATCGACCCCAGACTTATAAAGACTCCTTTGATAGTGGAATATTTGTATAGATAGGAGGCATACGTCTTTTTTGTGGTGATGCACGTGGTTCTGTTTTGTCTAGCTCTTTGCACTTCACCTCTTTTCTTATTCACAGCATGAGGACCAGATCTCTCTTTTTGTAATAAGAAATAAACGTTTTACGTGATGCAATAAATACATTTAATTGCAAAATGTGTTTTCGCTATTTTGGCCTGATGTTTTTCGTGCTTTGGTGAAATAGATTTTTTCTGTTGATTGCTTCATATGTTAGCAGACTTTGCTGAATAATTTATTTACCAGTGAACCATTGTTTCCTGTAAAGACGGCGCTGTATCAGAGCAATAGAGGTGAGATTGAGAGAGGAGCCGGTTGATGGGTACCAACTCTCTGAACTGTGCCAAAAGGTGCGCGTCTCTAATTAATCAACAAGCTGGGTTACAGGGAATATGTTGCTCGACAGCATGATGAAGGCAATAGAGCGGGTCGACTTCTTGCATTGCCCCTCTGATCAATCGGATACCTCCAGAGACCCCATTGGGTCTATACGGTCGCGATAGTTGTGTCGCGGGTTGCTATTAATGTAGTATTTGCAAAGCTCTATACAGCGGCAGACACTGGAGAGGGTATAGCCCTGGATTCATAACTGGATTGGGTACCTATCCCATGCCTAGAGCCCCTGCAAAGAGCTGCCCTTGATCTACCACTGAACATAGCGGGGGTACCAGCAGCAATAGATAAATTAGCACGTAAGTTGACGCCGGTGGTTGACGGACTCCCTGCAAACCGTTACGCAACTTACAGAATGAAATTCGCCCTGAAATCCCCCCAGGTGTATAAAGAAGCGAAAAACTCCGGACTCCTGCCTCAGATGATGCGGGAAGCATTGATAACTGTTCTGCCCAATTCAGATCACAATCCCTCGGCTGTGCGACCCTATAAGCTTCTCTTGCTACTCAATAATGATTGCATTCATAATGATTTGAAACATTGCCTATGTATTTTAACTGTCATGCCTAAAGATTTGTAATATTGTTGTCTGTGTTTCGTTTTTGTACTTTTATGATTTTAAGTAATCGAATAAAGTGGATTGACTGACTGACTGATTGCAAGATACTGGTAAAGGTGCTGGCAAATGGATTGACCCTAGTGATACACACAGAGGAATACCCAGATCAAAATGGGTTTATACGAGGGAGGAATACATTCCTTAATTTGAGGCAGCTATTTTCGATCATGGCTAGGAGGCCAGAGATGGTACGGCCCTGATGCCAATGTCTTAGGACACTGAAAAAGCATTCAATAGGGTGGGGTGGCCATACTTCAAGGCGGTGCTTAAATGCATGGGTTTGTGCCTGGGAATTAGAAGTTTGATTGTTTTCTTATACTCTCCACTGGAGGCTAGGGTACGCACGGGCAGGGACATTTCTGAAGCCTTTTCTATCGGCCACGGTACCAGACAGGGGTGCCCATTGTCTCCATTAATATTTACACTAGTCATCGAGCCAAAACTCTTTCAAGGCGAGGAGCACAGAGTGGAGAATACCAAACAATGATACATGCGATATTATCTCCCTGTATGCGGGTGACGAGTTCCTCTGTCTTCGGGGTGCCCAATATGATCTCCCAGCCACACTGACCAGGATGGAAGAATCTGGCGAAGTGACGGGACTGAACCTTAACAAGCCTACAACATGCTTGTTCCCACTTCAGAGTTTGAGTAACTTGGGGAGGGAAGGATTGATGGTCATAGGGTTGGAACTGAGACACAACACGTTTAAATACCTGAGGGTGCATATATACCACACAGACCGGGACCTAATGCATGGGCTCTTGACCAGGGTGGCAACAGGCCCTAGAAAATCTTTGCACTTCTGGAAAACATTCCACTGTCACCGATAGGAAGGGTGGCAATAGCTAAGATGGCCGTACTCCAGAGGTTGCTGTACTATTTTGCGGCCTCCTGTTGAAGCTCCCTCAAGCCTTTTTTAAAGAACTGGGCAGAGTCGTGACTGATTTGGTCTGGGGCCAGGACAGGAGGAGGGTAGTGCTGCAGAAACTGTATAACCCAATGGATAGGGAATTTTCTGGGGGCACTGAACTATGAGCTGTACCTCGCGGCTGCCCAACTGCAGTGGCCCATGACATTGCTATAGAATAATACGTTCCCCAAGGCAGTGCAAATCACGTTAGGGCTCAGAACACTGTCATTACTACTGTGGTTGCTGGACCCGGTGCTGATGATGCTGCAGCTACAACCTGGCCAGATTGGCAAAGTACTGTTGGCATAGATATGTGCATGTTGGAACGCCCAGCTCACCATATTCCCCAGCCTTTTCATTATGGGCTCTCCCAAACTTTAACACACTTACCTTACACCATGACATGAGGCACTGGCTAGAGAATGGACTGTTCACATTGGGAAACATGTTTTAACACAGAATACTCCTCAATTTCTCAGAGATGACAGAAATATGGAAAATGCCTGGGCCATTCCTTGACTTATAATGCACTGATTCATGTCATCACGAAGACACGGGGCTAGGAACAGACTGTACTACACTCCTCCGAAACACTGGGACATTTGCCGGGATACGGAGAGGGCAAGAAGGTGGCAACTCTGTTATATGGTGTACTCCTGGGTTCCTGCCTCACTGAGTACACTGGTCCCTGACCATGTCATCAGTGATGTAATATGTGAGGTCATAAGCAGTGCATTACAGGGGCATGAGTTATAGTTAGCTCAGCTAGCTATAACTGCTGAATTTCACTGGTTTTGTACGAGTGAAACTTGAGCCTAACTATAACGCATCTGTATCCTTTGATTTTTTCAGTGAATTTCTAAGGTTTTTTTAAAATGCTAATTCCTAACTATAGCATCCCTGTAAGCTTTGTTTGTTTCAGTTAATTTCAAAGCAATTTTTAATTTTATTTGCTAACTGTAACCTGTAAACTTTGAGAGTGACTGTGTGAGTGGATGTATTGATCGGTAACTGGGTGTGTGAGTGGCTGCATGGGTCTGTGAGTGAGTGTTTAATGTCTGGGTAATTCTGTATGTGCATGAGTAGGGCGTGGCTAATTGTATGATGGCATAGGTAGTGTCTGTGTGATTCTATGAGTGCAATTGCCAAGAACACACTGTGAATACCGAGTGTTGACAAAGTTTAAAACATGGATATAGACATATTTTACTTAAAATTTCAGTGTAGCTATTTAGTAAGATACTAATTTCACTTTCACCTTTGTTTACATTTGTCGAAATAACTACATTAAAAATTAATTTTCCTTCTTCACAGAAACACCGTAGGTCGCAATGACATCAGTAGTCACGAATACAAATGACAAAGAGCAAAACAGATATGTAGACATCTGGGGCCCGATGTAGGTAATCCCAGATTACCTATTCTTAAATACCGAATCATACCGATTCGGTATTTAAGAACTGGCAATCGGGATGTAGCTAATTTTACTGAATTAATTACCGAATCGGTATGATTCGGTAATTAATGAATCTGTATTTACTGATTCTGTAAATGCCATTGATTCCTATGGGCCTTGAGGCCCATAGGAATCAATGTCAATTACAGAATCAGTAAATACCGATTCTGTAAAATTACCGAATTTGCAAGGGGGACAGGGTGTCACTTTGACACCCTGTTGTACCCCAGATTCTGGCTTGTGTGCCATGTGGCACACATACATGCCCTTATGAATTTCTGTGTACATGCACATCTGTGCATGTACACCGGTGCCATGTGGCACACATACATGCCCTTAGGGCATGTATGTGTGCCACATGGCACCGGTGTACATGCACAGATGTGCATGTACACAGAAATTCATAATTTACCACCGAATAGTTTTGGGTGGTAAATAACTAATTCTAAAGGCCCTGTAGCACCGTTTAAAGTGCTACCTACATAAGAAATTACAGATTCGATAAGTTTACCGATCGGTAATTTTACCGAATCTGTAAAATTACCGATTCGGTAGATTTACCGAATCTGTATGTTTTTCCTACCCCTACATACCAATGTCCAAATACCGGTCGGAAACGGCCGAAAATCGGTATTTTCGGCCGTTTCCGACCGGTATTTGGACACCTACATCTGGCCCATTGTGTCTAGCTGTTTAAAAACATATTGGTTTGACTTAATTTTAACAACACATTTGAAAAAAAACAACAGCTTCAAAAAATAACTTTCAACATCTGAACTCATGAATAGAACATACCTACCAAACACCCATCAAACTACCCATTGTTACCCAGACTCATGGGGAATTAAAAATTGCTGCAAAATTAGTGCAATGCACAATCTGCGACAAGACCCTCTCTAGAGGGATGAACAACAAATATTCATATGGGACGACGTATTTGTTATATCATCTTAAAACCTATCATAGAAAACATCCCCAACTGGCGATCTATCAGAGGGAAGCTGGGGGACCATCTACATCAGTGGCAGCAGCCACAATTCCCGGTCAGAAAGTCCCTTCAGAGGTGCAGATTACTACAACAGATATGGCTCCAGAGTTGTCAAGAATGGCCACATATTGCATGGACTGTAGTGCAGTTATAACTGCTGGTGAGCAGTGTGTGTTACAGTTATTTGCAATGCTGTAAAAAATCCTACATTCAATTTCTTCCCCTTTTATGTTTTTTGCACGTTTCTCAGTGCACAATTTTCAAATTCCTCCTGTTCCAATTGCCATTTTTGTTAGCATAAAAAAGAACAATTCTTTTTACAACTTTACAAAACCACCCAAAAAATTATTAAAAAACAAAACTAAAAATCCTCGCAGCAGTAAATAAAGGTTTGGATAATACTCTTTTCAACTAAAATAAGAAGAAGAACACGCCCATTTATCTATCTTGAACATTATTTAAGAGGAGTTTGTAGTGAGCAGATTTGCACACTGCACAATATGTCACAAGACATTGTCAAGGAGTACAAATAAAAAATATTCCTGCTGGACTACATCCACGCTTTACCATCTAACAACATACCATAGCAATAGTGTAAAAGGAGCAAGAAAGCAACGCAAGGCTGAAGGACCCAAACTTCAAAAGCAGCCGCAACAATACCGGGGCAGAGAGTCCCTTCAGAAGTCCAATCTCAACTTAAGATTTGGCTCCACAGTTTTCCCGGATGGCATCATACTGCATGGATTGTGGAGTTAAAAGTGCTGGAAAGCAGTCCATAACGGCCCTTCGCAATGCTCAAAAATTCATAAATGTTGATTTGTTTTTATTTTTGGCCCTTGGTAGTTTTTCTACATTAGCAGGCATTTTATTATCTTAAAAAATGGGTGTCTAATATCTATGTATTGTTAATTTTATTATATTCTAATTTATTGTAACACTTCTTGCATATAACTTGCCGTATGGACAAGTGAAAGCATACCTCTACAAATAAATACACAGCTAACTTTAGCCAGTTATCAGTTTTCACTATTTAAATACAAGTCTACAGTCCGTGTTTGAATCTTCTAGTGAGTGTGTCGGCAACATATACAAGCATACTCTGGTTTTTGAGACCAGACTGGTACATTTTGTGATCCCCATTTCAAAACTATCAACTGTATTATCTGTGTCCTGTTCTGCAACTCTTCCTCTTAACTGCTTTTCAATTTCCCTCGAATCCTCCTCAGGACCAAAGAAACGAAACTGCACATTATCACAAACTTTTTTTACATCTGCCACAATACCATGCATAAGTGCGCAATTCATTTCTCCTAAAACAGGAGTTTCCACATAGTACAGCCTCCTAACTAAAGGTCACATTGTAGTATAAATCTAACATTCTGAAATAATGGAAGGTGCTTTGCCACACTTTGCTTGATAAACAAGTTAGTGAGTGTCCCTGCAAATGTGTATGCTTTATAATCTTGCAAGGATCCAATCCTTGTAAAGTACTTCGTTTGTGTTTTAAACATTGCTTTTGAAAGATATGTACAAATGTTCTTAATATAACAATGGATTGCTGTCTAATACTACAAACAGTACTTCAATTCCATTTCTATACAGGTGCCTGACTCCACCTTCTTTGTACCTGTTCTCCAATAAGTTGTTCTACATTTGTAGGTACCATCACCTTTTTCGCTATAGAAGTGCTATTTTTCATTTTATAACTTCGTCCTCTGTAATCAATAGCATTAACCAATCCATTATCCTAGAGACAGCTTTCTTCATTCAAGAAAGACTCTGTACTAGAGGTATGTATGCATTCACTACTAAAAACTGTACAAACGTTACTTCTATTCACTAATCTTCACTAATCTTTTTTTCTGGTTTTGTCTCCTCATGCGCAACACCATTTTGTCAAAAGTCTTCATTCTATTTGTAAACAAAATAAAAAGCTTCACCTTCAAAGCAAAGGCCTTGTCAACTACTCTCTCAACGTGTTCTTTCTGTTTCAGTGCATATCTCCTTCTTCTATAGTTCTTTATATTTTTCAGTAGATTTATAACTATTCATTAAAATTTTTTACTTTAGTTCATTCATGCAACCATTAAAGTGCATAGCAATAAATACATCCAGTACATAAAAAATATAGCAGTCATAATAAATACACAATACCAGATTCAGTGGGATGAATAATTGATCATATACATTGGCCTCTGTCCAGTCAGTGAACTTAGAGTGGCTTGTGCCTCCGGTTATCAAGTCCACATAATCAATGTGTATCATCATTTTAAAATTCATGACTGTTTCAGTATTTAAAAAATTTCTTTCACTTAGTTCAAACCATGCTCAATAAATAAATATCAACAATAAAAATATCCCGAATTATGCATCCCGGGTGACACGATAAAAACTCCCATAAATAAAATCATGCCTGTAACATACTGTCATATCCATAAAGTGCTGGGTGCCCCAAAGAGTCAAACAATCCTAGATAAAAATTCCTGCAATAACATACGCATTCACCTTATCCTTACCATGATTGCAACTCAGGTAATGCAGGAACCTCTCGATCAAGCTGGGACATAAACTTCTGTCGCCTAAACCAGACACACATCAAAAACCTACTTACAGCAAAAACAATGGGTGTTGTAGTATCGTATTTTAGTATCCTCAGTGCAACCCAATAGCGTCTGATTACCAAGTTACAACAAACAGGGCGAATCCACTTTCTGTGGAGGAAGCGATATTCAGTACAGAAAAAATTAATATGTTCAACAGTCTCCAGAACATAACCACAGGCTGGGCATGTAGTTGAGTCTGAATTGGCGGCCCATGTGTTAAGTGACAATAAAGGTAAGCAACCTAGTTGAAATCTCACATAAAGACTTTTTGCCACAGGTCATGTAATCAGATCATAAAAGGGCTCAAACTTAGCAAAAGGCTCAACACCTTCGACGCTCATGACGAGCTGAGCTCGTCATGAGCCACGGCGCTACGGTGCTCATGACGAGCTCAGCTTGTCATGGCCCGTGGAACGCTCAGGTGCGGGGAGAATTCCCCCTCTGTGCTGAGTGTTCCACTGGAGCCAATACATCTGCGACGAGCTCAGCTCGTCATGATCACCGTAGCGCCGTAGCTCATGACGAGCATGAGGGCGCTGTGCGCGCCCCCCTCCCCCTAGCACAGTGGGGGAATAACCCCCTCAGCGAACGGGATAAAAGTTATAAACTCGGTAATTAGACGCCCCACAGTTTTGTTTGGAATATACCGTTCCGACACAATGGGCCCAGTACTTAGCTTTCACAATGGTTATATATTTTTTGCTAATGCACTCCGGGCAGTCCCAGAGATGAATCAAACCCAATGATCTACACCAAAATTTAACATGGAGTAGCTAAGGAATCTGTTTGGCGGCACTTAAATTTAGAACTTCTTCAATGATTCACGGTATTCTTCTACCTCCAGAATGGTCCATAATCTCAGCCAGTAGATCAATGGTTTTACTGTGGCCACATCTCCATTTTTTTTAATCCTAGGTCGAATAACAACGGAGTCAGCGGAGTACTATCTGCGACAGAGACAAGGGATCTGGCAAATATGTTTTCGCTCACCGCTAATTTATGCATGTCAATGTGACCCCAGAGTTCTGCACCATAGAGTGCTGCATTTCGGCTTTCATTTGGATTTATGGCCTAAAGTTAGGTAACTTTTCCCAAGTTGGAGATCCCAGCCCAGGGTTTCTGTTAGCCTTACTCCAAAATAGTTAAAATTGGTCACCCTCTCAAGGGGTTTTCCCAAAATCTTCATTGGTCTTGTTTTACCCTTGCTATTAACAAAAGCCATATACTTGATTTTATACACATTCAATTGCAGGCCCTGATCTCACAAAATGCCAAAAATTTGTCAATTAGCTTCGGGAGTCCTATTGGGGTCCTGGAAATAAGTAGTGAGTCGTCAGCGAATAGCAGAATTGGTGTTTTCTTATCTTTTAGCAATTTAGAATCATTTTCACAATCCCACAATTATTTATCTACCTCATTTATATAGAGGGACAACAATGTAGGTGTGAGCACGCAACCTTGGCATACCCCACGTCCAATAGGAATCTTGGTAGTTAATTTGCCAGATCTCCCCCACCTAATCTGCGCATAGTTACTCTTGTGCAACCTCGCAAGCAAATTTACCAGGTAAGCCGGGGCTCCTATCCCTAATAAAACTTACCATAGTGTTTCCCAGTGAACAAGATCAAATGCAGCTCAAAGTTGACAACTACATACAATTTTAGCATATTTAATAGTACGTATTTCCAAATGAGTAAAATAAACCTAACCACCTGGTCGCATGTGCTACTTTTAGTGCGAAATCCTACTTGGTAGGATGGCAGGATCTCATTGTAATCTATCCAAATTATCAATTTGATCAAGACTTGTCTGGCAAAGAGTTTTTGTATGCTATCTATTAGACTAGTCGGTCCATAGTTCGATGGAACAGATGCATCACCTTTCTTGTGTATAGTTATTATTTTCACCCCTCTCTAAGGGGCATATTAACAACAAATTGTGATAATTATCGCTAAATGAGCTTATCGCATTTTTTTTGTCGCCGCGCATCGCTGGATATTTTCGCTGAGATAACATGCTATTAGCAACGTTTATCTCATAAGCGATAAAATATCCGGCGATAGCGGCTCAATGCGTGAATATCGCTGGAAATCCAGCGATATTCAGGCATTAACGCTAATAGGGACTGTACCTGAATATTAACCTCCCATTGGATATACAGGTTAACAAGTGGTCTGAGCAGGCGTTAGGTTTTGGCAATATTCGCGCTTAGCGTGAATTTTTCTATCGCTTCGCCTACCTTGCTAATAGGCGATAGCTGTGTTAGCGACTGCTTTCAGTCGCTAACAGGTTGGGTACGCCCACTCTGCATGTCATTAGCGATAAATATCACTGACATGCAAAGCGGGCCCCAAACCGGTCGCTATTGTCTAAAAGCTGTCGCATATCTGTTGTTAGCGACAGCTTGCTAATAGGGCGATAAAATTATCGCCGCTTTAGTGAGAAAAAGTCCCGCTAAAGCGGTGATAATGCCCTTGCTAATATGCCCCTAAGTTTGTGGTATTTTTCCCTCTCAGCAACAGTGTTAGACAAGAGATTTATACAGGGAGCCCAAACTAACTGCTCTGACTAGTACAAGTCACCCGGTATCTTATCAGGCCCAGGGGATAACTACTCTACTAGGAAACAGCATTGCTCTGGTTTTCTTAAACTGCTTCTGTCTCTTGGTAAAGGTGTGTCCATCTTTGTTACATTCTTCCCTGTTCTTGTTATATAGATTGTGCCCATTGTTAATCTTTCTCATAGTATGAATTTTATTTTCATCATTTAATGCTCATTGTAAATGTACACATATATTTTTAACGGGAAACGTCCTAAACCACGAAGTCTAAATTACGACTTACCTGTACAACGAAGTCAGAACAACGAGGAATCCCGAACAATGAAGTCCTTAACCACGACTCTTCATATCAACGAATTCCTGAAGCACAACATTCCTAAACCATGACTCAGACTTCTCCGCCTCTAGGGAGGTAAAACTATTAGATAAGAGGACGCTGCAGATTCATTAAAAAAAAAGACCATACTGATGGCGGTGTATATTTATATATCGACCTAAGGAAGAATCACATATACTATTCTCGAGATTTAAAACTGGTGTCATATCTATTAAAAAGCACCTTTCACAGAAATGAGACTTGTGCTCAATTGAACATTTAATCTTACTCAAAAATATGTCTTCAGAAACGGGCGTGCCATTCTCCCGCAAATTATTCATTCTTTAACACAATGTATTCATTTTTAATAAAAAAGAGTATACTCATAATTAAATGTATTTATAAACTCCAAATCAGCACTTCAATATGTATGTCCATACTATTGCCTCCATATATGTTTACTCATAAAACTATTAATGGAGAAAATGCATCTTTAATAATGTATTAACATAATGTTGCCAAAGATCCCTGTCACCTCAGAATAATAAAGTTGTTATATTAATAAAATGTCTGAAATAATTTACATTGATACTTTGGGGAAAGCATGCATACCATTTCAGTCGAATCTGCTGATGTATGCGCAAAAGCGTTTCCCTCTGTTTTCCGGACCGTAGTGCATTACGGTGAAGAAGAGAAGAAGAGCAATGGAAGACAGGTAAGATTGAAAAACGATTTAAACAGTTTAATAGCATGGTGGGTACTTCAAAAATAAAGTACGGTTAGTGTGAACTGTTATAAAAAAGCGGATTGAAAAGAAAATAGTAGTATAAATGTGTAAAGAGCAATATGGTGATTTTCGTGGTTAAGGAACAATGTAGTTGTTTGGGTTGAATTGTTGTTTAGCCTTCGTGGTTAGGGAATTCGTTGTTTAGGTAGTAGTGTTTCAGTCATACATTCATTTTTAACAAATGATTTTGTCCTCTTACCAATAGCTTTTTTTATGTTCCGTACTTTTTCTTCATTTTGCCCCTTTGAAGGCTCAGTTCTCCATAGATACTGTAGTTGCTTCTGTTCCTTTTTCCTCTGAGCTTTTGTAGGCATTCTGTCTGTAATTATGCAGATATTGTTCTGTAAAAAACAAACTGTATACATTTTTTTCTAGCCAATGTACCAACTACTTTACTACTGGCTTACACATAATACAAGCACAGTTTTTATTCTATGTTGCCTTTTTGAACCTACCTACATAACTACAAACACTTAGGTCAATGTACCAAACCCAAACCAAAACACAAAACTTAATTGATTAGTTACCTTTTAATATTATAGCACCCCTCCTACAACACAGTTGCACCATGTTCAGTTCTCATTTATACACGCTAAAAGACCACGTTATCCCTTATGTACTCATTTTTAAATAAAATAAACATCAGCCAACGTGTAAAGGTTGATACAGTGTCTCAATACTGTAAATCCAAAAACACAACATAAGAGCGATTTCTGTACCTCTCTACCTCTGTGTCACTGGTACATTTAATGTTTCAATACCTTTCTACTTACATGTGTCAGATTTACATTTCGATAAACAATGCATATAAAAATCTGCACATTCATCTGTATCACAGCACATACCTCACTAATTTGTCTGAGTATATACAAACAGTGTGTGACAGGTATAAAAATATAATTCACCAGATGGTCTAGAAGAGTACATATTCCCTACTAAACTTGTATATACATATGTTTGTGGTTGAGTACAACAAAACTCCCTGGTTGATTAGATACGTGCACAGATAGTGCCTTGGTGATTCCCTGAGAATATAGATAGTGTCTGCATGATTCCCTGAGTATGTATGAACTATATCGGGGGTCCCATATCTGCATAGTTAGTGCCTGTGTATTCGCATGACTATATTGCTACTCTCGGGGTGAATGGATGAAAGCATGGGTGTTACATGCGTAGTTCAATCTATTTATTTATAAGGTTTTGTATAGCGCGAACGTGACCCACGAGGGTATCAGAGTGCTTTACAGTATACAGTATAAAACATAAAAAGATGAGGTAGTATACAAGCATTTGGTATTCGTCATTACGTACAGAAGAGGTATGTAGTATATGGATAGCATAGGTGACCTGTAGCCAACAGAACATTGCACTATATACAGTTATTGAGCATTAGGTGGTTGTGATAATAAACATACTTATATATTCTCCTTCAGTCTACCGTCGGAATGTGGTATATGGATAATATAGGAGACCCGTGGCCAACAGAGCATTACACTATATACAGTTCTTGAGCATTACGTGGATATGATAATAAACATACAAACATTATTCTCCTTCATTCCACCAGGCAGTGATATAAGTACATAATTAGTGCCTGAATGATCGGAAGAGTGCATGTGTAGTGCCTGGGTCATTGAATAAGTCTCGATATCACACTTTATATAGAATTGCACACATGGCTGTCTAAGAGCATACATTGCTCTTTTATTCAGCGTGCACTTGCATCTGTACGTTTCTAAAACTGAAAACAACAATTCTCACTCTTTCAAAGCACAAAACCTTTTCTTAATGGCATACCTACATCCTTTAGCAAATATTTCTTGTGTCTTTAAAACATATATTCAGCATTTCTCAAAGAAAAGTCACACGCTAACCTAAGTTAGCACATGAACTCTCAAAAGACATTCTGCACTAATAACCCTCCTCAATTTAAAACATAGCATGTTTAAAGAAATACACCACCCTCACCATATACACAGCATTTTCAACAGCATTCAAGAACATAGATCACCATGTAAACATATGTGTGATTTCTTAATAGACATACACCTTCAGGCCATCTTTCCAAAAATATATAGTTCTCTGTATCTTTTAAGTAAACGCAAGAGTCTCATCGTAAATATAACTATCTGCAGGCACAAAAACCATATCTCACGATCTACGTATATGCAAACTGGTCATATAAGTTAAAAACACATTGACAAACATAATACATACATAACAAATATTACTACTTTATAATTCATGTACAGACTCGGCACATTTTCTTTTATTTCTGACTACACTACTCCTGTTTAATAATGTGACTAAAACTATTATTGGGAGGGAGCACGAAGCAGCCAGTTTAAGTACTTGGGAATATTGATAACAGCCGATCTCAATAACATAGTGAAGATTAATATGAAAAAGGTCTCTAAGGATATCGACCATCTCTTTTTGAGATGGCAAAACCTTCCGCTAACAATATATGGACGTGTAAATCTATTCAAGATGGTTATTTTGCCCAAGTTGACATACCTGTTTAATATGATACCCCTAACTTTCCCTAATAAAATCTTGGAAAAAATTCAGGGAAAGATTGGCAGTTTTATTTGGGCAAATAAGAACGCAAGGATATCATGGAAAAAATTGAAAAGAAGGCTGTTAAAGGGGGGACTTGCGCTTCCTGATATCCTATGGTATGCCTTTGCTTTCCAACTAAAAATATACAAAGCCTCCTCACCACCCCGGATGTTTCTAATTGGGGACAGATCCTCAATACGATGGTGGACCCAGAGGGAGGTGGGCCTGGGTTTTTGTATAAATTCGGCGCACCGAGGTTCTTCAAAAAGGTACGCCTCAAGGTTTTAAAATCTGCCTTATTGCTCTGGAGTAGAGTAAAAGATAGTTGGGGTATAAAATACTATTCAGATTTTGCCCCAATATGGGATTCCCCCGGTACACCATCTTGTCTCCAGGATATTCTGTCCCTTCCTGTCAGGAGAGCAGGAATAACAACTTGGTCAGACTTGGTAACATCAGAGGGAGTACTCCCCTGGGAGGTTTTGAGATCAAAAATTGGGGACTCCTTTTCTAGGTTTAAATATAAACATTGAACTTGCTCTCCAATCCTCGGGCTATAAGAAAAGGGAAGTGGGACTATGGTACAGGAAGCTGATGGAGGCAGATGAATTACAGGCACCCTCATTACATCTTCTTTGGAGCATGTCTAGTTTGGATGTTGTCTCGGACACCCTTTATGATACATCTCTCCAATACCTGTATAAATATGTTAGGTCTGCCTCTCTCAAGAAGAATCACTTCTATGTTGTAAATAGGCTTTACTATACGCCAAAGAAAATTGCAAAGTTTGTTAGCCCACCCCCCCTGTGCCATAGATATGGTATGTCAGAGGCGGATGATATCCACGTCTTTTATGAATGTTCTATTCTGGGGATCTTTTGGGGTACTGTGGAGAAGGCTTTGGAGAGTATTTTTAAAGTGACATTGAGATTGAACGCTGTAAGGGTCTTGTTTGGTCTGGATACGGACCTTATTAGTAGATTTAGGGGGACACAGGTTGCTCTATTCTTCACTCTTATACTCATTGCACGTAGAGAAATCTGTAAGCTGTGGAAAGATCCTAGTCCTCCCCTATATGATAACTGGCCCGGGCTGTCTTAAGAATGGCACATTTTGAATATAGAATGCTACATAACACCAATAGTATAGTCTGGCAACCCCTGATAGACTGGGGTGTAGAAATGAGGCTGATGTAAGGTCCTGAGAATGTCCTATGATTACACCTGGCCCCAGAATAAAGGGGCAGCCGGGATGGCTCCAGGCAAAGCAAGAACTTCAGCCCTGGGCGCCCAGGATGGATTACGGTTGCCAGTGTTCGATTGTATTTGCCAAGGGTGAGATGAGGACAAAAAAAAAAACTATTACAACTCCCAGAATGCAAATAATACAGATGCATTTATTCTGCACATAATGCTTAGACATTTAAAACATTGTCATTTTTAAAGGCATTGCTCATGGTAATTTTCAACAGTACTAACATATTGAAAACATACCCGCTACAAGAGACAATTCATCTGATATAGTTCTTTAACATCACTGTGATACTCTTTTTAATCGAACTCCCATATACATCTTTATTTCAAATGTATATTTTTTAAACAATAAAAAAGTTATGTAATTACCAGTGAATTAAGTTTATAGATTATGTTGTTACTTTAGCTCTTTCTGGAAGTACAAAAATGATACACCACTCTCATAGAAAGCAACTATAAAACGTCAACCTCTTCAAATTTTCACTCTATGATCATGAGAAGGGCAGCAAATGAAATCATGTCATTCATTTTAGACTACTGCATCTCCACTTGTGAATGGTTAGCATCTGTTAACCTTTTCCCTCTGTTTCAAAGCGATGTGCCCGTCTCCGTGTGTTCGTGAGTCCAAACTGATATTTAGCTTCAGTTTTTTTTAAATTTAAATACTAAACAACAGTTTATTACATAGCCCTGAGTTGGAAATTAAAGTTTGCCATGACTTAAATTGTGTCATAACTCCTCAAAAAAAAATTATGTCTCTTTGACACCCTTCCCCCAGTACCTTCAATCACCACCATCATATCCAAAAATATTAACAAAAAAATCCATTCTAAACATTGTGCTACACATATTACTATATACATGCTTCTTTAAAAACATGTTTAAACTTATGTTTTTGTACTAAGTTTCTTTAAAATCCATCTTTAAGACCTATTTTCCGTTTTCGGTTATTCTGGTAGTCGCAATAACACCGTTAACCGCGTCGATTGCGCCTTTTCCATAAATTGAAAAGCACATATATGCGCACACACTGGGGGTTTATTACTGCACACTTCCAACTCATGTTTTTCTAGTGTATTTCTAGAACAACCATCTGTAAAACCTTTTTTTCTTTTTTCGTGGTGGGGCTGAAGATTGCGATGGCATCGGTAATCGCGATCCCCGTAGATATGGCGCGAAAGTAGAAAGCAAAAGCAGGAATTCAATAGCCACCACCACATGAAAAAAATTATAACTATACAATACATTCTAACCATCACACTAGATAAATCACTATCTAAATAACTCTATAAAAACATTTATCAGAATCTTGATATAATACAATGTGTACTAATGATTCACTGATATATTTTTTTACATTTCCAACAATATTCGTGAAGTAGCCACGATACTCGCAATGTCCCCGTGATGGTACATGTGGGGGGGCCACGCTGGCGGTCATGAATAACACATGTGATGAAAAAAATACATTTTGGACACATAACGTGTCACTAAAACACCCATTTCTCAAACATGGGGTCAGAATATCGCCACCATGATCCCTTATGTTAGCTTTCACACAAATTTTCAGCCCCGGGAACCATTCCCAAATGAAAAAATAGTGGCCGCTACTTTCTGTACAGGTTGCGTCCAGTCGATCACAGCATTCCCGTTGGCATGCGCATCCGCAATTAATTGCGAATCCACAGCAAAATATCCACGCCCACTGATATATCTATAATTGTCGGCTGAAATTCCTGAAAACTTACTGAACAGATTTGCACCAAACACCAAAAAGCACGTACTGCGTAACAACATCTACCCTTTTGCCAAATTTGGTGTAATTACATCCAGTGGTCCAAGCGGTAGGGTCGACGACTCGTTTCTTGGGAATTAACATTACAAATGCACCATTTTTTTCACGGCCCTATTTCTCGGTCCCCACTAGATGGATCACTCCCAAACTTTCCATGTCACACAGAACCTACTTTGACACTTTTTGGGGAAAATTTCATGAAGATTGGTCAAACGACACTAAAGTTATAGGCGAGTCAAAAAATGCTTTTCCTATGGAAACGAGGACCTAACTATAACGACCTACTGGTGATTGCCAGTAGGAAGTTATAGTTACAACCTAGGGGCATATTATCAAGGCGGGTGATTTGAGATTATTGCCGCTTTAGCGGCCGTTTTCGGCCGCAAAGCAGCGATAATTTTATCGTCCTATTAGCAAGCTGTCGCTAACAGCAGTTAGCAACAGCTTGTAGGTGATAGCAAGTGGTTTAGGGCCTGCTTTGCATGTCAGCTATTTTTATCGCTAATGACATGCAAAGTGGGCGTACCCAACCTCGCTAACATCGCTATCGCCTATTATCAACGCAGGCGTAGCGACAGAAAAATTTGCGCTAAGCGCGAATACCGCCAAAACCTAACGCCTGCTCAGACCACTTCTTATCCTGTATATCCAATGGGAGGTGGATATTCAGGCTAAGTCCCTATTAGCGATAATGCCTGAATATCACTGGATTTCCAGCGATATCTACTCATTTCGCCGCTATCGCAGAATATTTTATCGCTTTGGAGATAAACGTTGCTAATAGCACGTTATCTCTGCGATAAAATCCGGTGAAGCGCGGCGATAAGAAAAATGTTTCTAAGTTTATTTCGTGATAAATATCGCTAGTTGTTGATAATATGCCCCCTAGTTTCCATAGTAAGAGTGTTTTTTTTGCCAATAACTTTGGCGCCGTTTGACAAATCCTCGCGAATTTTTTAAAACGAATATGACGCTCACTTCAGCTTCTGCCTGGAAAATGTCAGGGTGCGGGGTGATGTCACCGTCTCATGGACCCCCCTGGCCCTGGGTACCACCACCTCCCTGAGGCCAACTACAGTTAGAAAATGGGAGTAGGGGTCACACGGCCCCCCTCCCGGGCAGTGCTTGGCCCCAGGGACCTCAACCACCCCAGGGCAGGCCCTACTGCATGAAAGGGGGGGCACACAGCCCCCCCTCTCTGAAGCCAATATTGGCCCTGGAGACGGTCACCCTGCTATGTCCCAGGGTGCCCACCACAGGGAAATATCTGTTTGCTTTGGTTTGGCGGGAGCTTTAACTGCTCCAGACAAGTCACGGCAAACTCTCTGCTTTCAGCAAGCGAGAGCAGTGAAAATGCCCTCCCTTGCTGGAAATCGAGCTTTTGTCTGTTTCCCCTTCCGCTGTCAATCAGGCAGGGAAACAGACAAATTGCTTTCACACTCAGGGGGCTGCATGCTTAGCAGCTCCCTGCGTGTGAAAGCAATGTTGGAGCCCGCAGGAGGGGGAGAGCCAGCATGGACTACGGGGGCCTTGAGGCTCCCCCAGTCCAAATGCAGACTGGGTGTGAACTATGGCTGGACCCTGTGGGATGGGGTCCATGGGGCTGAAATTGGCCTAGGGAGGGGTACCGTTTGGCCCCCCCTTCCCCAATTTGGTAATGGCCGGGCCTGGGAATGTGGGGTCCCCGGGGTGGCGGAAATCAACCAGGGAGGGGAGTCCCCCTCCTCTATTAAAAAAATAAAAATAATTAAAGGTCAGGCCCTCCCCATTTGCTAATGGCCGGGTCCCGGGGAACGGATTCCTGAGAGTCGTTGGAGGCCGGCTCCTGTTCTCAACCACTCTGCACGGTAGCATCCTGGCAAACTACTGGTTGGGGCATGAACTCCCTTTGGCTGCTGAGGGTCGTTGGGGGCAAAGAACTCCTATTGATGCAACAAGTAAGTTCCTGACTGTTGGACTGCTGAGATGTCATCAGAGGCCCCACCCCCTCACTCAACCACTCTGCACAGGGGCATTCTGGTATAGTACTGACTGGGGAATTAACTCCCCTTGGCTGCTGAGGGTCGCTCGGGACCAAGACCCCCCTATTGTTGCGACAAGTAAGTCGCCCACAGTTGGATTGCTGAGACGTTGTCGGCGGCCCTGCCCGCTTTCTCAACCACTCTGCCAAGGAGCCTCCTGGTGCACTACTGGTTGAGGGAGGAAGTCCCCTTGGCTGCTGAGGGTCGTTGGGGGCCAAGAACCTCTATTGTTGTGACAAGTAAGTCCCCCACAGTGGGACTGCTGAGATAACATTGGAGGTCTGCCCCATTTATCAACCACTCGGCAATGGGACCTACTGGTGCACTACTGGTTAGGGGATGAAGTCCCTATGGCTAATGAGGGTCAAGGGGCGCCAAGAACCCCGATTGTTTCCACAAGTAAGTCCCCCACGGCCGGATTGTTCAGCCCTCATTGGAGGCCTCACCCCCATTCTCAAGCACACTACAAACGCGCCTCCTGGCACACCACTCTAGGGTGATGAAGTCTAGGGATGAGCGCGCTGTGAAACTCCGCTCTGCCGGTGGTTGGCAGAGTTTTTGCCGAACTCTGTTTTCCATGCTGAGTGTGCAGTGGCAAAACTCTACCAGCAGAGTGGTATATACGTTTATACTCACTGAGAGCTCCACTTACATTCACTCACACACAATTACAAACCTACTGAGATACTCATATACCCACTGAGACACTCACGCACTCACTCATGCATTCAGTACCAAACGTTACTGGTCACAGTTAGGAAATAAAATTTTAAAAAATCACAAATTCACAGAAAAAAACAAAGGTTACAGAGACGTTATAGTTACGCTCACATTTCACTCGTAGAAAACCACAGAAATTCAGCAGTTATAGTTATCTAAGCTAAGTATAATTTACACCCCCCACAATGCACTGCTTATGACCTCACATATTACATCACTCATGACATGGTCAGTGACATCACTCATGACATCTCAAATACATCACTGATGATATCCCTGATGACATCATCCATAGAAACACTCACACATCCACTCAAACCCTTATGCAACCTCTCATCCACCCACTCATCCACCCACACAACTAGTCACGTACCCATTCACAGACCCATACAAGTACTCACACCACCACTCATTCATCCATAGAGCCACTTGGACACCCACTTACTCACTCATACAGGCACTCACACAACTACTCACTCACCCATGAAGCTACTCATAAAACCAGTCACAGCTACCCACACACCCAGTTATTCACCTATACATCCATTCATACACCCATACAGCATCTCAACACAGTCACTCATTCACTCACATACTCTCTCACACACCCACACAACCACTTAAATACCTATCCATACAAGCACTCACACATACACTCACTCATGTATGCATACATTAACAGAGCCAACCAACTCACTTAACCAAACAGCCACTCACCCACCAACACAGCCACTTTCACATCCAAGCACTCACTCACCCATACAGCCACTGACATACCCACTTGCTCATCAATACAGCCACTCACAAAGCCACTCACTCACCCACACAGCTACTCACACACCCACACCGGTACTCACTCACACATGAATACACAGAGTCAAACATCCACTCACATAATCATCATTAATAGTATAGAAAATATACTATTTTTACTTATGTAGTACCTTGGTATTATGTTTTACACTCATAAAGGTTAAGATACCACACACACTCACTGGATGATGTCATCAGCGATGTCATTTGAGATGTCATCAGTGATGCCATCAGTGGTGTCACTGACCATGTCATGAGTGATGCAATATGTGAGGTCATAAGCAGTGCATTGCGGAGCGTAAGTTATAGTTAGCTCAAGTAACTATAGCTGCAGAATGTCTATGGTTTTATATGAGTGAAATCTAAGAGTAACTATTTTGTCCCTGCAACCTTTTTTTCTTCAGTTAAAATATACATGTGTGTGTGTGTGTGTGTGTGTGTGTGTGTGTGTGTGTGTGTGTGTGTGTGTGTGTGTGTGTGTGTGTGTATAAATATATCTTAGAGGATGGGGATATGTCACATACATCAGTTGTTGCTAACATGTGAACTAAGTGGTTATTTTGCTGTGTGTATGATTGTTATGTTGGTTATTATGCTTGAGTGCTTTTAAAAACTGCTTGCAACTGCTTGACTGTGTTTGAAAATCAATAAAGAGATACTGGAGAAAAAAAAAATACCATGAAAGATATGATAAACACTGTAAATAAAAAATTAAAAAATTCCATCATTTCTCAGTGTATCAGTTAAGTACACATGGTTATATCTCTGAATAGAGTGACATTTAAAGTAATTCCTCCGATTGCCAAGTAACAGCTTCCTCTGCCTTCCCTTTCTCTTGCTGACTAATTGTCTCGACAAACAAACCAAATTAGGAGAGACTCCCTATCTTAGTGACCACAATTAAATAATTAACGAAACAAAAAAATCATGGAGCCCTGCAGAATCTGCTCTGTTGATTCATCAGTTTATACTTCCAAATCTGGTAGGGTGGGGAGCTGGAAAATTGTCCAATCCATCCCTCCACTCCAACCACACCCTCATCCCCCACTGTCCCATGGTTTCTGCAGCTTGGCTTACAGCCTGGAGTCAACAGCTTTCTGTAAACACGACCTGCTGGCCAGACCAAGACTGGCATGGCTATGTGGAAAGCTAAAAAGAACAACAAAAATGTAATCTATGTTGTTGGTCATTCTTTTTCTCAAATGTACCTAACATATGCATTTCTGAAGAGTAGGTTTGCATCTTCACTTCTCCACTAGCCTTTGGATTTTAAAATATGGCCTTTGAAAGTCTGTGGCCACTTCCCACGTGACCTTCAGAGTCCATGAGCTGCTGGGCACGCAACCCCTGTGCCGACTTAGCCACAAAGGAGTGTGGACAAATGACTGTGTCAGAGAAAGTGAACCCCGTCTTCCTCTAAGACTGCAAGCAAAGACTGAAACTGTCCCTTTTAAAACGTTCGGAGCTACTTCATGCAGTGTCTTATTAATGAAAGAAGGCTGGACCTCTTTTGGTTCCCACTGTACACGTAGGCTTGTGGCATAGGCATTGGAGGGATGAGTTGAAGGCAGGATTAGAATGTTGAGTTCTGACTTACACACAGCAGAATAAAAACGTGTACAACTAATCTCTGTGAGAGGCGTGCTTATTGGAGAGTACCTGGGCTGGTAGGACGCTACAACTACTGACGAGATAGGGGATATGAAGCCCGTGCACTGAAAGGGCTGTTCCAGAGAGGTTGTTGTGGTCCAGCAAATTGCTTGTGCATGCAACGTGTGCCACTGTTGAAATGCAGAATCGACGCTGGCACCGATGGAGCCTCAGCACAATGCCAGCTTGGTTAAAGAAAGCAACAGTGAAAGTCAACATGTCGGTGGCCAGGAACTGAATGAAATGGCTGCAAACAAAGGGTACTGTGCTATTATGCAAATTAATGCCATACGGTATACGAAGTAAGAACGCCAAAGGCGGATGCACCCAGGTTATGAAAGCAGTGCACAGCCGTAGTTCAGTTCAAGTCAAACTGAAATTCATGTGCTATGAAGCAGAGATTAGCCAGGTGTTTGTGAAGAAACATTTTAGCACAAAGCCGATCAATTTTATCTGCTTTCATAGACCTGTAGTGTACAAACATTTATCGACTTTCCGAAACCACTAACGACTGATAGTGAAACGATGTGCTGGGGAGCCTCCCCAAAAAGGGGGTCGAAGGCTGTGCAAGTGGAGTTGTCCCCGGATGAAGCAGTCCCCCAACAAAGCTCAGAACCACTCCCTAGACCACCATCAAGTTAAGAGCTGGAGAGTCAGGGCGAGATCCGAGCTCCAGGCTGACTCCGAAGCCAGCAAGTCACAAGGCGCAAGAGAAATTCACGCCCATGAGAGACCACTACTATCCGAAGATGTTTATACGGCTACTGTATACTTAAAACCGCCATCTGCATTCGAAACTGCCAAGAATACACAAAATTGGAAATAGATTCTCTGCATGGATAGAGACTTTCGAAGATTTCCTAGATGCAATAGAGGAAACAGATGATAAAAAGATTATAAAGTGACCATGGCTGGTGAGGAGTGAAAGAAACCGTAAAAAAGTTACCACAAGTAGATGAAGTGACATATGATTAAATCAAAACAACAATGTATGTCAAGTTTAATCCTGTGCCAGATACAGATCATGAAAGATACATATTCAGTCAAGAACGTCAAAGACTAGGTGAAACCATTGAGGATTGTGTTGAGAGCCTGGATGTTCTGGTGAAGCATTGTAAATTCAATACATTTTAGGATGAGGAAGCTTCCCGCCTCAGAGTAATGGATCGATGTCTGTCAGATTCCTTTCGACGATGTATGCTGAAAGAAACTCTGAGCTTAGAACAAGTCCTCAAGGCTGCTCGTGCTGAAGAGCAAGCTGATCGTCAAGCAACTGAACTGAGTTGACATGGAGGCCGGAGGTGCCCATTTTTGCGTCACCCATGAGCATGAAAAATAAGCCAAAGTACAAGGCCACAGAAAAAGAAAACGTGTTACAGATGTCGACTGTCTTTTCCACACAAAGGTCAATGTCCCGCCATTCGACAGATGTGCATCGGCTGTGGTAAAGAGAACCATTTTGTGATGACTTGGAAGGTGAAGAGAAAAGTAAGTGTGTTGATGCGTGAAGATAAAATGGCCGACCGTACGTTAACTCAGCAACATTCAACATGCTCCCAAAAGGCAAAGCCGGTCTCATCAACTGAGGCAAATCAACACCAAACAAAGTCGATCATCATCCAAATCATCAACAAAAAGTTTCTCAGTATCAGTTTGCAGGGAAAGTGACAATGACAATTGTGCAATGTCAATGTTTACTTCAGAAATGCATGCATATGTGGGACTAGTCAAATGTGAGGAAAAACTCAAGGTGAAGAAAAATCGACACGCAAAAGCAACAAAAAAAATCAAACATTGTTTAAAGATCACTCGAAAGATAAATGGGTGTTCAATACCATTCATAATTGACAGCTGTGTGTCAATAAACGTCATGCCTGAGGAGAAGTATCAAGACTTGTCTTCGTTACCACAACTTACGAAGTCAAAAACTAAAGTCTACACATGGGCTATCTGAACAGCCTTGAAAAGTCAAGGTTCCTTCATTGGCCACAATGAAACATAAGAAGACTGTGGTGCAAGCGCTCATTCATGTACTTCAAGGAACAGCTTCAAGTGCCTGTTTGCTGAGTTCAACACTGCTGCTTATACAGGACTGATTTCAGTGAACTACAATATGAATACTCATCATGAAATTGTAAGTCAAGTTCCAGTTTTTTCATGGGTTAGGAAAACTCAAAACTGTTAGTATGGGTGAATACGATGTCAATGTATAGCATGATATATGCAGGCCCGACAACTGCAATACCAATAAAGGCAATGTTAACACATACCTTAAACTATGCATGCATAACAAGGTCAATACCAATAAATGCAATATCAATGTATGCCATAAACTATGCCCTCATAACAGTGTTGATATCAGTAGAAACAATGTCAATGTATGCCATAATCTATGCATGCAGAACAATGCCAATATCAGTAAAGACAATATCAATACATGCTATGACAACTGTACACACAATACTGAGGATGCCGGTCACAATTATATCGATTACCACCACATTATTTGTAGAAGTTCTAGCAAACTCATATCATTACTGTCGGATTCACTCAAGGTGACCTCCCAACAACCATGAGTCAGGGATACCTGGACAGGCAGGCCCTGCTCGTGGATGCTGAACTAGGAGACAATAAACAGGTGACTTTCCTATGGAAGTGTGTTTGTCGTTATTGTAGGCGTATTCCATCTTCCATAGCACCTCTGACCATTTTTTCTATATGGAATGCAGTAAACAACTGAGGTATTGTTACCTGGTTTGAGTAGTCCTTTCTGCGTGTCCGTCGGTTTGCCAGTGATAAGCTGTGGACAGACGTACCTTCATCCCTATAGCGTTGCAAACAGCTCCCCAAAACCGGGATATGAACTGGGAACCCATGTCAGTGATCAGCACAGATGGCACTCCATGAAACCATACCACGTTGTTCATGAAGATCACAGCTAGTTCAATAGTGGATGGTAGTTTCTCAATGGTACGAAGTGTGCCATTTTGGTCAGATGGTCCACAGTGGTGAGAATGGTGGTACATCCTGTCCTGCTACTGGGTAGTTCGATGACAAAATCCATTGATACCATGTGCCACGGATATGGAGGTACTGTGATAGGATTCAATAACCCCACAGTGGGTTGTGCACAGATAGAACAATGGGCTATGTAAGAGTGTGCGTCGGTATCCATGGATGCCCACCAGAACTGTTTACATAACAGATCCATGGTTTTGTGGTATCCAGGGTTTATAGACAAGAGGTGGTCTTGGCACATATACAGGGCTTGTTGTTGATGTTCTACCAAGGAAGGGAAATAGTTTTCTCCTTTGTACAAGAACCCATCTCGTAATGTAATTCCCTTGAGGTTTTCAATGCATTCCTCCAGTTCCTTTTTTTGTTCGATGTCATCATGCAACTGGGATAAAAAGGAGGACGAAAGGACTACACCTTGAAAACATGATAGCTTGGATCCAGGGATCAGGTCTGTCCTGCAATCAAAACAGTGGTGGGGAGGCAGTGTGTTAGTTCTTTGTTCATCGAACACTGCGGCCAAATCGGTATATACATCCAGTACCACCCCATGGGTAACCGTACCCATTCCAGTCAGAGGAAGAGCATGGGCTTGTACCACCCGTTAACAAGAGGTTTCTTTCTGTGGATAGCAGGAGAGATTGCAGTGGGCTGAATCCAATGTCATAAACTGAGACACCCAATCAGTGTCTGCGTTGTGGGTTCCAAGCCATGGTTGGCCCAAAATGAGTTTGAACTGAGGTGCATCAATGACATGTTATGTTATGTTATCGGTATTTTTTGTGCGCACAGCTGCTCCAGCGAAGGAGCGTCCTGGCGCAATTGCAAGGTAGGACATAGCATAACAGGGAACAGAACAGAGCAAACAGCTAAAAAGAATAACTAAAACAAGAACGTTTTAATGGCTTTCCGAAAGAGCATAAGATCCTCCAGCAGGCGAATTACATCAAAGGCAATGGTCTCCACATGTTCGTTCCCACACATCATCGCCATGGCGTCTGTCTGGTAACGGATTAGTCCGGATGTCAAATCTGTGCCGCCTTCTTCTTTTAACATTTCTGGTTTCTCCTTGGTGACGACAGGTATTCCAAGGCCTTCCATATACTGGGTATCGATGAAATTCCCAGTAGCACCCAAGTCAATGAGAGCTGTGACAAGCCATGACTAGCCTGTTTGGGACCGTAATGTTACAGTTATACCCACACGTTGGTTGCTATCATAAAGGGCTATGGTCGGGGTCTTAGTAGATGAAGAACCCAGAGTCGTTTCCGCCCAATCACCTCGGGTTACCGGAAGGGCATATGGTTTGCTCGATTTCGGTTTGCTTGGTTTCACAGGGCATTCCTTGACGACAAAGTGTCCACTCTTGTCACAGGTTCAGTCTTCATCTCTTTTGTTTCTCTCCCTTGGATAAAGGACCATGGATTCCGCTTATTTGCATGGTTTTGGGGGCATTTTGTGTTTTGGCTACCTCCTTTCTGGTTTTCCCTCTGAGTGCGAGGAACATGGAATCGAAATCCTTGGTTTTCTCTGCTCTTCGTTCTTGAATTCTATAATTCAACTTGACTAACAAGTCAATGAACGGTCCAATCTCCTCTGGAGGATCTGACATCTGGGATATAATATCCTTCATATCCTCAGGTAACCCTTGGTAAAACACAGACACCTTTTTTGACTCAGGTCATTTTGCTGCAATCACTAATCTCTTAAAGGTGGTGATGTAATGCAATAGATCAGCGTTACCATGTTTGAGGTTGAGGAGCTCGTTGTCAGCTGCTTGCACAAATGTGTGATGAACAACCATTCTTCGCAGGGTTTCTTTGAATATAGGAAGGTTGTAGAGCACGGATCGTCATTTTCAACCAATGATATGGACCACTGGGCAGCATCCTCCCACAAATAGGAAAGGACAAGAGCAACCTTTGATGCATCGTCTGGGAAGGCCGAGGCACGCGCCATGAAAGGAAGAGGACATTGATTGAGAAATATACTATACTTAGAGCTATTGCCATAAAAGCATTCCGGGGTGGCCAATTGGACTGAGTGAGGGGCTATCACCTGTATGGGAGGAGTAGATCCCTGAGAAGGTGGCGAGGCCCCCCCCCCGTGGTTGAACAAGCGTGGCCGTAGTATATCTTTCTGTTTGACCCTAACAGTAGGTGTCTGATTCCAAGCGCCCGTCTGACTAAGGGCCAGTTGGCCTTGAAAGGCAGTTACGTCTTGCCGTAAACTCTGGTTCTCTGCTTGTATGCATGTCAACAGAGCTGCTATGTCCTGCAAGGTGACATCGGGGTTGCTCATGTCGCCTGGGCGAGATGTACAACTTGGACTTCTGATTCTGTCAGGACCCCACAAATCTTACCTTCTGCATGTGGAGTGTTCTCGCAGGCATGGCATGAACAACGTCCACCGTCGCCCACCGTCGTCCTAGCATATAATCTGACCAGGGTGATGGTTGAGCCTGGGGGAAGGAATCCTAATAATAGGAGGTTTGTCCTATTAGTGTGCAGACCAGGTTGGGTATGCCCAATGGAGACAAAGGAAACCCTCTAGGAACTATTCCCTGTAATGACAGACAATAAAGTAAATCAATACTGCCCCCTGTATCACAAGCACACATATATTACACCATAAGTAATCACAGTCAGGGGGAACATCTACAGTTACCAGGGATTCAGCTCTCTGATAGGTTGTGGTGTATGACCTCACACACCAAAAGAACAAGGAACAGAAATGTGGGCACACCTACGCAAGTAGAAAGTAACAAGTGTGGATTCCACCTAAATCAAATGAAACAATAAGTACTCCTGCGCTGGACTCACGAGTAGACAAATGACAACGCACTCTTGCGCTTGTTCTCCTTAGCAAGTATTTAAGCGCTCCTGGGCTATGACAAAAATGTGCTGAAAGACAACGCGCTCCTGCGCTTGCCGCCAATCAGCAATAACTGAAAGCGCTTCTTGGAAGGCAAACGAGTTAAAAAGCAACGCGCTCCTGCGCGTGCCGCCACACAGCAATGACTGAAAGCGCTCCTGCGTTTTTGAAGGCAAAACAGTTTAGAGGCAATGCGCGGCTGCACGTGCTGCCACACAGCAATGACTGAAAGCTCTTCTGGAAAGGCAAACGAGTTGACAGGCAATGCGCTTCTGCGTGTGCTGTCGCACAGCAATGACTGGTAGCGATTCTGTGCTTCTACTGTGAAAAAGGGATTGGGCTCGTGGCAACGCGCTCCTGCGCGCACAATGCCAAGGAGCTCCTGAGTTGGTGCCGACAAGGAAATACCTCTGTCTTGCTTAGTTGAACTGAATTCTGGTGGAGAGCAGAGGCTCCGATGACTCCGACTCCCACCGAGGTCAGTTTCTGTATCAGAAGCAACCCGGGTTGAGCACCGCTGATGTGTATGCGGTCTCACCCGGAAGCGCCCTAGTGGTGACCTCTGAGTCTGCTTCCTATTTAGGGGAAACTAGACTGTAAACTCCACTGATTGCCCACCAGGACGTGGACCAGACAAACACAGCCACACGGACCGGATCCATGATACAGTCTCTCCAGAGACATGCAGAAGACCTCCCTTCCCAACAGTTTCTCCCAGAAAGATGACTTCAGAACAACCAAACAAGCCTTAGTCCTTTCCCATCTACACAGAAACAACACCCTGCTCATTGGTCTCCCCTATACCACCCTAGCACCCATGAAAGGGGCTTGAAGAAATTCAACGTCATCACTCCCTAGTTAAAAGACCTACAAAGGTGCCCCGTGCAGCCTGGATCATCTTCACGACTACCGGCATCACTTATAAAGCCCACGCCAACAAAACACCGGCTTACCTCGCTAACAAACCAGCAATGTCTGGTCACCAGACCATGAACCTGGATATCACCAAACTTAAAAAACATTGTAAGAAGTAAATAAACAGACCTTAAGGCTTCACTGCGGGAGAAGTGTGGCTCAATGGTTAGAGCGGCAGACCCTGATGCAGAGGTCTAGCCCGGGACCAGGGTTCAATTCCCCGCCTCGGCGGGTCTTGGGCTCAAAAATTCCATGGACCTGATAATTCTCGCCTCGGTGCCTATTCCAATCATGGAGTCTCACTCTGCAACTCTGGGCAATAGCTTGCTTAATCTCCACAACGGCCCCCACAACGCTAAGGATGCCTGGCCTCCACCTTGGGGGTGTCCAGGAGTGGACACCTCACAGGGAAAGCCAGGATGGGTTCCACAGCGGTATTCGTACAAGCGCCTTGAGACCCTTGCGGGTGAGTAGTGCGCTATACAAGTATCAATTTACATTTACACTGCTCGCTCCCAGAATCTGTAACAGCATCCCTGTCAGCGCTGCTTCTCCTACATCGATGAAGACACATCTATTTAAGAAGCATCGACGCTGACATGAAATGTGCCTTAACCTTCTCCTAATTATTGTACCTTCCTGGGGGCCATGCCTGCCGTTCAATGCTTATTGATCTCGGGCCAGCTCTGCACTTTACATACTTTTAAAAAAATGTATTTATTTTATTTATAAAGTTTTATAATGCGCTGACTAAACTCACTGAGGGTATCAGAGCGCTTTACAGAAGTTACATCACAAGAAAAGTTGAGCGCTTGTCACATATAAATGAGCATTTAAGATGCGATCTTGTCGATTGTAAGCTCTTGTTGAAAGTCAGGATTGTGTTGGTCATTCCCGTTTAGTGATCAGCATGTATCTTGGTAGATGAGCAGCTTCAGGTTGGTAACAACTTGCCTCAGGGCTGGGATCGGTTGAGACTTTTATTCATTAGAAGTAGTTTGACTTCTTTTTTGAAGGAGGTGGAGGAGGGGTTCATTCTGATTGTTTGGGGCTGGGCGTTCCTTTTCCTCGGTGCTAGGCAAGAGAAGGTGCGTGTGTAGGTTTTCTTTTTCTTAAATTTTTGTGGTTTCAATAGCAGGGGGTTGGTGCTTCTCAGAGTTCTGATCATTTGAGTTTATTGGCTAGATTCTTTGGTGTATTGAGGTGCAGGGCTTTGTAAGTTACACATGCAATTTTTAGCTGTGCTCTTGCCTCATAAGGAAGCCAATTCAGTTCCTTTAGATCCGGGGTGATGTGGTTGTTCTATTTGGTGCCAGTGATTAGACTTGCAGCCGCGTTGAGAGAGGCTTTTAGAGGAGCAAGACTAGATCTCGGCTGGCCACATAAGGTTGTATTCCCATTGTCTATTCTAGGTTGCACTAATGATTGAACGGCTGTTTTTAGGTCGTTGCCGTTGAGGAAGGGTTTTCGTTTTCTGAGAATGCTCATATGAAAGTTGGCTCCTCTGGTGGCTGTGCTGACGTGTTCCCTCATGTTGAGATTCTTATCCAGTGTTATTCCCAGTAATCTTGTGGAATCGATAATATGAGATTTGCATTTGAGGGCTGTTAGGTGTTTCATCCAGTTTACTATGTCACTTTGTCCTTGTGGTGGGGAGATAAGGAGAAAGTCAGTTTTGAGCGCATTGAGTTTGAGGTGGTTTTTTGGTAGCCAAATGTGGGTTTTTTGTAAAGTTGTTTTGAGTAAGCGGATGTCATCCGGCGATGATATTTTTAGGTATAGTTGGGTATCATGTGCATACATGTGGCAGAGGATGTTGGAGAGTTGAGAATTTCGGTTAAGGGTTCCATGAATAAATTGAAGAGGGTAGGAGATAGGGAGGAACCTTAAGGGACTCCCAAGGTGACCGGTGTTTTCGAGCATAGCGATTGGTTAATCTTGATCCTTTGGGTTCGGTTGTCTAAGAAGCTCTTTTTTTTATTTATTTTTTATTTATTTCTTATTTTATTTATCAGTTTTATCATAAACGCAGACGACAGATACATGTCATGCTTCAGACATAGGCATTATGCAACAGATTTACAAAGTAATACATCTCAGAGCTATACATTTGCAAATAATATAGACCCAAACAGACATCTTATACATACACCTTACATACATAATGCAGCATCTGGATCGGTAAGGCAGAAAGCTAGGGACGGATCCCAGTTGCAGGAGTCTCTTCAAGAGGATCCGGGGCAGTGCGTAAATAGTCAGATAGTGGGCCCCAAATATCAGAGGGTCTGGAGGCAGTTGGTAGTTCCTCCGCGTATATCAGAAAGTTATCCCTGCAGTAGGCAGCATCCATCAACCAGTCTTTGATCAGTGGGGAGCGTTTACTATCCCAATGGATAGATAGTCTGCGTTTTGCCAGCAGCAGTAACAGAGCCATGAGTTTCTTGCCATTCGCTCTTAGTGGGGCGTCTAAGCCCAGCAAACATACTCTAGGAGTACAGGGAATGCCACATGACAGCAGTTTCGTTAGATGAGCAGTTACATTCTTCCAGTATTGCTGTATTTTCGCACAGCACCAGGCTAGGTGTACAAAGTCTGCATCATCCATCGCACATTTTTTACATTTGGCATCATCCCGCAGTTTAAGTTTGTATAGTTTAAGGGGAGTGTGATATACCTGATGTAGATATTTATAATGAATTATACGCAGATTCCCGTTAGGGGTGAGAAGTGATGTCAGCGTGCAGGCAGTTGTCCAGTCTTCTTCCGTAAGGGGAGTATCTAGCATTCTGGACCATTTATCTCTCATCGGGACGGTGTCAGCGCCGATTTCATCCTGCGCTTGCCTGTACAATTTGGACAGAATGTGAGCATGAGTAGGTGAGGTGATTAGTAATTGTAGCGAGTGTAAGGTGGGGGGCTCCTCGGGGAAGGAGGGGTATAGTTCACGAGCCGCGGCCCGCAGTCTGTGATACAGGAAACGAAAGAGTGGGGTTTGGTTACTAATATACGTCAGGTCTTCGTGTGTGATGAAGGACCCATTGGGGTAAAGGTCCCCCAGGGTCGAAAAGCCTGCCTGTTCCAGTATGGTCATGTTATTCCGTTCCCTCGTGACGGAGAGGTCGGAGTGCCATGCCAGTGGGAGACTTGGAGCATAAATAGGGGACTTACGAGCCAGCGTACTCAGCCGTGTCCATGCGTGAGTGGTTGTGCGGATTGTATTTATCTCTTTATCCGCTAGATGCGGTCTAGTGTGTGACAAAATGCTTGTGAGCGGTATTGGGTGCGCGTCCCCTTCTTCAACCGCTAAATGTGGCATATAGCGCACTGGATGATGCCAGTAGTAGGTAAATTGTGCCTGGGCACATAAGTAGTAAAGGTAAGCATCGGGCACCGTGAAGCCGCCCGCAGTGTATGGAAGGGTGAGTGTACGGAGACTAATTCTGGCTTGCTTCCCCGCCCAGATGAGCTGTATGAACGCTGTGCGCAGTCTGGCAAACACCGAGGGGGGAGGGGTGAGCGGGATATTAACGAAGAGGTAGAGCAACTTGGGGAGCACTGTCATTTTCAGTAGGGAGATCCTATCAGCTAGAGAGAGCGGGAGTGTGTTCCATTTCTGTATCTGTGTTTCGATGTGGTCAACCACTGTGCCATAATTGTGTCGAATTCGAGTTCCACATCTCGGTGTACCCATATCCCAAGGTATTTTATGGGGTCATCCTGCCACACAAGGGGGAAATCTAATTTTGGAGGTTGCGTGCTTGTGGTTAAGGGGATCACTGCGGATTTAGACCAATTTATGGTGAGGCCAGAGTGTCTGCCAAATTTCACATATTCCCGTAACACAGGGGATAAATTAGTATCTGGGTCACGAAGGTAGAGGACCATATCGTCCGCATATAGCGAAATGCTTATAGGCCGGAGGCGGAACCCAAGTGCAGTGTGAGCATATTTTTGACGGATTTTACAGGCCAGTGGTTCTAGTACAATCGAGAAGAGTAGGGGGGAGAGTGGACAACCCTGCCTGGTGCCTCGCTGTATGGGTATGGCGTCTGAAACAAATCCATTAACCCTTACGCGGGCCGTGGGGTTCGTGTATAGGAGTTTGATCCAAGTTAGCAGTCGCAGGGGCAGGCCAATACGTCCCAGTATCGCAAACATGTACGGCAACTCCACCGAGTCAAAGGCCTTGGCTGCATCTAATAGCACCGCCACAGCACGGAGATCCGGTCTCAACTGGTACATTAGTGCAAAGATCGTCCTCAGGTTGTGTGTGGTGGATCTATTAGGGATGAAGCCAGATTGATCTGGTAGTACAATGGTGGGCATCAGTGGTTGCAGTCTTGTGGCAATGATTTTCGCAAGTATTTTCACATCTGTATTTATTAACGACAGGGTCGGTAAGAGTCTGCTCTAGTGGCGTCTTTGTCGGGTTTGAGAAGCGCGACTATGACTGCCTCACGCAATGTCTGCGGTAGGATTCCTTCGGTATGGGCCTCATCGTACATGTCAAGGAGGGGTGGGATAAGGTCTTCGGCGTAAGCCTTATAGAATTCCGCCGTGAACCCATCTGGGCCCGGGGCTTTCCCATTCGGCAAGGATTTGATAGCAGTGAGGGTCTCCTCCTCCGTTATAGGCGAAGCTAGAAAGTCTCGGTGGGAGTCCGATAACCACACCAGTGCCAAATCCTCGATATAGTCGAATATGTCAGATTCAGTTGCTGTGTGTTGCGTGGTGTAAAAGTCACGGTATGTGGAGACAAACGTGTTTAGGATGTTGGGGGTGTCAAAGTGCAGATGGCCCTTTTCGTCCGTGATTTGTGTGATTAATTGTCGTTTATGTTGTACGCGCACCTTCTGCGCCAGCACCCGGCCAGGGCGACCCCCCTCACCCAATCTACGCGCTCTGCACCTCTTGGACGTGTATTTGATTTAGTCGTCCGCTAGTGTGTTATATCGTGAGACAGCCTCGCGTATGTCAGCCAACACCCCAGTATCTTGTGTGGAGTCGAACTCTGACTCTAGCCGACGGATATCTGCCTCACAGTTCTGCAATTGTGTTATAATATCTTTCAGGATACCTACAGTTGTGGAGATACATACCCCGCGAAGTGTTGCTTTAAAAGCTTCCCAGAGTGTACCAGCACTGTCTACGGATCTACTGTTAATCGTAAAAAAGTCTTCTATCGCCTTGTGTAGGGTTTCTTTATATAGGGGGTCAGTGAGTGCTATGGCATTGAAGCGCCAGGTGAAAAGGGGAGGAGTGTAGGATGGAACGGCTAAAGAGAGCAGCACCGGGTTGTGGTCCGATAGCGTTTTGGGGAGATGTGTGATCTCAGTGGCCCATGTAGAGGCTCGCTCCGACAGTAGCCAATAGTCGAGGCGGGACCAGCTTGCATGTGCCGCAGAGGAATGCGTGCTTTCTAGTTTTGTGGGATTACGGTCCCTCCAGACATCACGTAGGCCAAATTCCTCAATGCCATGGAGGAGAGCGTCCGCTGCGCGCCTATGATGTTCAAATGTGTCTTGTGATCTATCAAGAGCAGAGTCAAGTGCTATGTTTAGATCCCCACCCCAGATCCATTCCAGAGGGGGATAAGCACGTAATTTGGTGAGTAGAGAGAGGTAAAATTCAGGGTCATCAGTGTTCGGTCCTATATACTAACCACCCCCACTCTAGTGCCACAGAGTGGGCCAGTTACAATGACAAATCTACCATTATGGTCTATGTCCGTGCGCTCTAAACAGAATGGAACCCCACGACGTATCAAGATCGATACCCCTCGAGCATAGGAGGAGTATGTAGCAGAGACTGAGTGTGCAGCCCAGCGATACCCCAGTGTCTTGGCCTTACCAGGGAGGAGGTGGGTTTCTTGCAGTAGGACCAGATCTATAGTATGGCGGTCCAAGTATGCAAACATCTGTCTGATTTTCTTCGGGCTGGCAAGGCCTCTGACATTCCACGTCAGCAACTTTAAACATCTACCCACGACCATTTGTACATTGCAACATTACATGTACGTGCAGTGCGTCAGGGAATCTGAAGCGTGAATTCCAAAAATCAGGAACAGCATTATAGCTGAAGCAAATCATGACAGCAGTATCTATCGTCGAACCCCCCCCTCCGCCCACCACCCACTTCGCCATCCCAATCATGACAAAGCCATAACCCAATGTACTCATCCCGTAACAACAACAACAACAGCTAGCAGGTATCTCTAATAACAGGGTGCCCTCGAACTTAGATACCTTAACTAGGCAGAAAGTGTGGATTACACAGAGGGGGGCCGGTAGCCGCCCGCACTACTCCCAGCAGAAAGATGCCGGGTGATCAAGCCACTCGCAAGAGCGCGAGTCAGCGGTTAGTAGGTTTCAGTGTCCACTTCATGCAGATGTGGTATGATAACTAGCCAGTGGCAATGAGGTTCAGCAGCTTAAGCAAGGGTCATACAAACGTTTCATCAAACATGGGCCAGGCACATAGTCACAAACCTTCCAGCATATCGGGTATGTCCTGTGTCAGTTACTCTGCATCTGAGGGAGGGTCTTGGTCTTGGTTTTGTCCGCGTGGCGATTTGCGCCGTAGGACATGCGGATGGTTGGCCTGCAAGTATTTAACTACTTCACGTGGTGTGTTGCATATAACGCTGGACCCATCCATAGTAACCTTGAGGCGTGCCGGGTAGAGCATTGCATACTGAATACCATTGTCTCTCAGTTTCCGCTTGATGTCCACATATTGCTTCCTGGCCTCCTGCACATGAGAAGTGAAGTCTGGGTATATGGAGATCTGCATGCCCTCATGTGTGAGAGATCCAAGCTCCCGGGATTTCCGGAGCGCGGCGTCTCTGTCTCTATAGTTCAGGAGTTTGGCGATTATTGGGCGCGGTTTAGCTCCAACCGCCGGTTTTGGCGCCAATGTCCGATGTGCTCGCTCCACGATAAAAACTGTTGAAAAAATGTCCCTGCCCAGAATGGTGGTCAAAAGAGCCTCTACGTATGCTTCCATGTTTCTGATTTGAGTCGTCTCAGCAATGCCCAGTATGCGCAGGTTACAGCGGCACGAGCGTGCTTCCAAATCTTCTGTTTTGGCCGAGAGGCTTTGCAGGAGAGTGTCTACCTTCTTATGTTTCAGCTCAAGTTGTTGCGTGGCGTCTTCAACGTCCGATATTCGGCGTTCCGCCATGTCCATGCGCTCCGTCTGCTTATCGACCCGCTCCGACATGCGGTCCACTCGATAAGTGAGCGAATCAATTTTCCCATCAATGTTGGACAGGGTGGATTGAATGGTGGTGAACATCGCCTGTACATCCAGCGTCGTCTGGGCCGCTATAGAAGGCGCAGAGTCGCGGGGAGGTGTTTGGCGTTCCGTGGATGGCATGGGCAGTTTCCTTTGGTTCTCAAAGTGAATTTTTGTCTGTGTCTTCTCCGGCTTACCCATAGTGGCGGTGTTGTATGCAGCCCCCCGGCCGAGATCCGCGTATTCCAACAGCGAGGTCGCGGTCCACGGGGGGGAGGGCGGTCTTCGGTGAAGAGGCCCAACTGTGGCGTAGACCGGAATCAGAGCGCTCCCCAACAAGGATCCGGTGCTTAGGATGGGGCGAAGGGTCGTGGATGAAGCTCCAGCCAGGTGCGGCAAGTTCCGTGTGGCCCAAGCAGTAGCGTGCTTCGGAGGGCAACGGTTCCAGCACCGTCTCAGGCCGGTGCGGCCTATCGCACGCCAGCGCAGCCCCGGGCTCGCGTAGCTTGAACGTGGTTACGCACAGCTAGGTAGGGCAGCACTCCGCTCCCGGTCAAATAGATGTCGGTGCGGCAATGTCGGCCGTTTTGCACAGGAGTGGTATCAGTCGATAGCTCAGGCAGTCCGCTTCACAGGCAGGCGGTTGTGGGCGATCGTGGTCCGTTGAAACCCAGGATAAGTTGAAGGATTGTGGCTTGATCGGGAGAGCTCGCCTACGGCGCGGCCATTTCCAAGCGCGGCTAGCTCCGCCCCCTTCTAAGAAGCTCTTTGGCCTACGTATAGAAAACAAGTTCCCATGAAATGTATTGTGCACTGTATTACTTATGCAATTGATGATGTACTAATGGGCCTTTTTTTCACAATTATTGATTTATTTACATTGTGATTTTTATCTTTATGCTTATGGTTTTTAATGTGTATATTCATGTGATATTGTTTAAATGATATATTGTGTTTGTTATAAACCAATCTAATAAAATTCCTTTAAGGAAATATATTCTTTTATAAAAAATTATACTGATATTTTGATTTTCTGGTAACTGAATATATTGACCCACTGTGTGCTGAATAAAACTAGGGTATGAGTGATTTTTGGATGTTGTATGTAAAATTGAATGTTAAGAGAATATCCCAAAGGGAATTGTTTTTAGACTTTAACGTCTTTATGGTGTCCTGTCCCTTTGGTGTGTTGGACCCCTCTCCTTGAATTTGAGATAAGAAGGTGGCGAACCAGTTCAGGACAACTCCTGATGGACCCATTCTGTGTTCAGTAGGTCTAGGAGACTGATATGTTTGACCGTATCAAAGGCTGATGATCGGTCTAGGAGGAATAGGAGGCAGGATTCGTTTTGATCTAGTATTCTGAGTGCTTCATCGACGGCGTGGGTCATGGCCGTATCCGTGCTGTGATTCTGCCTGAAGCCTGATTGGAATTGGTCAATGAGGTGGAATTGGGCTATATGGTTGCATAGTTGGGAGTGGACACACTTCTCTAGTAGTTTTGCTAGAGTAGGAATAGTGGATATTGGACGGTAGTTATCTGGAATTGTGTGGTCAGAATTCTTCTTTCTGACCACTCTCACTTGGACCTCCCCCTTCCCCTGTTGACTCTGTCAAGAGCCTAGGCATTACCCTTTGCAAGGACCTCTCCATGAGGGCGCAAATTAACTCAGTTGTATCCGTCAGCTTTTACCATCTGCGCCGCATCCGCAAAATCAGCAGACTTCTCTCCCGAGAAGCTCTTGTGCAGGTCACCCTGGGACTAGTCATGTCTCGCATCGACTATGCGAACTCCCTATATGAGGGCATACCAGCATATCAATCACAACGCCTCCAACTCATCCAGAATCAGGCAGCCAGGTTGATCTATGGCCAGCCAAGATCCAGCCACACCAAGCCTCTCCTTAAGAGCCTTCATTGGCTCCCTGTTGCCCAGCGCGGCCTCTTCAAACTTGGCTGCCTGATTCACAAAGCCCTTTCCTCTCAGGAGCCTTCTTTCATTTCCTCCCTCTTACACCGATATGTTCCCCAACGTGCCCTTCGCTCCTCAAACTCCAATCTTCTTACCCCCTGCTCTTTCAGGCGTAAGAAACATGGAGGCCTGAGATTCTCCACCCAGGCTCCTCTCCTCTGGAACTCCCTTCCCCCTGCACTCCGCCTTCTCCCTTCCTACGCTCACTTCAGAAAATCACTCAAAACCTGGCTTTTCTCGTTAACTCACAACTAGTTCACCCCACGATGTACCGCACAGCCCTCCCACTCCAGTGCCAAGAAACCGTAGGTGAACGTGCGCTTTACAAGTCCTATTTATCATATCATATCATATCAGCATTGGGTTTTTTAAGAATAGGGGTTACCTGTCCTTCTTTTAAGCAGCTTGGAAGGGTTCCTTGCTATAGAGATGCATTCACTATCTTTGTCCAGATGGGTATAAGAGCAGTTTTGATCTCACTGAAGATGTTGGCTGGAAGCGGATCCATGTTGAAATATCGATATCAAAAATACCGATGAACAAAATATCGATGTAAAAATATCGCTAACAAAAATATCGCCTCCCTATACTTAAAAAGGTAAATACAGTAATATTGACTCAAAAATATTGATGTAAAAAATATAGATGTAAAAAATATCGACTTTAAAAAAGAACATAACTTAAATTAAATTAATTAAATATTATTATTATTATTATTAACAAATTTAATTAATTTTAATATATATTTTAACTAATTATAACAAATAAACTAAATGTAATTAATATAAACACAAAAAAGTGTACATATACACATATTTACTTAAATACATTTTATTAACTAATATCTTTATTTAATTTATAAACTTTATTAATTATATAAAAATTAAATAAAAACATAACTAAATAATTAAAAATGAATAACAATATTTAATATATTCTATATTTAATTAACACATTAAACTATTTAGAAAAAATACATACATTTAATAACAAAATAAAAACATTAATAGTTAAAACATTAGATAGCGAGAGGGTAAAAATTACTATTCCCACTCCAGTGAGTGCAACAGTAGGGAAAGCGCTGTGTAGCGTAGGGGTAGAATTTACTATTCCCACTCCAGTGAGTGCAACAGTAGGGAAAGCGCTGGATAGCGTAGGGGTAAAATTTACTATTCCCACTCCAGTGAGTGCAACAGTAGGGAAAGCGCTGGATAGCGTAGGGGTAAAAATTACTGTTCCCACTCCAGTGAGTGCAACAGTAGGGAAAGCGCTGTGTAGCGTAGCGGTAGAATTTACTATTCCCACTCCAGTGAGTGCAACAGTATGGAAAACGCTGGATAGCGTAGGGGTAAAAATTACTATTCCCATTCCAGAGAGTGCAACAGTAGGGAAAACGCTGGATAGCGTAGGGATAAAAATTACTATTCCCACTCCAGAGAGTGCAACAGTAGGGAAAACGCTGGACAGCGTAGGGGTTAAAATTACTATTCCCACTTCAGTGAGTGCAACAGTAGGGAAAGCGCTGGATAGCGTAGGGGCAAAATGTAAAATTCCCACTCCAGTGAGTGCAACAGTAGGGAAAGCGCTGGATAGCGTAGGGGTAAAAATTAATATTCCCACTCCAGTGAGTGCAACAGTAGGGAAAGTAAATACTCCATATATTAATTTAAAAACATTAAATATTAATACCAATCAAATCAAAATCCAAATAAAAATTGTTTATTAATAATCATTACCTATTAATACAAATTAATTACTAATTTACAAATAATTAATTAGCACATGAAACATAATTAACAATTAATTAAAAATAAATACCAATAAGTAAATTTTAAAATTGAATTAATAACAATTAAATTACTTCCCACCCTATTCCCCTATAAACCCACAACCCGCTACAGTAAATAAATTAATAAAATTAACATAATTATCAATTAATCAATTAATAAAAATAATTACCAATTATAATGTAATTAATTACCAATTAAAAAAGTATTAAAAAATGTATTCAAGATAAATACCAATAAATAAATTAAAACATGTAATCAATTATAATTAAATGACTCCCCACCCTATTCCCCTATAAACCCACAACCCGCTACAGAAAATAAATGAATAAAATTAACATAATTATTAATTAATCAATTAATAAAAATTAATTACCAATTATAATTTAATTAATTACCAATTAAACATTAATTAACAATTAATTCAAGATAAATACCAATAAATAAATTAAAACATTTAATAAATTATAATTAAATTACTTCCCACCCTATTCCCCTATAAACCCACAATTGGTGCAACAGTAGGGAAAGCACAGCATAGCGGAGGGGTAAAATTACTATTCCCACTCCAGTGAGTGCAACAGTAGGGAAAGCGCTGGAAAGCTTAGGGGTAAAATTTACTATTCCCACTCCAGAGAGTGCAACAGTAGGAAAAGCGCTGGATAGCATAGGGGTAAAAATTACTATTCCCACTCTAGTAAGTGCAACAGTAAGGAAAGCGCTGGATAGCGAAGGGGAAAAAATTACTATTCCCACTCCAGTGAGTGCAACAGTAGGGAAAGCGCTGGATAGCGTAGAGGTAAAAATTACTAGTACCACTCCAGTAAGTGCAACAGTAGGAAAAGCGCTGGATAGTGTAGGGGTAAAAATTACTATTTCCACTCCAATGAGTGCAACAGTAGGGAAAGCGCAGCATAGCGGAGGGGTAAAAATTACTTTTCCCACTCCAGTGAGTGCAACAGTAGGGAAAGCGCTGGATAGTGTAGGGGTAAAATGTACTATTCCCACTCCAGTGAGTGCAACAGTAGGGAAAGTGCTGGACAGCATAGGGGTAAAATGTACTATTCCCACTCCAGTGATGCAACAATTAGGAAAGCGTTGGATAGCGTAGGGGTAAAATTTACTATTCCCACTCCAGAGAGTGCAACAGTAGGGAAAGCGCTGGATAGCGTAGGGGTAAAAATTACTATTCCCACTCCAGAGAGTGCAACAGTAGGGATAGCGCTGGATAGCGTAGGGGTAAAATTTACTATTCCCACTCCAGTGAGTGCAACAGTAGGGAAAGCGCTGGATAGCGTAGGGGTAAAAATTACTGTTCCCACTCCAGTGAGTGCAACAGTAGGGAAAGCGCTGTGTAGCGTAGCGGTAGAATTTACTATTCCCACTCCAGTGAGTGCAACAGTATGGAAAACGCTGGATAGCGTAGGGGTAAAAATTACTATTCCCATTCCAGAGAGTGCAACAGTAGGGAAAACGCTGGATAGCGTAGGGATAAAAATTACTATTCCCACTCCAGAGAGTGCAACAGTAGGGAAAACGCTGGACAGCGTAGGGGTTAAAATTACTATTCCCACTTCAGTGAGTGCAACAGTAGGGAAAGCGCTGGATAGCGTAGGGGCAAAATGTAAAATTCCCACTCCAGTGAGTGCAACAGTAGGGAAAGCGCTGGATAGCGTAGGGGTAAAAATTAATATTCCCACTCCAGTGAGTGCAACAGTAGGGAAAGTAAATACTCCATATATTAATTTAAAAACATTAAATATTAATACCAATCAAATCAAAATCCAAATAAAAATTGTTTATTAATAATCATTACCTATTAATACAAATTAATTACTAATTTACAAATAATTAATTAGCACATGAAACATAATTAACAATTAATTAAAAATAAATACCAATAAGTAAATTTTAAAATTGAATTAATAACAATTAAATTACTTCCCACCCTATTCCCCTATAAACCCACAACCCGCTACAGTAAATAAATTAATAAAATTAACATAATTATCAATTAATCAATTAATAAAAATAATTACCAATTATAATGTAATTAATTACCAATTAAAAAAGTATTAAAAAATGTATTCAAGATAAATACCAATAAATAAATTAAAACATGTAATCAATTATAATTAAATGACTCCCCACCCTATTCCCCTATAAACCCACAACCCGCTACAGAAAATAAATGAATAAAATTAACATAATTATTAATTAATCAATTAATAAAAATTAATTACCAATTATAATTTAATTAATTACCAATTAAACATTAATTAACAATTAATTCAAGATAAATACCAATAAATAAATTAAAACATTTAATAAATTATAATTAAATTACTTCCCACCCTATTCCCCTATAAACCCACAATTGGTGCAACAGTAGGGAAAGCACAGCATAGCGGAGGGGTAAAATTACTATTCCCACTCCAGTGAGTGCAACAGTAGGGAAAGCGCTGGAAAGCTTAGGGGTAAAATTTACTATTCCCACTCCAGAGAGTGCAACAGTAGGAAAAGCGCTGGATAGCATAGGGGTAAAAATTACTATTCCCACTCTAGTAAGTGCAACAGTAAGGAAAGCGCTGGATAGCGAAGGGGAAAAAATTACTATTCCCACTCCAGTGAGTGCAACAGTAGGGAAAGCGCTGGATAGCGTAGAGGTAAAAATTACTAGTACCACTCCAGTAAGTGCAACAGTAGGAAAAGCGCTGGATAGTGTAGGGGTAAAAATTACTATTTCCACTCCAATGAGTGCAACAGTAGGGAAAGCGCAGCATAGCGGAGGGGTAAAAATTACTTTTCCCACTCCAGTGAGTGCAACAGTAGGGAAAGCGCTGGATAGTGTAGGGGTAAAATGTACTATTCCCACTCCAGTGAGTGCAACAGTAGGGAAAGTGCTGGACAGCATAGGGGTAAAATGTACTATTCCCACTCCAGTGATGCAACAATTAGGAAAGCGTTGGATAGCGTAGGGGTAAAATTTACTATTCCCACTCCAGAGAGTGCAACAGTAGGGAAAGCGCTGGATAGCGTAGGGGTAAAAATTACTATTCCCACTCCAGAGAGTGCAACAGTAGGGATAGCGCTGGATAGCGTAGGGGTAAAAATTACTATTCCCACTGCAGTGAGCGCAACAGTAAGGAAAGCGCTGGATAGCGTAGGGGTAAAATTAACTATTCCCACTCCAGTGAGTGCAACAGTAGGGAAAGCGCTGGATAGCATAGGGGTAAAATTTACTATTGCCACTCCAATGAGTGCAACAGTAGGGAAAGCGCAGCATAGCGGAGGGGTAAAAATTACTATTCCCACTCCAGTGAGTGCAACAGTAGGAAAAGCGCTGGATAGCGTAGGGGTAAAAATTACTATTCCCACTCCAGTGAGTGCAACTGTAGGGAAAGTGCAGGATCCCAAAACAATAAAAAATAAAAATATCAACATTAATTTAATTTCTAATGTTAACACTATTAATATATAAATATAGATATAAATATATTATTATTAACAAATATTAATAAAATGTATTTAGCACTATAAAATCCATAACAGATACGTAAAATTAATGACACAATTATTTAACATTTACTAATTAATTATTGATAATTATTTTATTATTATTTCTTAATTAAACAATTAATTACTTACCAGCTTTCACACCATTTTCACATACATACACCACAACACACACCTATATTTAATTACACGATTACAATTAATAATTACTATTTAATTATTTTAAATTATTTTTTTATTAATTATTAATTAAACAATTAATTACTTACCAGCTTTCACACCATTTACACATATATACACCACAACACACACCTAAAATAAATTAAACCATTAACATACTTAATTATTAATTAACTCATTGAAAATAATTAACAACTAATTAATAAACTATAATTAATTAATAAATTAACACATCAAATAATAAATCAATTTTACATAATTAAATTACTTCCCACCCTATTCCCCTATAAACCCACAAACCGCTACGGAACTAATAACGCAAAATTAAACTTAAAATAAATTAATAAGTAGAACAATTCTAAAACACATAATAAAATGACTAACAATTCTTATTAAAAACACTAAAATACATAACATTATTAAAAAATCGATCTTTTAGTAAGCTATATTTTCGTAAAAGATATTTATTACAACATATTTTTGTAATCGATATTACTTACCTGTCAGTCGATATTCTTGTCATCTATTTTGATGTGGTCGATATTTCTTCCAAACGATATTTCCCCGTTGATATTCATGCTCTGCACCCTGGAAGCGGATCGCAGAAGTGGTTTGACGGTTTGAGTGTTGTTATTAACTTGAGGATGTAATTTTCATTGAAGATTTTAAAAGTGTTCCAACATTCATTGTTGTTGAGGGTAAGATCATGCTGGATAGGAGTTTGTGCTGATTGTGGCCCAATGGGGTTAGATGGGGGTGACAATGAGAGTTGTTCATTTGTTGTAAGGAGCTCTCTTTCTATCATTTTGGATTTTTTAAAGAAGTGGGGGGTTAAAAGTGTTGCAAATGGGTTTCTGGTTGGGACCTACTGAGGAGTCTGTGATGTTGAGCAGATTGAAGTTTAATAATTTCGAATAGTTTTCTTGGTTGATTTCTAGCATTGTTTAGTTGATCTTTGAAGAAGTTAGCTTTGGAGATTCTGATGTGTTTGTTGTAATTCCTCCTTCTTGATCTTAGTTGTTTGAGGTGCTCTAGCAATGGTGCGGCTCTCCAGGTCGTTTCCGCTGGTCTCAGGTTGTGGCGTTGATCCTTCAGGTTCCCTTTGTACCAAGGTTTGGAGTCTTGAGAAGAGGGCCTTTTAAGTTGAAGGGGCGCCACTGTGTCGAGAATGTTCGTCATCGAGTTTCTTGTTGTGGGTTGTGAGTTCATGTACATCTGTGTGGTCCGCTGGTGGTGATAGACAATTGTTGGAGAGGTATGTTAGGTCATTTCGGTTAATGTCCCCAGTATTTCTTTTCCAGTGTTTGTGTTTCTTAAGTTGGAGTTTATGAGTCTTTCTTTGATTCAGTGATGAGGAAGGAGATGCTGAGGTGGTCCGTCCAGTCACAAGGGATGATTGATTTAAGTATGATGGAGTTTTTCCTGGCAATGACCAGATCCAGTGTTGCACCCAGTATGTGCGTTGGGCAAGTTTGAGGTCAGTTAGGAAGGTTTATTGGCTGTTAACTGTGGGGTCGTTATGATCGTTCCAGTGGAGATTGAAGTCCCCGGGGAAGATTAGGGGCAGTGTTGCCCCATGTTGGAGGTGATGATTTCCATGATTTGTTCGATGAATGCAAGATTGTTGCCCGGAGGGTGGTAGAACAAGTGTAGTTTACGTAGGGGACTGTTGTTGCTCGCGATGTATATGCCTAGGTATTCGCACGTGTCAGGGTCGATAGATTGTGATTGAGTTACCACTAGGTTTATGCAGTGTATACAGGCAATGCCACCACCCAATCTTTCCGATGGTATACAGTCAAAATATCAAGTAAAAAATATAGAATTACATTAATATCGAGTTAAAAATATAGAATGGACAGAATATCGAATGGACAGAATATAGACAACAAAAATATCGAATGTAATGGACAAAATATCGAATGGACAGAATATAGACAACAAAAATATTGATTTTGAGGTAAGTAAGTTAATATCGATTTACATAAATATAGAAAGTCAAAATATCAAAGTATTTAATATAGATGTAAAATATATCGATTTTTTTAATATTATTGATCTTTTTAAGTGTTTTTTATGTTAGTATATGTGTGAAAAGTGTATATTGATTTTATAATTTTTTTAAGTAATGAATTTTATGGTATTTAATTTTTGCGTAATTTAATTCTGTAGCGGGTTGTGGGTTTATAGGGGAATAGGGTGGGAAGTAATTTAATTATAATTTATTAAATGTTTTAATTTATTTATTGGTATTTATCTTGAATTAATTGTAAATTAATGTTTAATTGGTAATTAATTAAATTATAATTTGTAATTAATTTTGATTAATTGATTAATTGATAATTATGTTAATTTTATTAATTTATTTTCTGTAGCGGGTTGTGGGTTTATAGGGGAATAGGGTGGGGAGTAATTTAATTATAATTGATTAAATGTTTTAATTTATTTATTGGTATTTATCTTGAATTATTTTAAAATATTTTTTAATTGGTAATTAATTACATTATAATTGGTGATTAATTTGCATTAATTAATTAATTGATAATTATGTTAATTGTATTAATTTATTTACTGTAGGGGGTTGTGGGTTTATAGGGGAATTGGATGGGAAGTAATTTAATTGTTATTAATTAAATTTTTTAATTCACTTATTGGTATTTATTTTTAATTAATTGTTAAATATTTTTCATTTGCTAATTAATTATTTGTAAATTGGTAATTAATTTGTATTAATAGGTAATGATTATTAATAAATACTTTTTATTTGTATTTTGTTTTGATTAATTATTATATTATATTAAATTTGTAATTATTTTTAAATAATTTTTAATTGGTATTATTTTTTTTATTATTAACATATGAAGTATTTACTTTCCCTACTGTTGCACTCACTGGAGTGGGAATAGTAATTTTTACCCCTATGCTATCCTACGCTTTCTCTACTGTTGCACTCTCTGGAGTGGGAATAGTAATTTTTTCCTCTACGCTATCTAACGCTTTCCCTACTGTTGCACTCACTGGAGTGGGAATAGTTATTTTTACCCTCCCACTATCCAACGCCTTCTCTACTGTTGCACTCTCTGGAGTGGGAATAGTAATTTTTACCCCTACGCTATCCAATGTTTTCCCTACTGTTGCACTCACTGGAGTGGGAATAGTAATTTTTACCCTCCCGCTATCCAACGCTTTCCCTACTGTTGCACTCTCTGGAGTGGGAATAGTCATTTTTACCCCTACGCTATCCAATGTTTTCCCTACTGTTGCACTCACTGGAGTGGGAATAGTAATTTTTACCCTCCCGCTATCCAACGCTTTCCCTACTGTTGCACTCTCTGGAGTGGGAATAGTAATTTTGACCCCTATGCTATCCAACGTTTTCCCTACTGTTGCACTCTCTGGAGTGGGAATAGTAATGTTTACCCTCCCACTATCCAACCCTTTCCCTACTGTTGCACTCTCTGGAGTGGAAATAGTCATTTTTACCCCTACCCTATCCAACGCTTTCCCTACTGTTGCACTCTCTGGAGTGGGAATAGTCATTTTTACCCCTACGCTATCCAACGCTTTTCCTACTGTTGCACTCACTGGAGTGGGAATAGTAATTTTTACCCCTACGCTATCCAACGCTTTCCCTACTGTTCCACTCTCTGGAGTGGGAATAGTAATTTTTACCCCTACGCTATCCAACACCTTTCCCTACTGTTGCACTCTCTGGAGTGGGGATAGCCATTTTTACCCCTACGCTATCCAACGCTTTCCCTACTGTTGCCCTCTCTGGAGTGGGAATAGTAATTTTTACCCCTACGCTATCCAACGCTTTCTCTACTGTTGCACTCACTGGAGTGGTAATAGTAAATTTTACTCTTTCCGCTATCCTACGGTAAATATATTTTATATTTTTTATTAATATTACGTTCATATATATATATATATATATATATATATATATATATATATATATATATTAATAATCAATTTGTATGTTTTTTTAAACTTACATTAATTATTTATTAATGTTAAGGTTATGTAAGTATTTTAAGTATATTTAAGTTAATTATAGTTATTATTTCATACATTTTTAATTACTTTAAAGCATTTTAAAAAAATTGATATTTTGACTATCTATATTTTTTACAACGATATTTCTGATTCGATATTTTGTACTTACCTGTTTGGAGATAGGAAGTCGATATTTTTGTATTCTATATTTTTTACTCGATATTTAGGTAGTTCTATATTTGTGTCATCGATGTTGTTTCAGTGATCCCTTTCCGATCTATCAGCTCTTACAATGTCATAGCCAGGGGGGATTAGTATTTCAAGGAATAGTGCAGAATCGTTTTTAACTAGGTTTCCGTTAGAAGGAGTAGGTCAAGGTCATGGGCAAGGATAAGGTTGGCAATTTCGGGTGTGTGTTTCCAGGACGATCTGCAATTTAGGAGTATGCATTTCGGGTGGGGTTTGGTGTCCAATGTGGTTTTCTCTGTGATGGGTACTGCTTTGATGTTGGATTTGTTTATCTCTCTGGGGTTTGGTATCTGTTCTCTGTCTGGATTTCAAATAATTGTTGAGATGGGGTTGAGGATAGGTGACAGGTCGAGGTATGCATTCTTGTATGTATGTAGAATGTCCTGGATGTCATTGTCAGAAAGGGAAGGTTTGGTCCTGGCCGGTCTTGAGAGTGCGTTGTGTAAGGGAGTGGCTCAGCAACTAGTGCGCTGGGATGTTTGGGAGTTGATCAATTTTAATGGATGGGCCACATGGTGGAGGCATTTGTCAAGAGGGATCTAACTATTACTGTCAAGTGTATTTGATGGGTAAGAAGACAAAATATCGAAGTCAAAATATAGAATGGACAAAATATCGAATGGACCGAATATAGTGGTGAAAAATATCGAATTGAAGGTAAGTAATTTAATATCGAATAGTAATTTTTACCCCTACGCTATCCAACGCTTTTCCTACTGTTGCACTCTCTGGAGTAGGAATAGTAATTTTTACCCCTACGCTATCCAATGCTTTCCCTACTGTTGCACTCACTGGAGTGGTAATAGTAAATGTTATATTTATTATTTCATTAATTTTAAATTACTTTTAAGACATTTAAAAAAATCGATATTTTTACTAACTATATTTTTTAAAACTATATTTTTGATTCGATATTTTTGTACTTACCTGTTTGTAGATAGGAATTATATATTTTTGCATTCTATATTTTTTCTTCGATATTTTGGTAATTCTATATTTGTGTATTCGATATTATGTCAGTGATCCATCTGATGGCCTCATGTTGTGGGTTAGTTTAGTAGTGATACTTGTTACCTACCCACATACATACATACACTAAACATACATGTCAGCAGGGACTGTCTGGGAGAGGGGAAGCAGGAAGGAGCAGAAATCCAGCCATCTAGATATGTCTTACCTCCAACACCCTCCAGGTGCCCCCTATTTTGGTACAAACAAATGGAGCCCTCAGAAAGTCACCAAAAATAAACCGCGACGGTGATGCAGGCAGTGTTGTGTTATCTTATGTTATCATATGTTATTTTATATGCATTTAATAGAGCGCTTCAAATCACCCCTGGAGTACAATCCAAGTAGAGAATCAGCATGGGAAAGCAGGGGCCTGTAATCAACAGGACCAGATCTTTTATAGTGAGCGACTGATCCGGACGAAGGCCTAAGTTCTTGGCTACCTCTTTAGGAGTCGGGCCATGCCTAGCTCCATAGGCCACCAATCAGGATCCCAGAGCAGCCGGACCTTACCAAACAGCATAAACTCTGCTTTATTAGTATCTAGCTGGAGGTAATTCTCGGATATCCATGCCGCAATAGCTTTTATTCCGACAGAGAAGCTATCTTTCACTTTGAAGACGTTTTTGTCAAAGTTCTTTAGTAACTGTGTGTCGTCTGCATTAAGATAGTATTTCAAAGCTGAAGGCTTTTTGCAAGCTTGCCGTGGGTTGGCGACAAATATTAACAAGCATTTACAATGCAATGGACTTGGCATTCTTAAAGTTAGAGCTATTGGCATTGCTCATGACATTATTTTTATTTATGTTTTTGTTTTTAAAACGTAAATAAATGGCATTGTCATTTACAATGCAATAGCAGGGCAGGAGAGCAAGCACAAGCAACGAGGGGGCAGGAGAGCAAGCACAAGCAATGAGGGGGTAGGGGCAGGAGAGCAAGCACAAGCAACGAGGGGGCAGGGGCAGGAGAGCAAGCACAAGCAACGAGGGGGCAGGGGCAGGAGAGTAAACGCAAGCAACGAGGGGGCAGGGGCAGGAGAGTAAACGCAAGCAACGAGGGGGCAGGGGCAGGAGAGCAAGCACAAGCAACGAAGGGGCAGGAGAGCAAACACCACGAACGAGGGGGCAGGAGCAAGAGAGCAAGCACAAGCAACGAGGGGGCAGGGGCAGGAGAGCAAGCACAAGCAACGAGGGGGCAGGGGCAGGAGAGTAAACGCAAGCAACGAGGGGGCAGGGGCAGGAGAGCAAGCACAAGCAACAAGGGGGCAGGGGCAGGAGAGCAAGCACAAGCAACGAAGGGGCAGGAGAGCAAGCACCACGAACGAGGGGGCAGGGGCAAGAGAGCAAGCACAAGCAACGAGGGGGCAGGAGAGCAATAACAAGCAACGAGGGGGCAGGAGAGCAAGCACAACGAACGAGGGGGCAGGGGCAGGAGAGCAAGCACAAGCAATGAGGGGGCAGACCGAAAATCTAAGCGCGAAAATCGCCGAGACCCCGGTGGAAATACCTGCAGAACGGCGAGAGCGTGGATCCAAGTAGCCTGTGTTGACCGTCTGTTCAAAAAGAGCGCTCTGGCTGTTTTCCCACCTTTATATAAAGATCGCAATATCACTAATGCAGTATTCGTGAACTCACTGCCTCCGCATTCAGTTACCGCTGGGATTATAATAGTTCCGCCTATTCAAACGGTGTGGCGTCCTCATATACGAGCCATATTTATTTATCACTAGTCGGCATATTAATAGGTGACCTGCACTAAAAATTGCAGGTTTGCCGTGAATATTATAAATGCTCCACCTCATGATTACATTATCACATTAAATTACCGTATTATTTCTAATTCCACCTCGGGTATAAACATTTTTTAAATCTAAGGGCAGTCTATATTTATAAAAGAGAGTACACTAAAACCTGCGATAAAGGTCATCATATTATCGTCCGGAGCCATGCTGCGTTCTAGGCCCGCACATCGGCAGCAGTCAGTTGGCTGCGGGCACTGACGTCCTAAGGCACGGACCCATCGGACGAGAGCGTCCGGGAACCCAGACCGGCCCCACCACGGAGGATTTGTGGCGCTTGAGATACCGCAGCAGGGAAGACTGCTACTACAGAGAGCAAGCACAATGAACGATGGGGCAGGGGCAGGAGAGCAAGCACAACGAACGAGGGGCAGGGGCAGGAGAGCAAGCACAACGAATGAGGGGGCAGGAGAGAAAGCACAACAAACGAGGGGGCAGGAGAGCAAGCACAACGAACGAGGCTGCAGGAGAGCAAGCACAACGAACGAGGGGAGGGGCAGGAGAGCAAGCACAACGAACGAGGGGGAAGGGGAGCAAGCACAGCGAGGGGACAGGGGAGCAAGCACTCACCGGAGGACTCGGCAGCTTCTCTACTTCTTCCGGCGGCGGTCGGGCAGAAATGCTCACGCTGCCTGCACGCCCAAGTCGGCCCTCTGATTGGTTGGTTAATAAGGAACACCAATCAGAGAGCTGACTTGGGCATGCAGGCAGCGTGATGAGGGGCTGCTCTCTCCCGATGATGTCAGGGAGAGAAAGAACAGCCAAAACACACCCCTCTATCCCAAAAAGACGGGGCTTGAACGAGTGACACCCCTCTCCTCCAATGGCTGGCCTCCGTTTAGGAAGCCAGCCAATGGAGAGGAGGGGGGGGTTCAAGCCCCACTCCAGGAAAACATTAAATCTCGGCTTCGCGACACTGCTGTGCAGTGTACGCCAGGCCGATACCTAAAAAGCGTAGAGATCAAACACGAGCCTTAAGATACCCCCTTTTCCAATGGCATGGTGCGGGATTTAAAAGTACCCTGAGTAATAGATTGGGTTTTGTTGGTAAGAAAGTCACCAAACCATTGTAACCCATTGCCATATATGCCAATTTCCTGCAGTCTTGTGAGCAGCTTACAGTGAGAGACGGTATGAAATGCTGCGGACAAGTCCAACAGCACCAACATGGATGACTGATTTACATCCAGAGAACTCCTGATGTGGTCAGTAACCGCCTGCAGAGGAGCCTCTGTGCTATGTAAAGGTCGGAACCCAGATTGTAACGGATCGAGACATTCGTTAGCCTCAAGTTATTTCATGAGTAGTTGATTCACTTGTCCCTCCAGTGGCTTGCCAGGCAATGGAAGCAGCGAGATGGACTAATCATTGTGGGGTGCCACATTGGCCTTTTTCTGAATCGGTATCACCGGTGCCGCTCTCAAAGTAGACAGTATTTTCCAGGTGTTAGCTGATAGGTTGAACAGAGATCAGACCACCGGGGCAAGCAGACGGCATGCAGAGAAGAAAAGCAATAGCCATAGACGAATTAAGTAAAGAACTTGTGAGTAGCAGAGGCCTGTAGGCGTCACTAGACTAGATGCACCTGTGCCCACTAATATGGTTAATAGCAAAACAGACAAGATGATGGACGGAATGTTGCACAATGGTAAAACATTCACCCCCAGTCACAGATCTGGGTTTAATCCATAGTTATTTTGCTCACCACGCCACCCCAGTTCAGGCATGGCCATATGCAAACCAGTCTTGACCCTGTGCCTCATGGGAACAGTCCAGACCGAACTGCCAAGCCATGTCTTCCCTGGACCGGAATCAAGCATCCTAAGACCAGTTTCTGGCATTTCAGCCGTCTTCAGCCAGGATGGCTTGACTCCAGTGGCGTAGTGAGCACGAGACCCACGTCTGGGCATACCCTTAGGGTGAACAGCAAAACACACAAGACGATGGACGGAATGTTGCACAATGGTATGCCCAGACGTGGGTCCCGTGCTCACTTTGCCACTGGATTCAAGCTAGCCTGGCTCGACGCCAGTGACTCGCGTCCGTCCGTGTGCTTTACAATTTAATGGCCAAAGCAGATACTTTTCTTTAATGGCCCCCGTTTTACAAGATTCCCTCCCCCCCATAGTTCGCCTAGACTCCTGCCTCGAACTCAGTACCATCATTGTACTCACCACCCCCTCCACCTCCTCTCTTCCTTCCTTGCTTTGTAGTTCCCATCTGTCTTCCCTTCATTCCTCCATCCCTTCCTCTCTTTACTTTCCTCCTCCTACAGCTTATTCTCTCACCCCACTCTCTCTTCCCTTTTCTATCTTTCTTTAATATTGTATGTAAGTATCCTTTGCTGTCGGTGTATGTATATCTCTACATGGGTACACACTGGACGTGCATGTCACCGTATTTGTGGTTATTTCTCAATTCTTCCTTTTATCAATAAAAATAATTGATATAGAAAATAAAGGAAAGGCTGTCCCTCTGGCAGCCGTTTCACCAGCCCCAGGACTCCCTTTTCAGGGCGTTGAATGGGTCAAACCTGAGGCGGCGTCTGCCCCGGGCCCTCCACGGACGCTTTGTGCCAGAAGGGCCCCTTGTTTTTACGCGTGCCAGTCACCTGCACGCCCGGCGCCCCCCGGGCCCCACCCCGACGAGCCGCCTCTCCCCGGCTCTTTTGACTTTTCCAGGGGCTCGCCTTGGAAACGAGGTTCAGATTGGACACATATTGGGCCCCCTTTGTCTCTCGAGGGTTCTACTAAGCTCATTAAATGTGATCTCAACAAACAGCCCCCCTGAACCCCCCCCAGGAGCCGGGCCCAGCCTTTCAGGCGCAGCCCCTCTGCTTTCAACCGGGGCCTTCTTCAAACCCCTCGGAAAATGGACTCTTCATCGAGTTAAACCTTTTGAAAACATTTGCGGATTCCTTTTGTTCCGGGGTCTGGCGGGCCTCTCTGCCCTCGCGACGGAAAGCCCCCAAAACAGCAGCTTGTCTCTTTGTGCAACTGAACCGAATGGGGGCCCGGCAGACCCCCCCATTAAAAGTGACACACTGAAAGGGGAGTCTCCAATAGCCAAGCTGACACCCCTGCACTTTAATTCTCCCGTGCAGCCGCGGATTCCCATTTTTGGGAGGGGGCGAAGGTGGGGGGGGGGGGCTAGTAGAAGAGAAATCCAACCACCTAGATGTTTCTTATCCACGACCCCCTCGGCGCCCCTTATTTGGGTGCAATCAAAACGCAGTGCTCCGAAAGTCACCAAAGTAAACTGAGACAGTGATAAAGGCGGTATTGGGGGGGGGGGGGGCACAAATAAAGCACCCTGAAGTGGCCCCGAGACTTTAAGTGTGAAGCTAAAGGATGATACAGAATTAAAAGTGAACCTTCGAGGTGGATGCCTCGGAGGGAGCCGAGGGTGGGGGGCCTCCAGCTCCACCCGGTGACCCCCCCTTCACACATACACCCCCCCCCCCTCCGGGTAACCACGACGAGTCTTGTTCACAGTTGAACTAATATCCTTTTAATGACTTGTGGTGTTCAGAAAACCTGCCCCGGAGCCGGGATTTCTGCGGGCAGATGTCGAATTGGGCTGAGAACCCCCCCCCCCCCAACACACACAGTGGAGGCTTATGGGGGGGGGGGGGTCGCAATGAAGCGCTCATCCTTTTGGGGGCGCCCGACCCCCCGTATGTATGCTCAGCGCCCCTATTCCCCTTCTAAAAGAGGACAAGGTGTGTGCAGTCCAGGGATCGAGAAGAATATGTTTATTATTATAATCGTCATATTACCCCCTCATCAGCCCCCAGAGGCACCCCCCCCCCGTGTACCCTGGAAGGGGGGATTTTGGATAATCCTTTAAAGGAATTAAATAATACCATTTCTATCGCTATCAGAAAGAATTCGCAATTTGAAAAGAAAGTCCAATCAAAGAAATCGTCAAAGAAAAAAAAATGTTTAACACGTTTGCCTGGCTGTATCAATGCGCACACTCCCGTCACACAAACATACGGTTATACAAGCGGCGCACCGCACGTGTATCACTCGCGTGCATGTACACGGTTATATAAAGACACAAACACACCCACACCTCAGTCACATGGTTATAATACACACAGCCCTCTGTCAGACGCGTTTAGGATGTTCAGCACAAGCACACACACCTATCACACGCGTGCTCTATACACACACACGCGTACACACATCACACACACGCCTGTCACACGGGTGTGCACGCTGATATTAAACACTCACTCCTACAGCGCACGCCTGTAGAACTATAAATACACGCAACGCTGCATAGCAAACGCGCACAGTTATATATAAGCACACACATCTACAACACGTGTGTGTGTGGCGCAGGTCTGTACACAGGCACACACATGTACAGATATTTATAATATGCTTATCGAAATGCAGAAGCAGGTGTTTCTATAAATACACGTCCACAGCACACACAGGTACAGCAGGGCCTTTAAAACACTCACTTCCCCTGCACTCGCACATGCGTAGGTGACAGCAACATACACACGGGTATAGCACACACGCCCAGATGTGCCCATTGAACACACGTGCACACGGTAAGAAGGTACGCACAGCTGTGCCCGCTGCGCACACGGGGGTGTCACTCTGCCAACATCTGTGGAGCACACATGTAAATATTTACAGTTATATCGCACACCTGTGCAGGGGTCATGACAGCTGTCGACAGCACACACGCATTCATGTGCGGCGTTATATAGCGCCCACTCCACCCGCCGGCACTGGGCGCTTCAGTGAGCTGCAGGTACACAAGGACACAGTCGTGTTTGTTTGTGGCCACATATGAGCCACATGACATATGCACACACGCGTGCGTGCCAGCGCACTACGTGTGCGCGCAGGGGCACCGAGAATAAAACAATCATTGGCGCATTCAACCCCTCCTTTCATATCTAATCTTTATTATGTAAATATTGCTTTTAAATGGCTGCTCCAGAGAAGAGCCGAGAGCGCGTTAATCCAATATAATGCGGCCTGCACCAAAACTAACCTCTTTCATAAGTCTGTAATTGTGGGACAACAAGTGCCGGGGGGGAGGGGGCGGGGTGCCATTGAGGGGGCGAGGGGGGGCCGCGGGGCTTTGTCAGGATGGAAATACAAGTGGCCCGCAATCTGCTCCGCTTTTCTCTCCTTTGACGGCTAATGTTTCCCAACGTGTCCGTCAGCCGCAGAAAGGGTTAAATGCGCCTTTAAATGGCAATGAAACAGCCATTGGCGCTGTGTTCGCTAATGCCCCTTTAATACAGAGGGGGCTATTCTCGCAGCCCCCCCGCCCCCCACTCTTTGACAGCAATAAATGTTTAACTTCACCTAATATAAATCAGGCCGGCCTCTTGAAGCCCATTCAGTGGGAAGGAAGGCCTCTGAATGGAGAGGGCAGCCCCCCAAAGGCAGCTGCGGGGGCTAATCTGGGGGGGCCGTGGACGATTGATTGGCCGCACTTGGGTTTTATTTCAGGGCTCCATGAATGGATGGGAGGGGGGGGGCAGAAAGTCCCTGCCTGGGATAGAGACGTGCTCTCTGTTCAGGCCAGTGAGAAAGGGGAGAGAAAGGGGTCTTTGGGGGGGCTGCTGGGGGGGCAGAGCCGTGTGTGCGCCCGGACAAAGCCCGATGTACTGGGGCGCTCTATTAAAGGCTATGAATAGTAAATGGACTCGGGGAGGGGGGGCGGTGGGGAGGAGGGGTGTGGGTGTGTGGGTGGGTGTAAATAATTGTGTCTCCATGGGTAATTCGTGTGTTTGTGTAAGTCCGTGTGCATATGTACATTTAGGTCATGCGGCTGGAAATAAACATTGGGCCAACAAAATGTAATTTGGAAGGAGTGCAGAAGCGAAGGCAGCTTCAGCCATGAGTGCAAAGGTCAAATCTCGCCACAGCAGAGCTAGGTTTGAACTTCGCAGCCTGCACTGTGCATAACTATCATTTGTGGCCTGTTACACACTGTCACCTTTGCAATGATGTCATAGAACATGTCATGAGTGATGTCATATGTGAGGTCATAGGCAGTGTATGGCCAGGGTGCAAGTTATAGGAGTGACCAAAAAACATATTTTTTTTAAAAATTGGGCCAAGGGTGGGTCCATCTGGGACACCACCTGCTCCCTTCTACTTTATTTTTTTTATTTTCAGGACTCAAAGTCCCTGTGAGCTATATTGGTGGCCACAACATGTATCTTCATTTTGTAGCCAGCCAATCAGAGTGCAAGCTACTGCGAGACAAGACGTGCAGGTGGAGTGAAGAGGCCTACTGGAAAAAAAACCTCGGCTACTAATTGAATTGCTTCTATTCTGTGAAGGTGTGTGACCTCCAGATGTCCTCAAGGTTTCTGTGAACCCAACCGTCTAGATAGCTACACATTCTGAACCTTAGTTTCTCAAAAGTTACTGAACAGATGTACACCGAATCACAAAAAGCGCTCCTGCTGGACCAAGGTCGAGCTCCCGGCCAAATGTGGTGTAGTTCCGTCCAGCCGGTTTGGTTGTATCCGCGTCTACCTTTCCCTATGGCTACTGCTTGCGTAAGTTCTGTTTTACGACCCCTTTTGTTCTCAGCCCCCGCTTGACGGATCACCCGACACGCTCAAGGGAGGAGCTGAGGTGGGTGAGCTTTTTTTTGGAAAGATTTGTGAAGGTTTGTGAAGTCATTACCAAACCCAAACGTCCAGTTCCTATGGTAACTAAGTCCTAACTATAACTACACAGTGACGACTGCCACTGGGTAACATCTATCTATCTGTGTGTGTGTGTATATATATATATATATATATATACATAAACAAACGTTGAGTAATTATCAACAAAATGAATGAAACGTTCTTGAATGAGTTTCTTTTTTGTTTTTCTTTATTTTCGCTCTCTTGCTGTGATATTTATACAGCAATTCAGGCAACACATGTTTTGCGCACACTCACGCTTCTTCAGGGCTTTTATCTTCTGTTGTAAATCATGTCACGTATAGAATCTTAAATCATATATATAGAGAAATATTTTAATCTCCTATTGAATTCCCCCCAAAGGCTGGTTATTCCCCCTTCTCCACTCGATCCTTCATCTATGTTTAGTCTGCACCTTCTATATGGTTTTCTATGTATGGCCGCAGCTTTCCCTTGTTTGGTTTATTTATAATCAGTCTATAGGTGGTCCACTCTCCTTATTTCAGAAGGAATTCAGTCGCCATAATACAGGTTGCACAGCCCGGCTTCACATGCATCTAGTCTGCACCTGATCCGAACATAAGACGAGATGCATGTGAAGACGTGTGTGCACGTGGAAGAAAGGTTTGCATCCATATAGCACTTGTTACCCCTGAAGGGTGTTGAAGCGCTTTTCTGGTGAGTAGCACGCTACTCCGGAACCCATAAAGGAAAACACATGAGAGAACAAAACATGTTTGCACCTAAGATCAGGAATGGCACCCAGAAGCCACCGGGACCCCCAAACCCTGCTGCAGTGGAGGAAAGAGTTGAAGACTCACTTCTTTAAAGAACACTACATCACAACACAGTAACAACCCAGCAGCCCCTCTGAGAGCAGGCTGGCTGCGTCTGTGGCCCCTCTGAGAGCAGGCTGGCTGCGTCTGTGGCCCCACTGAGAGCAGGCTGGCTGCGTCTGTGGCCCCTCTGAGAGCAGGCTGGCTGCGTCTGTGGCCCCACTGAGAGCAGGCTGGCTGCGTCTGTGGCCACGTACAAGGCGCGGCCGCCTCTTGGCAGGTTTGTGCTATAGAAATGCCGCAGTCACTAAATGTTCACACTCAGTAAGCACACACACAACCAGTAGCTGGGCTGAAACGATTGACGTCATGATGTTTGGACTGGAAGTTGATCTGTGTTCCTCATGTGGGGGCATGACATGTCCGATTGCACATGTTAGGAAGAATGTAGTATGTTGCGCTGGCAGATGTCTGGAAAAATACTTTGGGGTATATTAGCAAGAGCCTCGTTAAAATTATCGCCGTTTAGAAGCCCAGGTTAGATGTCCTGCACATCTAACCTGGGCTTCTATTGGAATTCTATAACGCATATTAGCAAGCCCATTGTCGCCATTTTAGCGGCCGTTTCCTGCCGCTCAAACTGCAATCATTTTAACGAGGTTCTTGCTAATCTGCCCCTTTGAGTAGAGGCCCCTACCCTTTCCATCGCTACCGAGATGAACAGACCCCCCCTTAGGCTGTTCTGGATTCATTTCAATGACACAGACGAACAAATAGTCTCCCGCCCGGATCCGAGCTTGGGAACGTCGGTCCTGATTGGTCAAGAGGAGTTACATATACTTTTCCTAAAGGAATCTTTTTTGTCAAGGATTGTGATAAGGGGTGCACAAGAACCGCAGCACTCACACTTCACACAAAACCCCTTTCAAAAACACAACACCCTTTTAAATCTTGGGGTTCACCTTGTGGGCACTTTCACACTCAAGAGAGCAGACCAATGCAGAAGTCTACAGACAGGGCTTGGTCTGAAAAACTCACGTTTTAAAAAGAATAAAGTGTGAAGACACACTGTGCAGAGACCATTGGCACACTATGCCCTGGACTTCCTATGTGCCCTGGGGCACCGCAGCCACGCCTTGCACCCACTGCCAGCTTGGTATAACCGGAAACCATGCCAGGCAGCACATGTGGGCAGGTGCCAGGGCTCATGGCAGTGAATCTAAGGCAGGAACCAGCCGGGTGCTGTGCCCTGTGTGTCTGCGGCCTTGTGTGCCGGGCAGGTGGCTCGTGGCCGGTCCACACTGCAGGCCCAGTGCGGCGACACTGCAGGCCCAGAGCTGGGGACGTTTCCAGAAGCCACTGGTTATAACTGAAGCCCATGTCGTGCTGGAACTGTGGCAGACATACTGTGCATAAGCAAGACTGAGTGTGTGATCTGTTACTGGGCACTGCGGGCATGAAAGGAAGCCAGAGGGGGCATTAAAGGAGTGAAACAGAGAGGAAAGGGGCGTCATGCTGGGAGGACACAGACAAACGAATAGAAGAGGAGGAAGTGTGAGGTGAAATGATGAAAAACAGAAGACGGTGAAAGAGAGAGGAAAGGGGTCATGCCGTGAGGAAACAGAAACGAAAGGGAGAGAGCATGAGGGAAATGATGAAAAACGGAAGACAATGAAAGAGACGGAGTGGAAGGAGGTAACTGCAACAGAGAAAGGAAGAGAAAGGGGAAAAGATTAGAGGAAAACAGAAGGAAATGAAGGAAATGAGGGATAGAGGAAATAAGATACCAATGAAAAGGTTGAGGAAATGTGAGACGTTGGTATAAAATGGGGGAAAGAAGATGAGAGAGGAACGAAAACGGAAAGAAATGCGAGAAACCGGCGAAAGGGAAGAAACTGAGAGGTGAAAAGGTGATGAGAGAAACTGAGGAAAATGAGAGAAAATGGGAAGGGTAGAAACTGAAAGGGGGCACTGAAAGGAAAGGGTAGAGAGGAGATACGCTAAGACCAAAGGAGAGAAAACAAACGAAATTAAAAGAACTAACGAGGGGACACTGAAAGGAAAGGGTAAAACGTGAGAGGACAGAGACAGAGAAAAGGCACGGAAAGGAAAATAGAAAAACTGGAGGAAACAAAAAAACAACGGAGAGAACGGAGAGAAGAGCCGGCAGAGAAAGAAGGCGGAGAGCAAATGTGAGAAGGTGAGATAAAAGAAGAGAGAGTGACAGAGGAACTGATAGAAGACGAGGAGCGACGCTGAGGGGAAGAAGAGAAGCCGGGGTGAGCAAACGAGGGGCGCCCGAAGGCCAGCCTGTCGAGTGGGGGTCTGCCCCCAACAGGTGGCACGCAGTGTGTGCAGGAGCGTGGGGCAGGTCGCCGCACCCCACTCCCAGTCCTCTTCCACCCGCGGGCTCTGAGCCCACATGAGCCCCCCTATAGCTCCAAGAAGGCCAGAGGCGCCCCCGGCACCTTCCAGGCGCCTCCCAACCCCCTCCCCTTTCCTGTCCCTGAGACCCCCTCGGGGTGCGGTGCACACCTGGCCCACACTGGCCTCCGACCCTTTCCACCCCTGCGCACCTCACACTGTCCCACTGTCCACCCAAAGCGGCCCCCTCGCCCCTAGGCACAGGTGAACCGGCGCGAATCCATCGGCCGCCGGGAAACCACCGAAAATACCCGCTCCAACCCGGCCCTGCACAATAACTCCCCGTTAATTCGATGTGTTTCGAAAATAATTCTATTTGGGAAAAAAACAACGGCCAAAAACTGCAGTTTCAAAACATTTTAAACGAAATAACGCGTATTATTACGCACACGGGCGCACACGGCCGTGCGTAAACGGTCCACTATTTGGTGGTTTACGCGGCCTCCTTAAATCAAATGCGGACGCCGACCTCGCGGGTTAGTTTTAAATTTTAATTTAGAGATTTAAAGGTCTGTCTAACTGCGCGATTCAAACCCCAAAATGATTTATTTATTCACCGGACGGGGCCCTTTGCGCGCAATGAGGCCAATTAACACGCGCTCTCGGGACCCGCAGAAAGCACAGACCCCACCAACATTGTGGGATCTCAAAAGAAGAGGGTTCGGCTCGAGTCGGGCGCAGGGAGCCCCGAAAGAGCCGGGCGCGGCGCCGGCGGCTTCTCCTCTTCGGACGCAGGAATCCGGGGTTTATGGGCGGCCACCCCCCGAGGGGACCCCTGAATCTGGGAGAATAGAGGGGACGGGGGACTTTGGGAAAGCGTCCGACTCGCCGTCCTCCCCCCTCTCACGATAGGACTGTATAAAGCGCTTCGACTCCAACACTGTGCGTGGCCAGCCGCCACCTGGCTAAAGCGCTTTACTGTCGTCTCACCTGCCATCTAGCTGCCCCTGCTTTACACCGGTTCATTCAGCACACTAAAGCGCTTTATCGCTGTTTGAGCCGCCCCGTTAGCAGACTGCACGCCCGACGCGCCACGCACCCCCACGCTTCCCCCAGCGCTCTATGCACGTTATTTAAGGTACATGATAGGCGCCTTTAAGCAGATTACAACCTATGTTAAAGCGTTTTATACAGGGCTTTATTGCAATAATAGAGCACGCTAGAGATGTTGGCAGGCGCCTTGAAGCGCATTAGAAGCGCTTCTCGGCTCCCTCCTCCGGCCTCGCCTGTCACCCTTATTAAAGCGCTCTATGCAGGCACCGGAGCGCTTTAACGCGACGCCCGGACGTCCGTGCGGGGACCCCGCCGGCACCAGCCTGTGATGTACCTTCTTTTGTGTGTTTTTACTGTGGCCCGCGCCTGTCCTTCTGTAGCATGTAAGGAAGCACGGGTAACGAGGTACAAGTAACAGGTACAAGTAACAGGTACAAGTAACAGGTACAAGTAACAGGTACAAGTAACCAAGTACAGCGCTGCTCTTGGGGGCCACACATCACACACCCTCAAACACAGCTCTTTAACACAGTGCCAGGCCCACCTCGACCAGCCCGTGAAGGTCGGCGGATTCGCCCCTCTGCCCGGCCAGTTGGAGCCCTAGGCGCTTTGTGCGGTCCATCAAGGCGCTTTAGAGCTCGGGGACAGGCTGGGGTTCCTTTCCGTCTCTTTTCCGGGCAGAGAACCGAACATGCGAGCTCTGCGCCCAGTTTGAGGGGCTCGAGGCGCACTCCTCGCCCCACGGACCCTGTCCGGCTGACGGGCATTGGTTGGGCAGGAGGGGGCAGTGATTGCTGGGAGCCGGCCCCTGGGTGAGAGGGGGGCACCTTTGACCTTTGTCTCGCCTGGTGCACGCGCCCTCCCCGGCACCTGTTACCTGCTACTTAGTAACCAGTACATTTTCGAGTGTTGAAATGCGTGGGTCTGTGGCCACCCCTTTCACCACAGCCCCTGGCTTTGTCGGGCGCTCACTCCTCGGATGTCACTCGCTGGAGTTTGCGCCTCTCCCTCCGCATTGGTCAGTCGGGCCTGGGGGCGGCGTGTGCGCATCAGCAGGTGCCCAAACAGCGCCCTCCCCTCCCTCCACCCGAGGGGCTGCTGCAGAGACCCCCCCCCCCCTCTCCAATCCGCCCTCCCCCGCCTCCCAGAGGGAGGGGCAGCGCCGAAGGTTTGGCTCTTTCTTGCAGACCAAGTATCTGCCAACGTAAGGGGTGATTACCAGCCAATTAGGGGGGTCAGAGAGGCTGGTATAAAAGGGGCCGGGGACCTGCCAGGGGAAGTCTGCCAGACACCTCGACAGCACGAGACAGGAGCGGTGTGTGCCAGGCCGCCTCTGTACCGGGAGCCCCCCTGCGCCAGGGGACCCTCTCCACGCGCTCTGGAAGCCAGCCACCCCCTGTCCCCAGCCAGCCCCCCCAAAGCAACTTTGAAGAAGCAGCTCATTACCCCCCCCCCCCCCTTTTTTGCCACACCTCAAAGAGGTTGCCCACCTCAGCGCCCTTCTAATCCCCCCGGGGCTCTGCGACCACCTCAAAGCTAACTGTGACGTCTCAAGGACCTGCGCCTACCTGCGGCGCTGTGTTCCACCTCGAACCCCAACGCCCACCTCGAGGCACTGCACACATCACAAGGATCTGAGCACTCGGTGCCAGAGCTCGAGGCGCTGCGTTCACCTCAAGGCCCTGCGTCCACTTCAAGGCGCTGCGTTCACCTCAAGGCCCTGCGTCCACTTCAAGGCGCTGCGTTCACCTCAAGGCCCTGCGTTCACCTCAAGGCCCTGCGTCCACTTCGAGGCGCTGCGTTCACTTCAAGGCGCTGCGCCCACCTCAAGACTTTGCCCACGTCAAGGCCCTGTGCCCACGTCAAGGCGCTGTGCCCCCCTCCAGGCGCTGCGCCCACCCCGAGGCCCGGGGGCTTGCTGCCACCTCAAGACTCTGCCCACGTCAAGGCGCTGTGCCCACGTCAAGCCGCTGTGCCCACGGCAGGGCGCTGTGCCCAGAACAGAGGGCCCCATGATGGGCTCCGTGCTGCCGGCGGAGACCCTGGTGCTGAAGGGGGGTCTGAAGCCGGGACAGGGGCTCTCCCTGGCAGAGATGATCACGTCCGACATCCTGCACAGCTTCCTGTACGGCAGGTGGAGGAACGTCCTGGGGGAGCAGCTCTTCGAGGAGAAGACGGCCCACGCCAGCCCGAAGACGGCCTTCACCGCCGAGGTCCTGGCGCAGTCCTTCTCCGGCGGTGAGTACCGGGCCCCGGGGCCGGGGGTGGGGGTGCGTGTGGAGGGGGCATGTCCCTGGCCATCCATATCCCAAAATAATTACTAGGCCCCTGGGGGACCCGCGCAGTGAAGGGGATACATGTGTGTGGGTAACCGAGGGCTCTCCAGGCCACCAATGGAGCTGCGCGTAAAGGCGCCTGGCTGGGGGCCCCCCGACCCCGGGGAAAGTGGCCATACAGGCGTGTACCTGGGCTCGCAAACTCCAGGGGAACCCTCAGTCCAAGGCCTGGGACATGTGTGTGTGTGTGGGGGGGGGAAGGGGGGTCGCGAAAGAATATGCGAGAATTCTTTACATGTAGCTGAAAGTGGCACTGCGGACCGCAGGTATAGACGCACTTGCAGCCACCTGGCTCGTTCAATTTAAACTCTTGCTATATGGGAGGCGATGTGCACCTGTCTCTACAGACCCCCAGAAGAAGCAGGTCTGTCTGGGGCGAGAGGTGCCTCGAGCGGGTGTGGCGCATTGCACCTGCAGGCCACCTAGCGCTCACAAACACATCCTGCGGGTTCTACAGGTCTTGCGTCCCAGCCGCGCAAACGAGCCATGCACGACCCGGGCTGTGATCCCCGCGCCCCCAGCAGCCCCACCCTGCCTCGGTTCCCAAGGGACCCCCTCCACTCTCCTCTCCCATGGCAGGGCCTTCCGTGGAGCCCTTTATGGCCGCTTCTAGGCGTGTAATACCACTTGACTGCAAAGGGAGCGCGCTTAAAAGGAATCATTTAGTTAACTCGGGCTTGACCCGCGAAGGCTCCGGCGCGGCCCATGAATTTCTAAGAAGGCGCTGCCTTTTCTGTGGGACGTGTCAGCGCTCCCCAGAAGCCATTCATCACCCTGCCCGGCCGGGCACCCCCGGCAGGTCCCTTTCACCCACCCTGCTCCTGTCTTAATTTACTGTGAAGCCTAATTCGGGGCCATTCAGCGCATGTCAGGCGCGTAATCGGCCCATTTAGGCGCTGGATTCCTGCGCTTTTAAACAAGTCGTGCCCACAGTGGGCGCCCCTTTATGGCCGCGCCATTCTTGCCAGCCTAATGAATTTGAAATTAGCCGTTCCTTTTGGGGCGCCCCCGAAGAATGCCCGTCAATGGCGCGCCATGACAAATCGCTGGATGCGCAGAAACGGACACCGTTTAACCCGGGCTCCCAGGCTGCGCCCCCGCCGCGCTGGTTCCCAGGTACGGGCTCCGGGGCCCAGGGCCCCCACTGCCCGGTCCTGCCCATGTTTTGTGCCTCTCGCTTTTCCTCCCATTCACTCCTCTGACCCCCTTTCTTGCAGTGTTTTCCCAGGCGGGACTTAGGGGGACACAGGAGCCTTTTACCCTGCGGGATTCGGGGCTTTCCGGGGGCGCAGAGGGAGGGCGGTGTGATGGGGGCTTGATGTGGGGTGTATGGGAAGAGGAGAGGATTGGAGTTACACAGGGTGTAGTAAAAGGAGAGGGGCAGCGAAGGAGAAAGAGGCGGAGGTCGAAACCTGCGCGCTCTGCGCCCGCGTGGCTGCAAGAAGCGCGCGCTTCATGGCCAAGTGGGGAGTGGAACCGCCCGGGATGATACAAGGCGCTTATTAAAAGGGGTCTATTAAAAGGGGTTAGTTAAAAGGGGTTAGTTATTAAAAGGGCTTTATTAAATTAGCTTAAGTCACCGCGTACACATAACGAGCACGTATGTTTGTCTGTCTCTCTATACCCAGAGTGTCATTAAATTGGCTATCATTCTCACCTCTTCCATTCAGCGCCTCTAGTCGGCCGACTAGAGTTATAAGCGCTATATAAATACATGCTATCCACATTCGTACATTAGAGCATTAAAGACAGCTAATTGCGAATGAAGGGGCGGCCTAAGCGGCATTAAAATTGGATCTATTTCCTTGGCAGAAAGTTTACCCACCACCGACCATTCGACATAAAAATGCCGCCAAGATTGATGGGGTGGGGGGGGGGGGGCTGATCAACATGTAGATGCAGATATATTATATTATAGGGGTTTATGTTCTAGAACAAACTAGCGTTGTATTTCTCACTAAAAGTAAATGTGTACAAGACTACAGGACTATCGTGACACCAAATATATGTGGAATTTATACGGCACCCATCACCCCAGGGAGGTTCAGATTTTAGTAGAGTAAATGTTGCAAAGTGATGGGTTTTTTGGGGCAGCCGCGGCTTCGAGGTGGGTCCGACACCCGTCGGGACACAGGGGGTGAACACCGCCCGAGATGGGTCTGACACCCGCTGGCACACAGGGGGTGCCCGGGGTGGGTCTGGCACAGGGGGTGCCCGGGGTAGGTCTAGCGCCCGCTAGCACACAGGGGGTGAACACCGCCCGAGGTAGGTGAGGCACTGGGTGTGCCCGAGGTAGGTCTGGCGCAGGGCGTGACACCGCCCGAGGTAGGTCTTGCGCCCGCTGGCACACAGGGGGTGCCCGGGGTAGGTCTGGCACAGGGGGTGCCCGGGGTAGGTCTGGCACAGGGGTACCCGGGTAGGTCTGACACACAGGGGGTGCCCGGGGTAGGTCTGACGCCCGCTGGCACATAGGGGGTGCCCGGGGTGGGTCTGGCACAGGGGGTGACACCGCCCGGGGTAGGTCTGGCACAGGGGATGCCCGGGGTAGGTCTGGCACAGGGGGTGACACCGCCCGGGGTAGGTCTGGCACAGGGGGTGCCCGGGGTGGGTCTGGCACAGGGGGTGCCCGGGGTAGGTCTGACGCCCGCTGGCACACAGGGTGACCCTCTCTCTCTCTCTCCCCCCTCAGAGGTGCAGAAGCTGTCCAGCCTGGTGCTGCCCACCGAGGTCATCATCGCCCAGAGCTCCATCCCCGGGGAAGGCCTCGGCATCTTCTCCAAGACCTGGATCAAAGCGGGCACCGAGATGGGGCCCTTCACGGGCAGGGTCATCTCCCCGGACCACGTGGACCTCTGCAAGAACAACAACCTGATGTGGGAGGTAAGAGCCACAAGCACACGTGGATGCGTGTGAAAACACACTCACGTGCACACACACACGCACACACACGTGCGCACACACACGTACATTCATCTCACCAGAGCACAGCAACAACCTGATGTGGGAGGTAAGAGGGCCGCGTGGTGACACAAGCACACGTGCACACACACACACACACGTACATTCATCTCCGCGGACCACGTGGACCTCTGCAAGAACAACAACCTTATGTGGGAGGTAAGAGCCACAAGCACACGTGGATTAGTGTGAAAACACACACACGTGCACACGCACACACGTGCACACACACTCACGTGCACACACACTCACGTGCACACACACTTACATCCATCTCACCACAGCACAGCAACCTGATGTGGGAGGTAAGAGGGCAGGCGTGGTGACACAACACCCATGGATGAGTGTGAACACACACACGTGCACACGCACACACACGTGCACACACACATGCGTACATTCAGCTCACCAGAGCACACAGACCTGATGTGGGAGGTAAGGGAGCCGGCGTGGTGGCACAAACACACGTGCATATTTTCACATACCCACATACATATTCTCGAACACACGCACAATTCAAGCTTGTGCAAGGAAAAGAACCGAAGTGTGAGGTAAGGGGCCATTAACAAGCACACACGCACACTGGGCGAGGAGACTTGCACAAAATATCACACACATGCACACAGCGCCACACATACATCTCGAGTCCTATACAAATACATATACACAAATCCCCAGGCACACACATAACTCCACACACGCAAATCCGCGCCCAAAAACACACGCAGGCACATATTACCGTGTGACGATATGCGCAGACATACGTCTACATGGAAAGGAGGCGTTCGCACATACGACCCCGATGGGATGTTCATAGATGATCAAAAATATCACACGCATGTTTACACTGTGCAGGAGTAAAGTATCCCTATGCACAGAGCCCTGATGACATGATGCAGGAGCAAAGTATCCTGATGCACAGAGCCCCCCTCTACACGGCGCAGGAGTAAAGTATCCTGATGCACAGAGCCCCCCTTTACACGGCGCAGGAGTAAAGTATCCTGATGCACAGAGCCCCCCTCTACACGGCGCAGGAGTAAAGTATCCTGATGCACAGAGCCCCCCTCTACACGGCGCAGGAGTAAAGTATCCTGATGCACAGAGCCCCCCTTTACACGGCGCAGGAGTAAAGTATCCTGATGCACAGAGCCCCCCTTTACACGGCGCAGGAGTAAAGTATCCTGATGCACAGAGCCCCCCTTTACACGGCGCAGGAGTAAAGTATCCTGATGCACAGAGCCCCCCTCTACACGGCGCAGGAGTAAAGTATCCTGATGCACAGAGCCCCCCTCTACACGGCGCAGGAGTAAAGTATCCTGATGCACAGAGCCCCCCTTTACACGGCGCAGGAGTAAAGTATCCTGATGCACAGAGCCCCCCTTTACACGGCGCAGGAGTAAAGTATCCTGATGCACAGAGCCCCCCTTTACACGGCGCAGGAGTAAAGTATCCTGATGCACAGAGCCCCCCTCTACACGGCGCAGGAGTAAAGTATCCTGATGCACAGAGCCCCGATTATATAATACAGGAGTAACGTATCCTGATGGACAGAGCCCCCTCTACACGGCGCAGGAGTAAAGTATCCTGATGCACAGAGCCCCCCTCTACACGGCGCAGGAGTAAAGTATCCTGATGCACAGAGCCCCCCTCTACACGGCGCAGGAGTAAAGTATCCTGATGCACAGAGCCCCCCTTTACACGGCGCAGGAGTAAAGTATCCTGATGCACAGAGCCCCCCTTTACACGGCGCAGGAGTAAAGTATCCTGATGCACAGAGCCCCCCTTTACACGGCGCAGGAGTAAAGTATCCTGATGCACAGAGCCCCCCTTTACACGGCGCAGGAGTAAAGTATCCTGATGCACAGAGCCCCCCTCTACACGGCGCAGGAGTAAAGTATCCTGATGCACAGAGCCCCCCTCTACACGGCGCAGGAGTAAAGTATCCTGATGCACAGAGCCCCCCTTTACACGGCGCAGGAGTAAAGTATCCTAATGCACAGAGCCCCGATTATATAATACAGGAGTAACGTATCCTGATGGACAGAGCCCCCTCTACACGGCGCAGGAGTAAAGTATCCTGATGCACAGAGCCCCCCTCTACACGGCGCAGGAGTAAAGTATCCTGATGCACAGAGCCCCCCTTTACACGGCGCAGGAGTAAAGTATCCTGATGCACAGAGCCCCCCTTTACACGGCGCAGGAGTAAAGTATCCTGATGCACAGAGCCCCCCTTTACACGGCGCAGGAGTAAAGTATCCTGATGCACAGAGCCCCCCTTTACACGGCGCAGGAGTAAAGTATCCTGATGCACAGAGCCCCCCTTTACACGGCGCAGGAGTAAAGTATCCTGATGCACAGAGCCCCCCTTTACACGGCGCAGGAGTAAAGTATCCTGATGCACAGAGCCCCCCTTTACACGGCGCAGGAGTAAAGTATCCTGATGCACAGAGCCCCCCTTTACACGGCGCAGGAGTAAAGTATCCTGATGCACAGAGCCCCCCTTTACACGGCGCAGGAGTAAAGTATCCTGATGCACAGAGCCCCCCTCTACACGGCGCAGGAGTAAAGTATCCTGATGCACAGAGCCCCCCTCTACACGGCGCAGGAGTAAAGTATCCTGATGCACAGAGCCCCCTCTACACGGCGCAGGAGTAAAGTATCCTGATGCACAGAGCCCCCCTTTACACGGCGCAGGAGTAAAGTATCCTGATGCACAGAGCCCCCTCTACACGGCGCAGGAGTAAAGTATCCTGATGCACAGAGCCCCCCTTTACACGGCGCAGGAGTAAAGTATCCTGATGCACAGAGCCCCCTCTACACGGCGCAGGAGTAAAGTATCCTGATGCACAGAGCCCCCCTTTACACGGCGCAGGAGTAAAGTATCCTGATGCACAGAGCCCCCCTTTACACGGCGCAGGAGTAAAGTATCCTGATGCACAGAGCCCCCCTTTACACGGCGCAGGAGTAAAGTATCCTGATGCACAGAGCCCCCCTCTACACGGCGCAGGAGTAAAGTATCCTGATGCACAGAGCCCCCCTTTACACGGCGCAGGAGTAAAGTATCCTAATGCACAGAGCCCCCCTCTACACGGCGCAGGAGTAAAGTATCCTAATGCACAGAGCCCCGATTATATAATACAGGAGTAACGTATCCTGATGGACAGAGCCCCCTCTACACGGCGCAGGAGTAAAGTATCCTGATGCACAGAGCCCCCCTCTACACGGCGCAGGAGTAAAGTATCCTGATGCACAGAGCCCCCCTTTACACGGCGCAGGAGTAAAGTATCCTGATGCACAGAGCCCCCCTTTACACGGCGCAGGAGTAAAGTATCCTGATGCACAGAGCCCCCCTTTACACGGCGCAGGAGCAAAGTATCCTGATGCACAGAGCCCCCCTTTACACGGCGCAGGAGTAAAGTATCCTGATGCACAGAGCCCCCTTTACACGGCGCAGGAGTAAAGTATCCTGATGCACAGAGCCCCCCTTTACACGGCGCAGGAGTAAAGTATCCTGATGCACAGAGCCCCCCTTTACACGGCGCAGGAGTAAAGTATCCTGATGCACAGAGCCCCCCTTTACACGGCGCAGGAGTAAAGTATCCTGATGCACAGAGCCCCCCTTTACACGGCGCAGGAGTAAAGTATCCTGATGCACAGAGCCCCCCTCTACACGGCGCAGGAGTAAAGTATCCTGATGCACAGAGCCCCCCTTTACACGGCGCAGGAGTAAAGTATCCTGATGCACAGAGCCCCCCTTTACACGGCGCAGGAGTAAAGTATCCTGATGCACAGAGCCCCCCTTTACACGGCGCAGGAGTAAAGTATCCTGATGCACAGAGCCCCCCTTTACACGGCGCAGGAGTAAAGTATCCTGATGCACAGAGCCCCCCTCTACACGGCGCAGGAGTAAAGTATCCTGATGCACAGAGCCCCCCTTTACACGGCGCAGGAGTAAAGTATCCTAATGCACAGAGCCCCCCTTTACACGGCGCAGGAGTAAAGTATCCTGATGCACAGAGCCCCCCTTTACACGGCGCAGGAGTAAAGTATCCTGATGCACAGAGCCCCCCTCTACACGGCGCAGGAGTAAAGTATCCTGATGCACAGAGCCCCCCTTTACACGGCGCAGGAGTAAAGTATCCTGATGCACAGAGCCCCCCTTTACACGGCGCAGGAGTAAAGTATCCTGATGCACAGAGCCCCCCTTTACACGGCGCAGGAGTAAAGTATCCTGATGCACAGAGCCCCCCTCTACACGGCGCAGGAGTAAAGTATCCTGATGCACAGAGCCCCCCTCTACACGGCGCAGGAGTAAAGTATCCTGATGCACAGAGCCCCCCTTTACACGGCGCAGGAGTAAAGTATCCTGATGCACAGAGCCCCCCTCTACACGGCGCAGGAGTAAAGTATCCTGATGCACAGAGCCCCCCTCTACACGGCGCAGGAGTAAAGTATCCTGATGCACAGAGCCCCCCTTTACACGGCGCAGGAGTAAAGTATCCTGATGCACAGAGCCCCCCTCTACACGGCGCAGGAGTAAAGTATCCTGATGCACAGAGCCCCCCTCTACACGGCGCAGGAGTAAAGTATCCTGATGCACAGAGCCCCCCTTTACACGGCGCAGGAGTAAAGTATCCTGATGCACAGAGCCCCCCTCTACACGGCGCAGGAGTACAGTATCCTGATGCACAGAGCCCCCCTTTACACGGCGCAGGAGTAAAGTATCCTGATGCACAGAGCCCCCCTTTACACGGCGCAGGAGTAAAGTATCCTGATGGACAGAGCCCCCTCTACACGGCGCAGGAGTAAAGTATCCTGATGCACAGAGCCCCCCTTTACACGGCGCAGGAGCAAAGTATCCTGATGCACAGAGCCCCCCTCTACACGGCGCAGGAGTAAAGTATCCTGATGCACAGAGCCCCCCTTTACACGGCGCAGGAGTAAAGTATCCTAATGCACAGAGCCCCGATTATATAATACAGGAGTAACGTATCCTGATGCACAGAGCCCCCTCTACACGGCGCAGGAGTAAAGTATCCTGATGCACAGAGCCCCCCTTTACACGGCGCAGGAGTAAAGTATCCTGATGCACAGAGCCCCCCTTTACACGGCGCAGGAGTAAAGTATCCTGATGCACAGAGCCCCCCTTTACACGGCGCAGGAGTAAAGTATCCTGATGCACAGAGCCCCCTTTACACGGCGCAGGAGTAAAGTATCCTAATGCACAGAGCCCCCCTTTACACGGCGCAGGAGTAAAGTATCCTGATGCACAGAGCCCCCCTTTACACGGCGCAGGAGTAAAGTATCCTAATGCACAGAGCCCCCCTTTACACGGCGCAGGAGTAAAGTATCCTGATGCACAGAGCCCCCTTTACACGGCGCAGGAGTAAAGTATCCTAATGCACAGAGCCCCCCTTTACACGGCGCAGGAGTAAAGTATCCTAATGCACAGAGCCCCCCTTTACACGGCGCAGGAGTAAAGTATCCTGATGCACAGAGCCCCCTTTACACGGCGCAGGAGTAAAGTATCCTAATGCACAGAGCCCCCCTTTACACGGCGCAGGAGTAAAGTATCCTGATGCACAGAGCCCCCCTTTACACGGCGCAGGAGTAAAGTATCCTGATGCACAGAGCCCCGATTATATAATACAGGAGTAACGTATCCTGATGGACAGAGCCCCCTCTACACGGCGCAGGAGTAAAGTATCCTGATGCACAGAGCCCCGATTATATAATACAGGAGTAACGTATCCTGATGGACAGAGCCCCCTCTACACGGCGCAGGAGTAAAGTATCCTGATGGACAGAACCTGTCTAGGTGGTGCAGTAGTAAAGTATCCTGCTGCACAGAGCCCCAATTACGTGACGCAGGAGTAATTTCGGTAGCGAATCGGCTGGCGGCAAACATATGACGAGTCATTCTCCGTGACGTCACCGCCCCTTTACCTTCGCTGACAGTATCCCCCCCCCCCCACACACACACACTAACCCCTTTTATTTTACCCCCTCTGGTTCCCTCCAAACTCACCTGCCGTGTAAAGCGCTCTGATATTGGAGAGTTGCTTGTGTAGTCTCCAGTTACCCCCGTGGCTGCCCGTTGCACCGAGCTCCCACTGCACCAGTCACTACGAGGCGCTATTTGTATTTGTATTTGTATGTTGGATTTATATCGCGCCAATCACCTACAGGTCTCTAGGCGCGTGGAAAACGATGGAATATAAGGCCTACGGGCCACGATCACTCCACATATTCATTTAATTTATTTGGGCACTTTATGCAGCGCGGACTCACCCGTGGGCTTCAGGGCGCTGCCCAGCAGGGAACGCTGCCGGGTGAATACATGAATCACCCCTGCGGACTGCGGCCGCGCTGGGGGTGCATCCAACGCCTGGGTCACCGCGGCGGTACTTACCGCCCCCGGCAGAGGGGGGCAGGCTCAGCCCTCCCACCGCTCTGGCGGGGCCATAAGCTGCACACAACCCGTGTTCTTGTTTTGGGTGGGCGGGGCCAGGAGCTGCACACAACCCGTGTTCTTGTTTTGGGTGGGCGGGGCCCTGAGCCCCACACAACCCGTGTTCTTGTTTTGGGTGGGCGGGGCCCTGAGCTGCACACAACCCGTGTTCTTGTTTTGGGTGGGCGGGGCCCTGATCTGCACACAACCCGTGTTCTTGTTTTGGGTGGGCGGGGCCCTGAGCTGCACACAACCCGTGTTCTTGTTTTGGGCGGGCGGGGCCCTGAGCTGCACACAACCCGTGTTCTTGTTTTGGGCGGGCGGGGCCCTGAGCTGCACACAACCCGTGTTCTTGTTTTGGGTGGGCGGGGCTCTGAGCTGCACACAACCCATGTTCTTGTTTTGGGCGGGCGGGGCCAGGAGCTGCACACAACCCGTGTTCTTGTTTTGGGCGGGCGGGGCCCTGAGCTGCACACAACCCGTGTTCTTGTTTTGGGTGGGCGGGGCCATGAGCTGCACATAACCCGTGTTCTTGTTTTGGGTGGGCGGGGCAATGAGCTGCACATAACCCGTGTTCTTGTTTCGGGTGGGCGGGGCCTGAGCTGCACACAACCCATGTTCTTGTTTCGGGTGGGCGGGGCCTGAGCTGCACACAACCCATGTTCTTGTTTTGGGTGGGCGGGGCCATGAGCTGCAAACAACCCGTGTTCTTGTTTTGGGTGGGCGGAGCCATGAGCTGCACACAACCCATGTTCTTGTTTTGGGTGGGCGGGGCCTGAGCTGCACACAACCCATGTTCTTGTTTCGGGTGGGCGGGGCCTGAGCTGCACACAACCCATGTTCTTGTTTCGGGTGGGCGGGGCCTGAGCTGCACACAACCCATGTTCTTGTTTCGGGTGGGCGGGGCCTGAGCTGCACACAACCCATGTTCTTGTTTCGGGTGGGCGGGGCCTGAGCTGCACACAACCCATGTTCTTGTTTCGGGTGGGCGGGGCCTGAGCTGCACACAACCCGTGTTCTTGTTTTGGGTGGGCGGGGCCCTGATCTGCACACAACGCGTGTTCTTGTTTTGGGTGGGCGGAGCCATGAGCTGCACACAACCCATGTTCTTGTTTTGGGCGGGCGGGGCCTGATCTGCACACAACCCGTGTTCTTGTTTTGGGTGGGCGGAGCCATGAGCTGCACACAACCCATGTTCTTGTTTTGGGCGGGCGGGGCCTGATCTGCACACAATCCACACACACGCACTGTGCCCCTCCACTCACGGCTTCTGCCCCCTCCTCCAGGTGTTCAATGAAGATGGCACCGTGCGCTACTTCATCGATGCCAGCCAGGAGGACCACCGCAGCTGGATGACGTACATCAAGTGCGCGCGCAACGAGCAGGAGCAGAACCTGGAGGTGGTGCAGATCGGGAGCAGCATCTTCTACAAAGCCATCGAGGTGAGACTCGCGGGCACCCGGGCACCGAGGGCGCCATCTGGTGGTAGGACAGGTTCCTTGAGCGTGGGAAGGGGTGGTACATGTGCGTTCAAAAGCGCGCGACGGGCGTGTGTTACCTGGAACACGAGTGTGATGTGTGTGTGTGTGTGTGTGTGTGTTTGTGTGTGTATATATATATATTTCCACTCACAGTGATCGGGGCTAATCCTCAAAACAAAGTTCGTGGCAGCTAGAATAAAAAGGGGTCCTGCCAGCTGTGCGATGGCAGCGACTGAGCCAGCAGGGATGACCGGAGTCCGTTTTATAATGAGAAGAAACTGACCCAATGACCAAGGCACTGACAGACCCTAGCGATATACAAGGCCCTGACTGATATACAAGGCCCTGACTGACCCTAGCGATATACAAGGCCCTGACTGAATCTAGCAATGTACAAGGCCCTGACTGACCCTAGCGGTATACAAGGCCCTGACTGACCCTAGCGACATACAAGGCCCTGACTGACCCTAGCGATATACAAGGCCCTGACTGACCCTAGAGACATACAAGGCCCTGACTGACCCTAGCGATCTACAAGGCCCTGACTGAACCTAGCGGTATACAAGGCCCTGACTGACCCTAGCGATATACAAGGCCCTGACTGACCCTAGCGATCTACAAGGCCCTGACTGACCCTAGCGATCTACAAGGCCCTGACTGAACCTAGCGGTATACAAGGCCCTGACTGACCCTAGCGATATACAAGGCCCTGACTGACCCTGGCTATATACAAGGCCCTGACTGACCCTAGCGATATACAAGGCCCTGACTGACCCTAGCGATATACAAGGCCCTGACTGACCCTAGCGATATACAAGGCCCTGACTGACGTTAACGATATACAATGCCCTGACGGACCCTAGCGATATACAAGGCCCTGACTGACCCTAGAGACATACAAGGCCCTGACTGACGTTAACGATATACAAGGCCCTGACAGACCCCAGTGATATACAATGCCCTGACGGACCCTAGCGATATACAAGGCCCTGACGGACCCTAGCGATATACAAGGCCCTGACTGACACTAGCGATATAAAAGGCCCTGACTGACCCTAGCGATATACAAGGCCCTGACTGACCCTAGCGATATACAAGGCCCTGACTGACCCTAGCGACATACAAGGCCCTGACTGACCCTAGCGATATACAAGGCCCTGACTGACCCTAGCAATCTACAGGGCCCTGACAGACCCTAGCGATATACAAGGCCCTGACTGACCCTAGCGACATACAAGGCCCTGACTGACGTTAGCGATATACAAGGCCCTGACTGACCCTAGCGATCTACAAGGCCCTGACTGACCCTAGCGATATACAAGGCCCTCCTGACAGACCCTAGCGATATACAAGGCCCTGACTGACCCTAGTGATATACAAGGCCCTGACTGTCCCTAGCGATATACAAGGCCCTGACTGACCCTAGCGACATACAAGGCCCTGACAGACCCTAGCGATATACAAGGCCCTGACAGACCCTAGCGCTGTACAAGGCCCTCCTGACAGACCCTAGCGATCTACAAGGCCCTGACTGACCCTAGCGATATACAAGGCCCTGACTGACCCTAGCGATATACAAGGCGCTGACTGAATCTAGCAATGTACAAGGCCCTGACTGACCCTAGCGATATACAAGGCCCTGACTGACCCTAGCGATCTACAAGGCCCTGACAGACCCTAGCGATATACAAGGCCCTAACAGACCCTAGCGATATACAAGGCCCTGACTGACCCTAGCGACATACAAGGCCCTGACAGACCCTAGCGACATACAAGGCCCTGACTGACCCTAGCGACATACAAGGCCCTGACAGACCCTAGCGACATACAAGGCCCTGACTGACCCTAGCGATCTACAAGGCCCTGACTGACCCTAGCGATATACAAGGCCCTCCTGACAGACCCTAGCGATATACAAGGCCCTGACTGACTCTAGTGATATACAAGGCCCTGACTGTCCCTAGCGATATACAAGGCCCTGACTGACCCTAGCGATATACAAGGCCCTGACAGACCCTAGCGCTGTACAAGGCCCTCCTGACAGACCCTAGCGATCTACAAGGCCCTGACTGACCCTAGCGATATACAAGGCCCTGACTGACCCTAGCGATGTACAAGGCCCTGACTGACCCTAGCGACATACAAGGCCCTGACTGACCCTAGCGATATACAAGGCCCTGACTGACCCTAGCTATATACAAGGCACTGACTGACCCTAGCGATATACAAGGCCCTGACTGACCCTAGCGATATACAAGGCCCTGACTGACCCTAGCGATATACAAGGCCCTGACAGACCCTAGCTATATACAAGGCACTGACTGACCCTAGCGATATACAAGGCCCTGACATACCCTAGCGATATACAAGGCCCTGACAGACCCTAGCGATATACAAGGCCCTGACAGACCCTAGCGCTGTACAAGGCCCTCCTGACAGACCCTAGCGATCTACAAGGCCCTGACTGACCCTAGCCATATACAAGGCCCTGACTGAATCTAGCAATATACAAGGCCCTGACTGACCCTAGCGATATACAAGGCCTTGACTGACCCTAGCGATCTACAAGGCCCTCACTCACCCTAGCGATATGCAAGGCCCTCACTGACCCTAGCAATCTTCAATGATGGGCAGCAATGGAGTTTGTATAGACCGGTCTTCGATGGAGCCCTGGAATGTCTGTAGATTCTACTCCATGATGGGCAGTAATGGAGTTGTATAGACAGGTCTTCGATGGAGCCTGGAAGGTCTGTAGATTCTATTCCATGATGGGCAATAATGGAGTTTGTATAGACAGGTCTTCGATGGAGCCTGGAATGTCTGTAGATTCTATTCCATGATGGGCAGTAATGGAGTTTGTATAGACAGGTCTTCGATGGAGCCCTGGAATGTCTGTAGATTCTATTCCATGATGGGCAGTAATGGAGTTTGTATAGACAGGTCTTCGATGGAGCCTGGAAGGTCTGTAGATTCTATTCCATGATGGGCAGTAATGGAGTTTGTATAGACAGGTCTTCGATGGAGCCCCAGAATATCTGTAGATTCTATTCCATGATGGGCAGTAATGGAGTTTGTATAGACAGGTCTTCGATGGAGCCTGGAAGGTCTGTAGATTCTATTCCATGATGGGCAGAAATGGAGTTTGTATGGATAGGTATTTGATGAAGGTACAGAAGGTCTGTATATTCTATTCCGTGATGGGCAGTAATGGAGTTTGTATTGACAGGTCTTCGATGGAGCCCTGGAATGTCTGTAGATTCTATTCCATGATGGGCAGTAATGGAGTTTGTATAGACAGGTCATCGATGGAGCCCTGGAATGTCTGTAGAGTCTATTCCATGATGGGCAGTAATGGAGTTTGTATAGACAGATCTTCGATGGAGCCCTGGAATGTCTGTAGATTCTATTCCATGATGGGCAGTAATGGAGTTTGTATAGACAGGTCTTTGATGGAGCCCCGGAAGGTCTGTAGTATTTCTTTCATGACTGGCAGTAATGGAGTTTGTATAGACAGGTTTTCGATGGAGCCTGGAAGGTCTGTAGATTCTATTCCATGATGGGCAGTAATGGAGGTTGTATAGACAGGTCGTCGATGGAGCCCTGGAATGTCTGTAGAGTCTATTCCATGATGGGCAGTAATGGAGTTTGTATAGACAGATCTTCGATGGAGCCCTGGAATGTCTGTAGATTCTATTCCATGATGGGCAGTAATGGAGTTTGTATAGACAGGTCTTTGATGGAGCCCCGGAAGGTCTGTAGTATTTTTTCATGACGGGCAGTAATGGAGTTTGGATAGACATGTCTTCGATGGAACCCTGGAATGTCTGTAGATTCTATTCCATGATGGGCAGTAATGGAGTTTGTTTAGACATGTCTTTGATGGAGCCCCGGAAGGTCTGTAGTATTTTTTCATGACGGGCAGTAATGGAGTTTGGATAGACATTTCTTCGATGGAACCCTGGAGTCTGTAGATTCTATTCCATGATGGGCAGTAATGGAGTTTGTTTAGACAGGTCTTTGATGGAGCCCCGGAAGGTCTGTAGTATTTTTTTCATGACGGGCAGTAATGGAGTTTGTACAGACAGGTCCTTGATGGAGCCCCGGAAGGTCTGTAGTATTTTTTTCATGACGGGCAGTAATGGAGTTTGTACAGACAGGTCCTTGATGGAGCCTCTTAATGTCTGTAGATTCTATTCCGTGACGGGCAGTAATCAGGCCCGGACTGGCCGCTGCGGGCACCGTGCAATCCCCCGGTCGGCCGCAAGGGTGGGGGCCGTTTTTGGGCCCAAGGGGGCCGTTTTTGTTACAGGGACGTTTTTGCAGCATAGCTGCAAAATCGGCCCTGTAACAAATTCGGCGGAAAAGCGGCCCTGGTAAAGAGCTCGGTGGCATCCCCCCCTTCCCCAGGGGGAGGAGGGGGGCCGGCCGAGCACTTTGCCAGGGCCGGTTTTGGTTCCCAGTCCGGCCCTGGCAGTAATGGAGTTTGTATAGACAGGTCTATAGTATTCCCTCTCTGACAGTTCTTGGTAGAAGCTTTACAATGCCCATAGGGACAGATTTTACAATAACTGGCGCATCCCTGCATATCGGCACGGATGCGCCAGTAATTTTGAGTCACGGCAGACACCTCTTGCGCCACCATGGATGCGCCACATTTACAATGCAGAGCACCATGGGGCAAGAATAGACAGATGCGTGACGCATCTGATGCCGTAAAGGTGACGCATTGCTGGAGTTGCATCGCAAGCGCGACGCAGCTCCAGCAAGGCTCAGGGGTGCCCTATCTGTAACATGCTGCGTCAATCCTTACGCCTGCTGCAATCTTGTAGATTTTACTCAGCCACTTTTAGGAGGCGATCCTGCGCCAGAACAATTCCCCCCCCCCCCCCCCCCCCCAGTGCCGGAACGCCCGCATCTGGCACAGGGCTTTACAACGTGACGCATTTCCCTACATGCGTCACATTGTAAATATCCTGCAGCATGGGGCTGGCTTTGCGCTGTCGCTGCGGGGTATTTACAATGTGCCAGCTTTATGGCGCTGATCACCTCGCGCCTTGACTGCGCTAACACCCTCTATTTAGGAGTTGCCGCGGCTCTTGTGAATTGCCCGTAGGTGCTCCAAAGTGTGTTGTTAGGGTTCTCTTCATTCACCTTCGATCTCGTCGGCCCTGAACGCCCTCCATTGGTACCCGTTAGGAACAGGATCCCACTCCAAGCTCTGGTCCTGGCTCACAGGGCAGTGTACCTGTCCGGCCCTGGCTGTCTGGCGAAGAGATGTGTCCAGTGTCTCCCCATCAGGGTGCAGCGCCCTGCCTCTGCTCAGGGTGCACAGAGGGGGTGCCCCCACCTGGAAGGGGCGGGTTTGATCTCGGAGACGGCTCCAGGGTGTAGGGAAGCATCGTGCTGAAAGCCACGCAGCCGAGTGACCCTCTGCACTCTGTCACAGGCCATCAGTTTCACTGTCTGTCACTCATGCTGGCCGGGAGTATTGTATTGTATTGTAATTGCATTTATATAGCGCTTACTACCCCATACAATGCGTCAAAGCGCTTTTTCGGCGAGTAGCACGCTACTCCGGGACCCATAGAGGATTAGTGTTGAATTAGTATAGTGAAACATGCAAGTACATTTTAAGTGGTGGATAGGTTAGTCAGTTATTTGGATTTGGAATGATAGCAGAAGGATAGAGGAGGACAAAGGTTTGTATTTATATAGCGCTTGTTAACGCACGCTATTCAGGAAGCCTACAAAGGATTAGTGGTGAATTAATATGGTGAAATATGAGTTAATTTCAGTGGTGGATATTAGTCTGTTACCTGGAGTGAGAAGGATAGCGGATGGATAAAAGGGGAAGAAAGATTTGCATTCAAATAGCACTGATGGGTGTTGAAGCGCTTTACTGGCGAGTAGCACGCCACTCTGGAACCCATAAGGGATTACTGTTGAAAATTAGTATAGTAAAAAAAATATGAAGTAATTTGAGTAGTGGATATGTTATTCAGTTATTTGTGCAGTATATTAGTATAGTTTAATATTGAATTTGAGAAGTGAACATGTTAGTCTGTTAATTTCGATTGAAAAGTATAGTGGAGAGATAAAAGAGTGAAGGATTTTTTTTTTCTTTTTAGGTCTTAGCAGTAGGAGGAGGCTTTTGGATGAGTAAAAAGGAGTTTTGGAGGGGAGGAGTCAGAGGGGAGAGTTTAGAAAGGCTTGTTTTGAGGGATCGGTTTAGTAAAAGAGGTGTCAGATGATGCAAGGAGGGGTAGAGTAGGAGAGAGTCTAGAAAGGGTTATTTTGGCGATCATAGTAGTGGTATGGGGTTTGGGATAAATGAGAGAGTGGACGTAGAGGATATATTGATAGGTGTATAGGGTGAGAGATAGGGTAGTGCATTGGGGGGGTGTCGAGGGGGTCCAAACACCCTTGAAGCCCCCACCACTTCTGATAAAGGGTTACACTGTGGACACTTTTGGTGCCCACCCTGCCTTAGGTACCGAGCTGCCGGCCAGCAACGAGCCTGTCAATCATCCTGACTGACAGGTCATGCAAGTGACAGCACAGGAGGAGGCGCTGGACCCACGCTGCGTGACACTGTAGCGCCAAGAGCGCGCATTGAACCGACCGAGGCACATCACACCTCTAGTGTCACTGCTGCACCGAGTGTAGGGCTCTGAAATCCCTGCCAGCCGGCCCACTGGGCAGCGCTGCTCCTGTGGCTTCTAGGCCCATGATGGATGGGCCTCTCCGTGCATCTGACCCCACTCTCCTTGGCCTCTTTCTTTGCGTCGAGGCGGTCTCCACGCATGGCCTCTCCTCCCTGCGCGCTGCAGCCCGTGGCCGGCGGAGACGACCCCCTGCCTGGCCCCAGCGCTTCGAGCGGCCCGCGGCGCCCCTCGGCGCCTCCAGAGCCATGGTTGATCTCTGGCACTCGAGCTGAAAGCTCTGCGCTCATTTCCATCCCCGGGGATGAGATTGCCGCCGTTCCTTCCCTCGTGTTTAGACACACACTTACGGTAATTATATGTGGGCTTTGCAAACTGCCACATTATGTGTGCGCCGCGCTCGGCGCTCTTAAATGGCTACCTGTGGGCCCGATGTTTACCGAGAGGCCCATCAGCGCTCCGGCATTGTGCGGACGACGTCTGAGCAGCGCCGACGGCCACAAATCACACGCCCAAGGAGCCATTTGGGGGCGCCTGACACACCCCCTGCTGGGATAAGAAGGGATATCCGCGCAGATGCACCAGCTGGGTCATTTTGTCTTCAGATGGATCCTGTGCGCCTCGAGGCACCTCCCCCCGGACCCCCCCTCCCTCCAAGAACAGCATCTGAGAAAAACTTCACCTGCACCCCTCAGATCTGCCAGGCACATCACAGGTCCCCGGGAAATCAGTGGGAGGGCCAAGAAGGCACCACTGACGCCTGCTTGGCGCTAGGTGCCATAGTAGGGCCTCACCCTATAGCGCTGCGTGGCGTTAGCTACAGCGCTATCTGTCCACACAGCTTGCTTGCCATTAGGCGCTTCCTCGCATATATCTCTAAAAGCACGCAGCGCTACTTGGCATTACCTTCTATAGATATATCCGTTCATGCTGCGCTGTTCGGGCATTAGGCGCTATAACAATCTTCTCTTCATGCAGTGCTGAGCGGCATGCAGGCTACAGTGTTCATACACCTGTGTCTGACTTAAGATGCCAGAACATATATTCATATAGCGCTGCTTGGCATTATGCGCTATAGTAATATCTGTAAATACAGTACTACTTCTGAGGTTCTTCAGTAATAAATGTTAATGACGCGCTTCCTGGCACTGTGTGCTGTAGCAATGCGCTCATAACGTGCTTGTTGGCATTTGTAACATCAGTTCATAATGTGCTTTTTGCCATTAGGCGCTATAGTAATATATTTTCATGCAACGCTACTTGCATTAGGTGCTGCAGTAATACCTGCCTCAGCTTGGCTTGGCGCTAGGCTATAGTAGCACCTGTTTATGTAGCGCTGCTTGGCACTGAGTGACGCAGTAATACCTGCCTCAGCTTGTCTTGGCGCTAGGCGCTATATCAGCGCCCGCCGCGCTCCTGGGCAGACACGGGCCCACAATGGGTGTCACTTGCAGGTGCGGCGCTGCTCAGCCCCCGGAGCCGTCACCCCTAGACTCCCGCTTTGGCAGCGGTTCAGGCCCCGCCCCCCACCCATTGTGCCCGGATGCCACCCTGAATGGGGGCCATCAGAGAACACCTTCTGTGTGCGGAGGCTTTTCTCTGCCGAAGGATTGTTTATGGAGACATGTAAAGCGCCTCTGTTCACCGCCGAGCTGGCCTTGGTAGCTAGGCAATGGCGCTTTTCAGGAGTGGAGAGGTGGAAACGGGGGGGGGGGGTCCCTACCGCACCCCTCCGGCAGCGCAGCAGGAAGGCTGGCTGGGCGCGGGGGTCCGGGCTGGTGCAGGGACAAAGGGGGTACAGGTAGCGCCTAGTTCTGTCGCAGCCACTTCTAGGCGCTCAGGATCTGCAGAGGAGGGGGTGAGAAGTCTTTTGTCCCCAAGGGGAAAGCGGCGAAGCAGCCCCCTGGTGTGTCCACCCCTTTCCCGGGGTGCGGGAACAAGCCGCCACTTCTGCGGGTCAGATAGATAGATGGATAGATAGATATATTTGCACATTTAATTAAAATCATTGCAATTCGTACAAATGCTGTCTCCACCAGACAAGATACCCCCTACGCCCCCACCGCAGGGATACTGTAGCCCCCAGCCTTTGGATCCCCTTTTCACACCATACTGTAGCCTTTCCTTGCCGTTGCATTCTGTATTGCGCCCTGGGCGTCCATTCAACCCCGCCCACTTGTGCAACGCCTCGATGGTTTGTAGCTAGGCGTGCACTATATAGCTTCACTTACATATATATCCTGCACACGGACCTTCCCCAACGCTCTACGTTGAGGCAGAGCCTGGTTCCACCCAAGCCCACCCCCTGCAGACATTTGAGCAAGATCACACACCTGAGAGCCTGGAACAGGCATTAAACCCCTCCAGAGCCAGACATGTGACCCGCAGAAGGCTTCTGAGCCTGGGTCGCCGCTGCCTTGGATAGCATGGCCCCTCTTCAGGCCAGAATGGCCGCCTGGAGTAAAGTGCCCCGCCCTGGTTCTCTGTGGAACTTATGGGCCTTAGACAGGGATGCCGCAGACAAGAGCGGATATTCCCAACGCTACGCCTGCCTTGTTAATAGGCGATAGCGATGTTAGTGACTGCTTTCAGTCGCTAACGGGTTGGGTACGCCCGCTTTGCATGTCATTAGCGATAAACATTGCTGACATGCAAAGCGGGCCCCAAACCGTTCGCTATCGGCTAAAAGCTGTCGCTAACATCAGTTAGCGACAGCTTGCTAATAGGACGATAGAATTATCGCCGCTTAGCGGCAGAAAACGGCCGCTAAATCAGCGATAATTGTCTATCGCCCCCCTTGGTAATATGCCCCTGTATTCCTATTTTAATCAACCAATGGAAAGTGAGTCCCTTCCCAAAAGGGCCACGTTGCGTACTCAGTTCAATCAGCTCATTAAGGGGCATATTATCAAAAGCAGCGTTAAAATTATCGCCGGTTTAGCAGCAGAAAACTGCCGCTAAAGCGGCGATAATGGGCTTGATAATATGCCGTAGAGAATTCCAATAGAAGCCCATGTTCACACCAGAACCTGGGCTTCTATGGGAATTCACAAGGGCATATTATCAAGCCCATTATCGCTGCTTTAGCGGCAGTTTTCTGCCGCTAAACCGGCGATAATTTTATAATATGCCCCTCAATCTCCCCTCTCTGCATCAAAGTAAAGGCTTGTTGTTGACAGTTAAATCTGTATCTCCACCTGACCCCTGTTTACCTAAAACTCTCCCACTGGCCCCGAACATGTTGCCGACTTCCTGCAGAATGTGTTTACCCACTCGCTGCAATCAGGAGCTTTTCTCACTCCTTGGAAGGAAGCGATCATCACTTTGCCACTTAGAAGACCGTATGCGGACCCGGAAGATCTGAAAAACGTCCATCCTATTTCCCTGCTGCCAGGAACTGGTTCCATTTATAGTGCCTCATGATATCCTTGAGTCATCGCAAATGGTTTCAGGAGTGGCCACGGTGCAGAGTCCGCGCTGCTCTCATCATGGCTGCAGACAGAACCGCGTCAGGTCGATCAGGGTGGGCGTCAGGTCGATCAGGGTGGGCTTCAGGTCGATCAGGGTGGGCGTCAGGTCGATCAGGGTGGGCTTCAGGTTGATCAGGGTGGGCGTCAGGTCGATCAAGGTGGGCGTCAGGTCGATCAGGGTGGGCTTCAGGTTGATTAGGGAGGGCACCAGGTCAATCAGGGTGGACGTCAGGTCGATCAGAGTGGGCTTCAGGTTGATCAGGGTGGGCGTCAGGTCGATCAGGGTGGGCGTCAGGTCGATCAGGATGGGCTTCAGATCAATAAGGGTGGGCGTCAGGTCGATCAGGATGGGCTTCAGGTCGATCAGGATGGGCTTCAGGTCAATCAGGATGGGCTTCAGGTCAATCAGGGTGGGCTTCAGGTCGATCGGGGTGGGTGCCAGGTCGATCAGGGTGGGCATCAGGTCGATCAGAGTGGGCGTCAGGTCGATCAGGGTGGGCGTCAGGTCGATCAGGGTGGGCGTCAGGTCGATCAGGGTGGGCTTCAGGTTGATCAGGGTGGGCGTCAGGTCGATCAAGGTGGGCGTCAGGTCGATCAGGGTGGGCTTCAGGTTGATTAGGGAGGGCACCAGGTTGATCAGGGTGGGCATCAGGTCGATCAGAGTGGGCGTCAGGTCGATCAGGGTGGGCGTCAGGTCGATCAGGGTGGGCGTCAGGTCGATCAGGGTGGGCTTCAGGTTGATCAGGGTGGGCGTCAGGTCGATCAAGGTGGGTGTCAGGTCGATCAGGGTGGGCTTCAGGTTGATTAGGGAGGGCACCAGGTCAATCAGGGTGGACGTCAGGTCGATCAGAGTGGGCTTCAGGTTGATCAGGGTGGGCGTCAGGTCGATCAGGGTGGGCGTCAGGTCGATCAGGATGGGCTTCAGATCAATAAGGGTGGGCGTCAGGTCGATCAGGATGGGCTTCAGGTCGATCAGGATGGGCTTCAGGTCAATCAGGATGGGCTTCAGGTCAATCAGGGTGGGCTTCAGGTCGATCGGGGTGGGTGCCAGGTCGATCAGGGAGGGCATCAGATCGATCAGGGTGGGCGTCAGGTCGATCAGGGTGGGCGTCAGGTCGATCAGGGTGGGCATCAGGTCGATCAGGATGGGCTTCAGATCGATAAGGGTGGGTGTCAGGTCGATCAGGATGGGCTTCAGGTCGATCAGGGTGGGCGTCAGGTCGATCAGGATGGGCTTCAGGTCGATCAGGATGGGCTTAAGGTCAATCAGGGTGGGCTTCAGGTCGATCGGGGTGGGTGCCAGGTCGATCAGGGTGGGCGTCAGGTTGATCAGGGTGGGCGTCAGGTCGATCAGGGTGGGCGTCAGGTCGATCAGGGTGGGCATCAGGTCGATCAGGATGGGCTTCAGATCGATAAGGGTGGGTGTCAGGTCGATCAGGATGGGCTTCAGGTCGATCAGGGTGGGCGTCAGGTCGATCAGGATGGGCTTCAGGTCGATCAGGATGGGCTTAAGGTCAATCAGGGTGGGCTTCAGGTCGATCGGGGTGGGTGCCAGGTCGATCAGGGAGGGCATCAGATCGATCAGGGTGGGTGTCAGGTCGATCAGGGTGGGCGCCGTTCTGCTGATGCTGGGTTTGTCCGCAGCATTCAACACCATCTCGCCCGTACGGATGATCCAAGGGCTGCAGCCGATTGGTATCGGTGGGTTTGCACTCACACTCCTCTCTTCTTTCCTTACCAACAGAGTACAAACTGCCAGTTGTGGGGTCTCAAGGCAGAAGCTTTCAGTCTTCCTTGTGGGGTTCCTCAAGGTTCGTCCTCGAGTCCGTCCCTTTTTAATGTGTACGTCGCTCCGTTGGCTACATTGGTGCGTTCGTTCTGGTTCCAGGCGCTGTCGTACGCAGATGACACCCAGATCATCGTGTCTGTTTCCAACAACCAGACTTTAGTAGCCAAGAGGTTTAGTCATTGTATGTCCAACATTAATAGGTGGATCAAAGGCAACGCCTTAAAACTTAAGGCTGACAAAATGGAGGCATTGTTACAACGGATCCAGACCGCCACAGCTAGACAAGTTCATCTCCTGCAGTGCTGCAGTGCAGCATGCATAACCATGCTTCCTGCAGTGCTGCAGTGCAGCGTGCATGCTGTGACAGGACTGCAGTACACTTCCAAACCTCCACATCTCCTGCAGTGCTGCAGTGCAGCGTGCATGACCATGCCTCCTGCAGTGCTGCAGTGCAGCGTGCACGTCCATGCCTCCTGCAGCGTGCATGATGAAACAGGAACTGCAGCACATTTTCCATCCTCCACATCTCCTGCAGTGCTGCAGTGCAGCATGCATAACCATGCTTCTTGCAGTGCTGCACTGCAGCGTGCATGCTGTGACAGGACTGCAGTACACTTCCAAACCTCCACATCTCCTGCAATGCTGCAGTGCAGCGTGCACGTCCATGCCTCCTGCAGTGCAGCCCTGCAGTGTACATGCCGAGGCAGGACAGCAGCAGACTACCACACCTGTTGAAGGTGTTCACGAGTATAGTGTGGTGTGGAGGTGTTTGCGGGTACAGTGTGATGGAGGTCTGTGAGTGAGTACAGTGGGGTGCACTGCAGCGTGCGTGCTGAGGCACGAATGCACTGCAGCGTGCGTGCTGAGGGGCGAATGCACTGCAGCGTGCGTGCTGAGGCGCGAATGCACTGCAGCGTGCGTGCTGAGGCGCGCATGCACTGCAGCGTGCGTGCTGAGGCATGGATGCACTGCAGCGTGCGTGCTGAGGCGCGGATGCACTGCAGCGTGCGTGCTGAGGCGCGGATGCACTGCAGCGTGCGTGCTGAGGCGCGCATGCACTGCAGCGTGCGTGCTGAGGCGCGCATGCACTGCAGCGTGCGTGCTGAGGCATGGATGCACTGCAGCGTGCGTGCTGAGGCGCGGATGCACTGCAGCGTGCGTGCTGAGGCGCGGATGCACTGCAGCGTGCGTGCTGAGGCGCGGATGCACTGCAGCGTGCGTGCTGAGGCGCGAATGCACTGCAGCGTGCGTGCTGAGGCGCAAATGCACTGCAGCGTGCGTGCTGAGGCGCGAATGCACTGCAGCGTGCGTGCTGAGGCGCGAATGCACTGCAGCGTGCGTGCTGAGGCGCGAATGCACTGCAGCGTGCGTGCTGAGGCGCGAATGCACTGCAGCGTGCGTGCTAGGCACGAATGCACTGCAGCGTGCGTGCTGAGGCGCGAATGCACTGCGGCGTGCGTGCTGAGGCACGAATGCACTGCAGCGTGCGTGCTGAGGCACGAATGCACTGCAGTGTGCGTGCTGAGGCACAAATGCTCTGGCATATAAGACAGAAAAGCTCAACTTTCGTTTTCTTTCTTTGCAGACGATCCCCCCTGACCAGGAGCTGCTGGTGTGGTATGGAAACTCCCACAACACCTTCCTGGGCATCCCCGGGGTACCCGGCCTGGAGGAGGAGCAGAAGAAGGCCAAGACAGGTGAGTGGTACCCAGAGTCCGCTGAGTGCATCCGGTGTGAGAATTCAGCCTCACTGCGCTGATGAGTGAGGTGCTAGCAAAGCTACACCCCAAAATACTGTGCCCCCAATAACCCAACACCTTCTACCTGCAGACAAACACACTGTGTCCAGTGACATCTCTAACACACTGCACTCACTGACACCCCTAACACACTGCACCCGGTAACACACATCATCACACTGCACTCACTGACATGCACCTAAAACACACTGCACTCACTGACACACACCTCCATCACACTGCACTCACTGACACACACCTCCATCACACTGCACTCACTGACACACATCATCACACTGCACTCACTGACACACACCTCCATCACACTGCACTCACTGACACACACCTCCAACACACTGCACTCACTGACACACACCTCCAACACACTGCACTCACTGACACACACCTCCATCACACTGCACTCACTGACACACACCCCCAACACACTGCACTCACTGACACACACCTCCAACACACTGCACTCACTGACACACACCTCCAACTCACTGCACCCGCTGACACACACCTCCATCACACTGCACTCACTGACACACACCTCCAACACACTGCACTCACTGACACACACCTCCAACACACTGCACTCACTGACACACACCTCCAACACACTGTACCCACTGACACACACCTCCAACACACTGCACTCACTGACACACACCTCCAACACACTGTACCCACTGACACACACCTCCAACACACTGCACTCACTGACACACACCTCCATCACACTGCACTCACTGACACACACCTCCAACACACTGCACTCACTGACACACACCTCCATCACACTGCACTCACTGACACACACCTCCATCACACTGCACTCACTGACACACACCTCCAACACACTGTACCCACTTACACACACCTCCATCACACTGCACTCACTGACACACACCTCCATCACACTGCACTCACTGACACACACCTCCATCACACTGCACCCACTTACACACACCTCCAACACACTGCACTCACTGACACACACCTCCATCACACTCTACCCACTTACACACACCTCCAACACACTGCACTCACTGACACACACCTCCAACACACTGTACCCACTTACACACACCTCCATCAAACTGCACTCACTGACACACACCTCATCACACTGCACTCACTGACACACACCTCATCACACTGCACTCACTGACACACACCTCATCACACTGCACTCACTGACACACACCTCCATCACACTGCACTCACTGACACACACCTCCAACACACTGTACCCACTGACACACACCTCCAACACACTGCACTCACTGACACACACCTCCATCACACTGCACTCACTGACACACACCTCCAACACACTGCACTCACTGACACACACCTCCATCACACTGCACTCACTGACACACACCTCCATCACACTGCACTCACTGACACACACCTCCAACACACTGTACCCACTTACACACACCTCCATCACACTGCACTCACTGACACACACCCCCAACACACTGCACTCACTGACACACACCTCCATCACACTGCACTCACTGACACACACCTCCATCACACTGCACCCACTTACACACACCTCCAACACACTGCACTCACTGACACACACCTCCAACACACTGTACCCACTGACACACACCTCCATCACACTGCACTCACAGACACACACCTCCAACACACTGCACTCACGGACACACACCTCCAACACACTGCACTCACGGACACACACCTCCAACACACTGTACCCACTTACACACACCTCCATCACACTGCACTCACTGACACACACCTCCAACACACTGCACTCACTGACACACACCTCCAACACACTGTACCCACTTACACACACCTCCATCACACTGCACTCACTGACACACACCTCATCACACTGCACTCACTGACACACACCTCATCACACTGCACTCACGGACACACACCTCATCACACTGCACTCACTGACACACACCTCCATCACACTGCACTCACTGACACACACCTCCAACACACTGTACCCACTGACACACACCTCCAACACACTGCACTCACTGACACACACCTCCATCACACTGCACTCACTGACACACACCTCCAACACACTGCACTCACTGACACACACCTCCATCACACTGCACTCACTGACACACACCTCCATCACACTGCACTCACTGACACAAACCTCCAACACACTGTACCCACTTACACACACCTCCATCACACTGCACTCACTGACACACACCCCCAACACACTGCACTCACTGACACACACCTCCATCACACTGCACTCACTGACACACACCTCCATCACACTGCACCCACTTACACACACCTCCAACACACTGCACTCACTGACACACACCTCCAACACACTGTACCCACTGACACACACCTCCATCACACTGCATCCACTTACACACACCTCCAACACACTGTACCCACTGACACACACCTCCATCACACTGTACCCACTGACACACACCTCCATCACACTGCACTCACAGACACACACCTCCAACACACTGCACTCACGGACACACACCTCCAACACACTGTACCCACTTACACACACCTCCATCACACTGCACTCACTGACACACACCTCCAACACACTGCACTCACTGACACACACCTCCATCACACTGCACTCACTGACACACACCTCCATCACACTGCACTCACTGACACACACCTCCAACACACTGCACTCACTGACACACACCTCCATCACACTGCACTCACTGACACACACCTCCAACACACTGCACTCACTGACACACACCTCCATCACACTGCACTCACTGACACACACCTCCACCACACTGCACTCACTGACACACACCTCCATCACACTGCACTCACTGACACACACCTCCATCACACTGCACTCACGGACACATACCTCCATCACACTGCACTCACTGACACACACCTCCATCACACTGCACTCACTGACACACACCTCCAACACACTGCACTCACTGACACACACCTCCATCACACTGCACTCACTGACACACACCTCCATCACACTGCACTCACTGACACACACCTCCATCACACTGCACTCACTGACACACACCTCCATCACACTGCACTCACTGACACACACCTCCATCACACTGCACTCACTGACATACACCTCCATCACACTGTACTCACTGACACACACCCCCAACACACTGCACTCACTGACACACACCTCCAACACACTGTACCCACTTACACACACCTCCAACACACTGTACCCACTTACACACACCTCCATCACACTGCACTCACGGACACACACCTCCATCACACTGCACTCACTGACACACACCTCCATCACACTGCACTCACTGACACACACCTCCAACACACTGCACTCACTGACACACACCTCCATCACACTGCACTCACTGACACACACCTCCAACACACTGCACTCACTGACACACACCTCCATCACACTGCACTCACTGACACACACCTCCATCACACTGCACTCACTGACACACACCTCCATCACACTGTACTCACTGACACACACCCCCAACACACTGCACTCGGTGATACACACCTCCAACACACTGTACCCACTGACACACACCTCCATCACACTGCACTCACGGACACACACCTCCATCACACTGCACTCACTGACACACACCTCCAACACACTGCACTCACTGACACACACCTCCATCACACTGCACTCACTGACACACACCTCCATCACACTGCACTCACTGACACACACCTCCATCACACTGCACTCACTGACACACACCTCCATCACACTGCACTTGGTGATACACACCTCCAACACACTGTACCCACTGACACACACCTCCATCACACTGCACTCACTGACACACACCTCCATCACACTGCACTCACTGACACACACCTCCATCACACTGTACTCACTGACACACACCTCCATCACACTGTACTCACTGACACACACCCCCAACACACTGCACTCACTGACACACACCTCCAACACACTGTACCCACTTACACACACCTCCAACACACTGCACTCACTGACACACACCCCCAACACACTGCACTCACGGACACACACCTCCATCACACTGCACTCACTGACACACACCTCCATCACACTGCACTCACTGACACACACCTCCATCACACTGCACTCACGGACACACACCTCCATCACACTGCACTCACTGACACACACCCCCAACACACTGCACTCACTGACACACACCTCCATCACACTGTACTCACTGACACACACCCCCAACACACTGCACTCACTGACACACACCTCCATCACACTGCACTCACTGACACACACCTCCATCACACTGCACTCACTGACACACACCCCCAACACACTGCACCCACTTACACACACCTCCATCACACTGCACTCACTGACACACACCTCCATCACACTGCACTCACTGACACACACCTCCATCACACTGCACTCACTGACACACACCTCCATCACACTGTACCCACTGACACACACCTCCATCACACTGCACTCACTGACACACACCTCCATCACACTGTACTCACTGACACACACCCCCAACACACTGCACTCTCTGACACACACCTCCAACACACTGTACCCACTGACACACACCTCCATCACACTGCACTCACTGACACACACCTCCATCACACTGTACTCACTGACACACACCCCCAACACACTGCACTCTCTGACACACACCTCCAACACACTGTACCCACTGACACACACCTCCATCACACTGTACCCACTGACACACACCTCCATCACACTGCACTCACTGACACACACCTCCATCACACTGTACTCACTGACACACACCTCCATCACACTGCACTCTCTGACACACACCTCCAACACACTGTACCCACTGACACACACCTCCATCACACTGCACTCACTGACACACACCTCCATCACACTGTACTCACTGACACACACCCCCAACACACTGCACTCTCTGACACACACCTCCAACACATTGTGGCCATTGTCAGCCCAACACCCTGTGCCTGCTGACACACACCACTAACAGGCAGTTCCTGCTCACACCGCAAGAAACTGTACTATCTGACACCCCAAAACACTGTGCCCACTGAAACTTACAACACACAACATGCTGTGCCAACTTATACCTTAAACCGCTGTGCCCTCTGACCCCCTGGAGTCTGAAACAAGCATCCATTACATTATGCCCACAGACCTGGCAATGCCCTATGCCAGCTGGCACCCCAGTACTCTGTGTTTACTGACATTTAACGTGGGCACTGACCCAAGACACTGCCTGCTGACGCATGAATACCCAGTGATCATTGAAACCCACCAATAACATTCTGTGCCCACCGATACCCACATATTGTGCCCATAAAAGCTGAATCTGCATCAGATCCCTGTCCTCCGAAGACTCTCCATCTTGCCCTGGGTTCGATTGCCAACTTTTGCAGAATACAGGCTGCAATCAGGGGTCTTTCCCAGCTCATGGAACGAAGCAATCCTGACTTCACTTCTTTAAAAAAAGCTAAGGCTGACCCCGAAAATGTTCCACCTCACATCCCTGTTACCAGCCCCTGCTGGGATACTGGGAAAATGAATGATCCAGAAATCAATTCAATTGATTGGGGCTCATGATGTCATTGGCCACTCGCAAAACGGGTTCAGGAGTGGCCACAGTACAGAATCGACTCTCATTGCGGCTGCAGATAGTATCCGTCGCCAGGTCGATTGGGGGGTGGCGGCTATACTCGTAATGCTCGACTTATCTGCAGCATTTGACACCCTCTTGCCAGTACGGATGGCCCAACGTCTAGAGCAAGTTGGTGTTTGTGGTTCCACCCTGGAGCTTCTCCGCTCTTTCTTAACCAACAGAAGACACATTGTCAGCTGCGGGGGTTTCTGGGCGGAAGCCTTTAGCCTCCCCTGTGGTGTGCCGCTGGGCTCGTCTTTGAGCCCGACCCTTTTTAATATTTATATGGCCCCACTGGCAGAAGTAGTGCGCTCCTTTGCGTTCCATGTACTATCGTATGCCGATGACACGCAGATCATTGCGTCTATCTCAAACGTCCCTACGTCGGGGGCAGAGAAGTTCAACCAACGCATGACGAGCGTCAGCAGGCGGATGAAATACAGTGTCCTAAAAGTGAATGCAGGAAAAACTGAGGTTCTAGCGTTTGGCACGCAGGAATCCACCTGGTCCAATATCTGGTGGCCGGAGGACCGCGGACACCTTCCCGCTCCAGTCAAATCCGACAAAAACCTGGGTGCCATCTTTGAAGACCCCTTGAGCGTTGACACTCAGGTCAGCCGCACCTCCAGCACGCGAATCCTCATCACCAGGACCTTCAGGAAGATCTTTCCATACCTACTCTACCGGGCCTTTTCTTCTCCCCCGGGTCTCTCTTTACAGTCGGTCCACGGTCGCGACTCGCGCTGCGACGCCCCGTTGCTGAGGCAGCCATGCGCTCTACACATTTCATACGCTATCATTCGCGTGGAACTGCGTCCATCTGTCATCTATCACTCTGGTCAATCGCGAGTGGATTACTCTATACCTCAACATTAAAACCTCCTGCCTTAATAACCTTCAGATAGCCCAGAATGCCGCAGCCTGATTGGTCCTTAACATCCCTAAAACACCCCTCGGTCAGGGGCGGGAATCATTCCCTTCACCGGCTCATCGTCAAAAAAAGGTTTACTCTCTAAGCTCTCTGTACGGCGTTCTTAGCCCGGAATCAGAGAGGACCCGTCAACTTAACTCACTCTTTCGATGGCGCTCTCCTATGTTATGTTATGTTAATATATATTTATAAAGCGCCAAATCACCAACGGTCTCTAAGCGCTAACACATTGACCCGGAACCCAGATACCCCCCACTGCCAGGTGATCAGACAAAGGTGGGAAGCTTATCCAAATGCCTCAATAAACAGGAATGTCTTCAACTTCTTCCTAAAAGGAAGTAACGTAGATTCTCCACGTAGGCTCTCCGGTAGCTTATTCCAGAGCTGGGGAATTACCACAGAGAAAGAACGCCCTCCTGGCGTAGCTCTGTTGAAACGCGGACAAGTCAACAGATTTCTCCGAGCAGGCTTCTTAGATCTTCCTTGCATAAAAAGTCAATATTTCCCAGATTTCGGAAGGCCAGATGGGGCGGTCACTCTATCGTGGTGGCCACTGCCAAATTTTGGAACACCCTTTCCTCCCACAATCTGAAAATGTGTCTTTTCCATTTTCCAGACCTCATAGTCGTCTACTGCCCTCTCACACACACATCCTCTGCTCACCATGACACCTCTCAAGACCCTATGCCCACTAACAAAGACGCACAAGGCTGTCCATTCCCATACCCACTGACAGAAGCCACCAACACATTGTGCCACACTGGCATGCTCCCTAAGACACGATGCCACTGGCACTCAGGGACAACACACGTGCCACTGGCACACCAGGTACCCTGTGCCAGTACATACCACAGGCGGTAGAACAGCCCAAAAGTATGTGACTCAGAGATGGAATCTAGTCAACATTAATTAAGACTTTTAAAATTACTTTAATTAATTAAGACTTTTAAAATTACTTTGGTTAAGAAGGTTTTGGAGCACATTTCTTACGTTGTTTTTATATTTCAGATTGTTTAGCATTTCTGCTTTCTTAGTTCTGCTTTCTTTATTTAGTTGTATCTTTAAAATGTTCAGTCTTCTGTTCCTACATTACTTTCTCTATAGTTCATTTTCCTACCAATTAGCTTATGTTTGCTTTGAATTACATTACATTGTTATACATACAATGTATGTTATTTGTATTCTATTAAATTTATAACATTGCTGTTCAGAGTTCAAATGTACCACTTTAGATGTCCTATATTTCACTTTCCATTGTCTATGTCTTATATTTCATTTTGTTTGCTGTGCTAGATTTTCTGTTTTCAAAGTAAAATGTTCCTTTTTTTAATTTCCCAAATTATGTTTGTTCTTTTTGCGCTCTATGTTATTTTTTAAATTTTCTTTGACCCGTATTATTTTATGACATATTATTGTATTCTTTTTCATTTCATATTTTCCCTTGTATGTCTCTTATCTTCTTTTGTACATTTAGTTTAATGCTGTCCATGTACTATCCTAACCAATCACAAGCAAGAGTATGGTGGCAACTGGAACTTAGGGGCATATTTACAGGGGCTTTATCTCTGCTGTTTTGGCTTAAAAAGCCAAAAAAGCGGAGATAAAACTATCACCCTATTTACAAGAGGGTGCTAACATGCATAATCGCATGTTAGCACCCTTTTTTCCAACGCCTCCCTTTGCATCTCTAATTTGATGCAAAGTGGGCGTTACTGGGCGTACCCCAGATGGACTACCTTGCAAATATCGCTGATGTTCACATTGCGATATTTACAAGGCAGCCCACAGGATTTTAGCAGACGTTAGATTTTGGCGAAAACTGCAGTTTTCGCCAAAATCTAACGTCTGCTAAAATCCAGACTTACCATGTTTGACATGGGGGTGGATTATGCTGATACAACCACAGGGTCGTATCAGCAAGGTTATCGCCGTTTTGCAGGGAACATCGCAGGAAAACCAGCTATGTTCCCTGCAAAACGGCGATAACCTCGCTATCTCTGAAATTTGTATTGCCCCGGAGAAATGGGTTGTTAATAACGTGCTACCAGGGCGATAAATTCCAGAGATAGCCTGCAATAAGAAATGTATCGCTAAGCACGGCCAGCAATAATTATTGCTGGCCGTTGATAATACGCCCCCAAGAAAGTCGCGTACTGTGTACCAGAATTGTGGTCCGGTACAAAAATCCAGACTATGGATATGACTGAAATGTTTTCTCCTGTCTAGGGAAAGTCATCCTTTATGGAAGAGGAAACCTCAGGCACATAACGTGTCACCCTTCACCACCGGCAACCTCTCCCCACCCTGGTAGGGCAATGCCCCCAAGGCGGACTCAACCTCCTCGAAGACTGTACAGGAAAAAATGAGTTCTTAGAGAAAATCTACTGGAAAAAGCAAAAAAAAGAGGCATCGAGATTAAGCTAAAAATACCTTTGTGTTCCTGGATTATTAAAATGTAATCAGCAGGTGTGTGATTAAAATCCAAAGTGGACGGGTCTGTTGGGAGTAATGGCTCAAACCCATCTACGATCTGCCCAATAATCTAGGAACACTAGGTTTTTTTAGTTTATTCTGGATGCCCCTTTTTGCTTTGTCCAGTAGATTTTATCTAAGAACTTCCTCCTTCCAGTACAGTCTTCGAGGAGGTTGAGTCCGCCTCGGTGGCTTTGCGCCACCAGGGTGTGGCGAGGATGCCGGTGGTGAAGGGTGACACGTTACGTGTGTGAGGTTTCCTCTTCCATTACGGATGACTTTCCCTAGACAGGAGACAATGTTTCAGTCAGGTTAGATGTCCTTCACATCTAACATGGGCTTCGATTGGAATTCCATAGAGCCTATTATCAAGCCCATTATCGCCACTTTAGCGGCAGTTTCCTGCCGATAAAGCGGCGATAATTTTATCGCCCAGGCTTGATAATATGGCACTTAGTTCCAATTGCCACCGTACTCTTGCTTGTGATTGGTTGGAGTCTGTTAAGAGACGTACGGTGTCATAATCTTCCCCTCTCCATTTCTTGTGTTTTACTCAAGTGCTATCCTATACTTTTTATGTTACGTTGACTTTTTCCATCTTCACTGGAGAATTTTTGTATTGTTAAATATCATGGTTTGTGCTGTCTATGTTGCTTTACATTTCACACATAACATTTAATTTTTTTATATTCTAGTTTATATTTTATATGCTATTTTATATGTCTGTTCTTTTGTAAATATTAGATAATGTAACATACTATTTGTGTTTTGTTTGGGACGTACTATATTTTGATTTCTGAGTTAAATATAATGTTCCTGTGTGAGGTTTTCTTCTCATGCATGGTTTTATGTTTCCTAAACTCTGTTATACCTTATTTTGTGAGGGACGTTATATTTCATGTATTCAGTTTGATAGATGTTACCCTCTATTCCAGAAATTCACCTTTAGGTTATTTTATAATTTCTTTCTATTGTTTTTTATATCTTATTTTTAATTTGTTAAATTGTATTTCCCATATTTTTTCCATGCCATTCATGGCCTAATCTATATTTAGTATCTTGCATTTTTAAGAGTCCCATCATGTTTACATTTCTATTTCCTTTTTTCTTTCATGTGTCTACTATTTGTATCTCCTATTATGTGTTTTTGTTGTAGAGTTAGATCTCATATATTCCTTCTTACATTGTATGCCGTTTTGTAACGTGCATGTTACGTGTTGTTCTTTCTACGGTTGTATTACCTATGTTTACATTCTTTTCATGTTTTTGTGTTCCTCCTCACATGGAATATTACGCCTTCTTTAGTGATACACCATAGCCTTCTGTAGGGCTGCTCTCGCTTTTCACGTATTCTGTTTTACATTTGTATGTCCTTGTGTTACCTACATCTTACGTATTGTTCTTTCTACTGTGTTGTTTTACCTGTTTTTACATTCTTGTCATGTCCCTCCTCACATGGAATATTGCGCCTTCTTCGGTGATGAACCATAGCCTTGCTGTGTGTAGGGCTGTTCTCACGGTTCACGTATTCTGTCTTACATTTGTTTGTTCTGTTGTTACCTGCATGTTACCTGTTGTTCTTTCTACGGTGTTGTTTTACCTATGTTTATGTTATTTTCATGTCCCTCCTCACCATGGAATATTGCGCCTTCTTCGGTTATAAATCGTAACCCTGCTGTGTGTTGTGGCTCTATCGGTTCACGTATTCTGTCTTACATTGTTATGTCCTTTTGTTACCTGTGTGTAACCTGTGTTCTTTCTACTGTGTTGAGGTATCTGTTTTTACATTCTTTTCGTGTTCCTTCCCATCCTTGAATATTACGCCTTCTTCAGTGATAAGTCATAGCCTTGCTGTGTGTAGTGGCTCTATCGGTTCACTTTTTCTGTCTTGCATTGTTATGTCCTTTTGTTAGCTGCATGTTACATGTTGTTCTTTCTACGGTGTTTGTTTTACCTCTTTTTACATTCTTTTCATGTCCCCCCTTATCATGGAATATTGTATTGTATTGTATATTAGATTTCTATAGCGCCTTATCACCCAGGGGTCTCTATTGCGCCTTCTTCGGTGATAAACCATCGCCTTGCTGTGTGTAGTGGCTCTGCCGGTTCGCGTATTTTGCCTTATGGTTTTCTGTCCTTGTCTTACCTGTGTGTTACCTGTTGTTCTTTCTTCTGTGCTGTTTTACCTGTGTTTCCATTCTTGTCATGTCCCTCCTCCTCCTGGCATATGAAGCCTCTTTCAGTGTTAACCCTAGCCTCGCTGTGTTTTGTGCGCCCTCGCGGTTCACGCCCTCTGACCCTCGCCTCCTCTCTTCTTCCCTTCCAGATGAGTTCGGCGCCTTGGACCCGGCCTGCTCCGCCTCAGGGCGCATGCGCTGCGTCATCTGCCACCGGGGGTTCAACTCGCGCAGCAACCTGCGCTCTCACATGCGCATCCACACCCTGGACAAGCCCTTCGTCTGCCGCTTCTGCAACCGCCGCTTCAGCCAGTCCTCCACCCTGCGCAACCACGTGCGCCTGCACACGGGCGAGCGCCCCTACAAGTGCCAGGTGTGCCAGAGCGCCTACTCCCAGCTGGCGGGCCTCCGGGCGCACCAGAAGAGCGCCCGGCACCGGCCCCCCGCCGGCTCCCTGCAGGCGCACTCGCCCGGCCTGCCCGTGCCGCACCCGGCCTCCCTGGCGCACCACATCCCCACCCTGGTCCTGTGAGGGGCCCGGCACCCAGGCCTGGCACCTAGGGCCTGGCACGGACCCCCGGACTCACCGATGCACCCGCCGTGAGAGGGTCCACGGAGGGACAGGGCTTCTCCAAGGACTCTTCCACCCTGCCCGTGCGCACCCGGCCTCCCTGGCGCACCGCACCCCCACCCTGGTCCTGTGAGGGGCCCGGAACCAAGGCCTGGCACGGATCCAGAGGCTGGCTTGTGACCCCCTGACTCACCGATGCACCCGCCGTGGAGGGCCCACGGAGGGACAGAGCTCATCCACTCTGCCCGTGCGCACCCGGCCTCCCTGGCGCACCACACCCCCACCCTGGTCCTGTGAGGGGCCCGGCACGGATCCAGAGGCTGGCATGTGACCCCCTGACTCACCGATGCGCCGCCGTGGAGGGCCCACGGAGGGACAGGGCTCATCCACTCTGCCCGTGCGCACCCGGCCTCCCTGGCGCACCGCGTCCCCACCCTGGTCCTGTGAGGCGGGGCGGCGGCGCGCCTGGCACCCAGGCCTGGCACGGATCCACAGGCTGGCTTGTGACCCCCGGACTCACCGATGCATCCGCCGTGGGAGTGCCCACGGAGGCACGGAGCTTCTCCACGGACCCGGCCACGTGTCCATGATGGCTTTTCTGGACAATGAATTTCTATTTCTGGGCAAACACTTGCGCCAAACTCGAAATCCGCGCCCTCTGAGAGACGCTTGTGCTGCGCAAGAACGGGGAGGGCGCGGGGGGGGGGCCGGGGCAGAGGCATGGGGGGCAGGCAGCCTTGAGTTCTCAGGATGGACTCAGTGAGGATGAGTACATGGCCACCCCCTCCCCACCCACGAGCCCCAACATAGAGATGACCCCAGAGAGGCCAGGACTGGGCGAGCACGGCAACAGCCCTCTTGCCTTCCAGAGGTGCCAAGGACGGAATGTTCACTCAGCTACAGCATGACCAAAAGATCGAGCACTTAAAGACTTGGAACTGTCTCCCCAAGTAAACCCAGCCAGCACCCAGCCAGCGGGGGGCGCTCGCGAGCCACCGGCTCTTGTTTTCAGTTGCAAAAAATTGCTTCTTGTTCTACCATGGCGAAAAATGTTTTTTAATGATGCAACTTAGCTGGAACTTTGAGAAATATTCGAAGTGAGAGGAAATCATATGTCATGCTCCTACAGTAGGGGCTGCTATGTGCAAACCCTATTCCTTCTTTGATAGCACACTGCCACCCGGTGGCGAGTATCCGCACTGCACATTGATTTAAGGCAGACAGCGCCCCGGCAGGCAAAACTGTGTCCTGCACCCAATACAGTTGGATTTCCTTTTATAAACATAAAATATACATCTATACATATATACATATATATATATACACACATATACATATATAAATCTATACATAATTATATATGAAGTTTAAAATATATTGAGTTAACTCAAACTATGCTCTGCTTCCAGTGAAAAGTCACTTTAACTTTGTAAATATTCATGTAAAACATTTGTTTACAGAGCTTTGAACAATTACTTGATTATATCTGTATAAAATGTGTACATAATTTCTACTTTATGCTCTTCCGTGTATTCCAAATAAAATTCCTGAACACTTCTCTGACTGATGTCTAAGTGTTAAACATGAATTTGAGGCAGGTGAAGTCTGCCCAGGTGCTCCCAATCTGCCCACTTCTGCTGACTCTAGACACAAAGGTAGGGTGACCAACTGGCAAGGGTGCAAATTCAGGACGGTGAGTGTAAAAATTTAGGTCAAAGGGTCAAAATTCAGGACAAAAATTCAGGACAAGAATGAAAAATTCAGGACAAAAGGTAAGTTTTACAGACACATCAGAAGAGGTCGCGCAACAGTATATAAGTAAGTAAATAGACAACCACTTAAGTACAAGTGAAAAGACGTTTATATTAGGTTCAGACAATTATGCACTTCATGGTTTTTCAGTCTGCGCGCAGTTTTGAGCAAATGTGCAGGTCTGTTTGTAACAAAATCGCCCCGCTTCCCCCCCCCACCTTTCCAACCTCCCATTGAAATGCCCGATGCCCGGTCCGGCCAGTCCGGCCTTGCTACTACCCTCCAATGGTGACCCTCCTCTTCACACAGACCGTCTCTCAGGTGTATTTAATTTCTTTTATAGTGCTACTCATCCCAAGTAAGTAGGACAGAGTGTTGCAGTGTGTTACATCACACACACATTATATAGAGACAATGACTCATATAAATGTGTAAGTCAATCTATAGGAAATGTACTTAAGATAATGGGGGTTACACAGTGTAATCATTCTTTCACCCATCATTCAGTCTTTCACCATTCATTCTGTCCTTCCATCTCTGTGCCCATCCATATTCAATATTCAACCATTTGCAAACCTATCCATCATCTATCCTTCCATCCATCATTCCACTCATCCATCCCTCCATCCACCCTTTCACTCATCAATTCCTCACTCATCCTTTCACCTTATCCATCTGTACACGCATCCATCCACTCTTCCACTCATCCATCCAGCCATCTACTCTTCCACCCATCCAGCCATCCTTCTACTTACTCATTCATCCACCCAGTCACTCATCCTTACACACATTCACCCTTTCAGTCATCCATACATCCATCTATCCGCCCTTTTTCTCTCCATCCCTCTTTCATTTAGCCTTCCATCCACCCATCCATCTGTTCATCCATTCATTATTCCATCCATTGACCATATCACTCATCCATCCTTTCACTCATCCATCTATCCTTTCTCATATATCCACCCTTTCGCTCCATCACTCATCCATCCATCCTTTCTCTCATCCATCCACCCTTTCACTCCTTCATTCATCCATCCACCCTCCCTTTCATTCACTCATCCAGCCTTACATCCACCCTTTCACTCATCCATCCATCCACCCTTTCACTCATCAATTCATCAATCCATCCATCCATCCATCAGTTCACTCATCCATCCACCCATTCACTCACCTGTCATCCACCGTTTCACTCATCCATCCATCCTTTTACCCATCCATCTACCCTTTCACTCATATATCCATCTATTTACCTTTTCCCTCATCCATCCTTCCAATCACTCATCCGTTCATCCTTTACAGCTTCTGACATTGCATCCAGATAACACAAGTAGTGTTACACCAACAAGCCATAACTATTGGCTTTGTCCATGGTTGCTAGTTGCATAAAATACAAAAGCAGCAACCATGGCTTTATTGAATATAACATTGAAAATGCATCAGTTTTAAAATGATGAGACAGTGAAAGACCCATAACCTTTTTTTTTTTCTAAACTTGTTTCACCGCCTTCTTTTCATGAACTGGATTCTCACCTAGCAGCGCGGGCGTTTTTGTTCATTTCTTCCATCTGACTGAATGTCCAATCAGCCTTTCATCCATCGGAGGTCGATAAAATGAGTACCATTGAGTTGGGTAACAATATACATCTGTTATTCAGTGCCTTGAGACCATTGGGTGATGCGTGCGCTTTACAAATACACGTTATGTTATTCCACACTATACCATGTAACACCACACAGCAATATGCTAGACCACACAAACAGCACACCTCTAAATCACAGTCCACCATACCACACCACACCTGTCATATTACTCCTCTTACCATGCTAGAAGACACCCACCCACCTTTCTGCAAAACCACTCAACCAAGCTGTACCACATAAAAACACCACACACTCCCATTACCAGAACATAATCACAACACCGCACATAACCACACATAACACTATGCATTCACACACTCCACAATAAAACGCCAGCATGACTAGACTGGCACATTAAGCACCATAGCAACCCGCACCACCCCACCACTAGGCCAGCTTATCACATCACTTGTCACTCTACACCACAGTAAAAAAAAAAAAAAAACCTCACACATGGAATCACACTGGATCCCTCCACACCACCAAACACCAGTCAAAACACATCTCACCCCACAACACCACCTGTGCCAAATCACACCGCACCAAACCACTCCACACCACCTGTGCATCAGAATACCATTGCTCCAGCAACACTCTACAACATGACGCCACATAATACGCCTGACACTAGCACGTTCTGCTGTGTCATTTGTCAGCAGTTGACACTGCACCATTATACCACCTCACTATGGGCCAGATGTAGGTCGCCAAATACTGGTCGGTAACGGACGATTTCAGCCGTTACCGACCGGTATTTGGATATTGAGATGTAGGGGGCCTGAATTTACAGAATCGGTAAAGTTACAGATTCGGTATATTTACCGATTTGGTAAAATACAGAATCGGTAAATTTACCGATTCTGTAAATCCAGATGTAGGTGGCACTGAAAACAGTGCCACAGGCCCTTAGGAATTCGTTATTTACCACCAAATAATACTTGGTGGTAAATAATGAATTTCTGTGTACATGCACATCGGTGCATGTACACCGGTGCCATGTGGCACACATACATGACCTAAGGGCATGTATGTGTGTCACATTGCACACAAGCCAGAATCAGGGGTGCAACAGGGTGTCAAAGTGACACCCTGTCCCCCTTTTAAATTTGGTAATTTTACTGAATCGGTATTTACCGATTCGGTAATTGACATTGATTCCTGTGGGCCTCAAAGCTCATAGGAATCAATGGCAATTACCGAATCGGGAAATACCGATTCGGTAATTACAGAATCTTGCCGATTCGATAATTGAATCGGTAAAAATACCTACATCCCGATTGCCAGTTCTTAAATACCGAATCGGTATGATTCGGTATTTAAGAATCGATAATCTGGGATTACCTACATCTGGCCCTATATAACCTAAATCACTTATCCATACTATAGCAGATCAAAGTACCCACCACTAAACCACACTGGGACCCATATCATCACACACCAAGCAAGAAACACCCCCATCCATCACCAAACGTCCCACACATTACCAATGAACAATGGCACAACTTTGAACATTAACTCACCATACAACAACATGACCACACTTAGCAATTCCATACACTAACAGCGATACACAAAACACCACCTGCACCCACAACTCGGTACACAATAAAAATCCGAATGTAAGACGTTACTACGCCATTTATTACCCCGCAGTAGGTTACAATGGGTCGTTACAAAGACCGCGTTGTTACCACGCATGGCTTTACACCCCAAGTCGTTTCTATGACTTGCGCTAGCTGGCGCGCTGGACTTAGGAATAGTATAAATTACTATTCCTACTCCAGTTAGTGCAACAGCAGGGAATGTGTTGGGTTTAAAATCCAACACATTCCCTGCTGTTGCACGCCACCTAGCGCAAGTTGTAGGAGTGACTTGCGTTGTAAAGCCACGCGTGGTAACAACGCGGTCGTTGTAGCAACCGCGTTGTTACCTAACTGCGTGGTAACAACAGCGTTGTAAACGCTGTTTCCCTGAAACTCCATATCTCACAATACAGCGCCACACTACAAATACCACTTTACAATGAAGATCACAATCCTGCCTACACCTCCTTACACAAAACCACTCTACCCGTCACCATACCACTTCCCACCACCACATGACACTTTTACAACACCATTGAACAACACCACAAGGCACCACACCATGACACAGTACTCTTCCGGCAGACCACACCGTACCACTGCTCATCACTCAGCAGCACTCCTTCGAGACTACACCATCTCACTCCATAATACATCTCTCAAGGACTCTTGAGCTGTTGGAAATATTCTGGCTGAGATGTTACCTGGGTGAAATATGAGCTGGTGAGACCCTATAGCCATGGAGACACAGGATAAGACTGGAGCAGGGGAAACACATGAGCAAGAGAGACAGGTGGTCAAAGAGATATATGAGCAAGAGAGACAGACAGGAGCGACAGATGGACCACAGAGACATATGAGCAAGAGAGACAGACAGGAGCGACAGATGGACCACAGAGACACATGACATGGGCGGTACATGGTCACAGGAAGTGATGTTATGTTAATGTAACTCAATATTGCACACAAATCACCCCGGGAGGGGTATCTTGGCACTGAGCAGATCACAGGCAATCCTACACCATTTAACTTCAGCCTCCCGTAATCTTTCTTTCCGCCCTACTAGCGCCATGAAACCGTTTGGTGAACATGCGCTTTACAAGAGCTTTTAACATAACACAGGCAGGAGAAACGCAGAGGTTGTGGCCTGGGTCAGATGTGTCCTGGAAGTTCCAGGTATGAGAGGCCGCAAGCCTCGGAGGCCGTAGTCCGAGGTTGGTCAGGAAGGACTTGATCCAGGCCAGTGCAGCGTCGGAAATGCCGCAAGATTTTAGTCTGGCCAAAAGTCTGTCATGAGAGATGGTATCAAAGGCGGCAGACAAATCAAGAAGGATCCGCATTGCCTTCCTGCCATTATCTGTGATGACTTTCAGAGTGTCTGATACCTCTAGTAGTTTGGGCGAAAGCCGGATTGTCGAGGGTGGAAAATCTGAGATGTTTCAAAGAAATAAGAGAGCTCCTTATAGACCATTCTTTCAGTTATTTTACCCAAAATGTGCAGTAGGGATATAGGCCTGGGATTTGAAAGATTGGAAGGGTCAATATTTTGTTTTTTCTTTAGTGGCTTTACTATGGCAAGTTTCCACTCGTCGGGCACCATGCCGGAGGCAAGAGAGGAATTCACTATGTCATTAATCACAGGATTTACTATATCCATGATTTGATATAATATCATCGGGGGCACGCATCCAGTGGCGAACCTGATTTATACGCTGAGATAGCTGTGTGTGTATGAAAAAGAGTGACAGTTTGAAAAACGTGAAGGGCGGGCCTATTATGGCTATGGACCAATTCATGTTCGTTGAAAAGTTCTTCTGAATTTAGGGTTCCAAAATCCTTTTGGATATTCTCAATCTTGTCCTCAAAATATGTTGCAATAACATTGCAGAGAGTCTGAGAGGGAGGAATTTCTGAGTGTAAGGCTTTGGGGTCAATAAAGGATTTTATGATTGAGAATATCTCTTTTTGATTTTGCTTGGCCATAGCTATTCTGTTAAAATAATAATCTTTTTTTGCTAATTTAAAAGCTGAATGATATTGTTTCCTGTGAGTTTTAAAGATATGCAATTTGGCTACCTCGTAGCCCCTTCTCCATCTACATTCTAGTTGTTTGCAGTGTAAATTCTGCTTCGCTGGATCTTTTGTACACCATGGGTCATTGTGTGATTTTGTTTTTCCCCTTCCAGAAGTGTGCTTGGATGGAATTAATTCCTCACTTATAGCCGTCATCCAAGTGTGGAAACGCTGGGAATCCTCTACTGGATCACCAGTAAGAGCTGTCGTATTTTCTAGGGCAATTTTGGGCAGATTGGGGTTGTTAGTAGCTAGCAGATACCATTTATGCCTAGGCGCCGCCATAGGACTGTTTATGGCTGCCTGTGCAATCTTGGGTATTAAGATGGTCAGGGGGATAAAGTAATGGTCTGACCAAGCCTGCGGGGTAGGTGGGCCCAAATCCCAGAACTAACTTAAGACAAAATCCTAAATTTACTACTTTTGGTATTCACAGAAGTTAGGATTTTGTCTTAAGTTTGTCTTAAGACAGACTTAAGACAAAATCCTAACTTAAGTCTATCTTAAGTCTGTCTTAAGACAAACTTAAGACAAAATCCTAACTTAAGTCTATCTTAAGTCTATCTTAAGTCTGTCTTAAGCCTGTCTTAAGACAAACTTAAGACAAAATCCTAACTTCTGTGAATATCAAAAGTAGTAAGTTTAGGTTTTTGTCTTAAGTTAGTTTTGTGAATCGGGCCCCCTGTCTGTGTCCGAAGTGAGGTGAAGTTGAAGCAGACTGCGTGTTGGCGCCCTAACCAGTTGATTCAGGCCAAGGGGAGTCATTGTTTCCAAAAAGGTGGCGACCTCCGGATTCTAAGTGCAGACTTATGTCTCCGAGCATGGTAAAATTGGCATATCTGAGCAGAGCGTGACCAAGTGTTTCCCCTAGTGAGTCAAGAAGGGCACTGCTATGGCCAGGAGGGCGATAGATCAAAGCCGCAGAGAAAGAGAGTGATCCATTTATAGCGCAGCAGAAGCCGAGGCTCTCTCCTCCCTTAAGAGTGTGTAGGTTGACATTTTTCCATTGTAGTGAGTCTCTGTGGATAATGGCCAACCCTCCTCCCCTAATAACCTCTCTGTCCTTCGTACAGATCCTATAGTTAGGGGGTAAGGTAGTTACAATATCTGGGCTACGGTCTCCTTTTTACCAAGTTTCAGTTATACATAGAAAATCTAATTCTTTTTCTACGATTAGCTCTCTGATGTCAAGTGCATGTTTGACTAGGGAACGTGCATTGATTAATCCCCCCTTTATTTAAGCCTGATGGTTAACTGCTTTGTTTTTTTACCATTGTGTGTTTGATTTCAGTGAGTGGTAACTGTGCTCGGCATTCCCAGCAAGTTACAGGGCCTCTGATTTTGTCTACTTCCATATAGTGTCTGCACTTAATTTTATTATTTGAGGGGCATATTATCAAGAACAGGCGATAAAATGATCGCCGCTTTATCAGCAGGAAACTGCCGCTACAGCGGGGATAATGGGCTTGATAATATGCCCTTGTGAATTGCCAGAACCTGGGCTTCTATGGGAATTCACAAGGGCATATTATCAAGCCCATTATCGCCACTTTAGCGGCAGTTTTCTGCCGATAAAAGCGTCGAAAATGTATCGCCCTTTCTTGATAATATGGCCCTAAATGCCTTAAGAGAGTCGGCGAAAATACCTTATCTGATTGGAAACCAACAGCATAGCTGGCACTGGACGCGAACCTGACGCGGACGGCCGCACACAGGCTTGCCTTTGGCGCGCGCGTCCACTGTGCATCTGCGTTATTCCCCGCTTTTGTACTGTGAGGCCGGTATGCTTATGGAGAGACTAGGCTGTCTCCCTCACAAGATGGAGTCCGTTAGTTGTGCTTGGCGGAAGTGAGGAGAAATCTAGCGTTAAGGCAGAGAGGCAGAGAAGTCAAAAGCTTACTCGTAGGTTAGGAGGGTATGGAGATGTAGAACTCAGCAAAGCAGACAACCCAGTTACTAAACCAATGTCTAGCCAGTGCTTTTAAAAAAAAAGAAAATATGCATTATTTTAAACATACAGAGAACTACTACACATTAAGGAGGTTATTCATAAAGGCAATTTACACTTATGAGTAATTTACATGCACAATTTACTCCTACATACACTTTTCAGTAAATGTACTAGTTTTTGCTATTCGCAAAACCTGAATGCAAAGTTTCTAAAAAATCTAGACTGTCATGTCCCCATCACCTGAAAAAGGGGATGGAGCAAAATTGATGAAAAAGTCCAGCACCACGCATGTCCAACCAGTAATACTTTAACACCTTCCCATAAAAAATAATGGAAACTGGGACTTAAAATAAAACCCCATAGGAAATCATATTAAATGTCATTAAAGGATTTAAAATGATTAAACATATAAATAAATATAGTTTAGTGTTAAAAAAACTAAACATAAAAAATATACATTATTTAATTATAAAATATTTTAACAGCCATTTTTGAACATACAAATTAATGTAACTAATTTATATGAAATATAATTAGCTTACTTTTAATTCTATAAATTGCTTTCAATAATTAATAATGGACAATATGTTTTACTTTAGGTGGGAATATATTTTAATTTAAACTTCAAAATATAAAGTTTTTTTAATTATATTAATTAATGAAAGATTTAATTAAAAATTAAGTTAATAGTACTGTAACATGTTTTTCTTGTGTTCTACATTGAAAATAAATATACACAATTAATTTACTATAAAAATAAAAATGTTTTCACTAATTTATTATGAAGTTTCATGAACGTTATTAAATGTTCTCAATACTGTACTACATAGAGACCTCCACCTCGATTGTGGAGTCTCCCTATGGTAAAGTATAGGGAAAAGTAAAAATAGTAACATATGTTAAATATTAATGTAAATTAACTTTATCTATTCATTTTAAATGTAGGACAAATTAAAAAATGTTGCAGCACTACCAACTTAATTTTGAATTAAACCTTTGATTAATTAAAAATACAAAATTATTTAAAAATTATGTTTCTGAAGTTTAAATAAAAAAATATATTCTCATCTATCACAAAAAGTAAATTTTCTAATATGCATTAATAGTTATGAAAAGTGTTTAGAATTTAAAGTAATTTAATGATATTATAATAAAAAATATGACATTATAATAATAATAATAATAATCCACATTTGTAAAGCGCACAATCACCCGTAAGGGTCTCTAGGCGCTGGGGGCCGTCGGGAAGATTAAGCAAGCTATTGCCCAGAGTCACATGTTAAATTATACATTCAAGAAATTTGTTAAAATATTTTATAATTAATTTGATATTTTTCTAACTATAAATTATATTTCTTTATATTTCTAAATATTTTCAACAATTAATTTAACATTATTCCCTAGGGTGTTTTATTTTAACTCCATACCTCCATTAATTTCAATGGGATGGTGTTGCAGTACCAGTGGTTGGCCATGTGCAGTGCTGGACTTACTCCAAGCTGAACTGGAGTACTTTTTCACTGTGTCGGTCACTTTTGGCTGTAGTAACTTTAGAAGTACAGCTTGTGAATAGCAACAAGGATTACACCTTTGTGGGTGGGTGCATCCCCCCTCCTAAACCCATATTCATCCATAAACCCCCCTGACTCCTCCTTACACCCCTCTGATTCTTGCAGCCACTCCCTCTGGGTGCACTTATATTTGTGAGGATCTACCCAGGGAAAAGAAAGGAGAGGTTAATGTGGAGATTTCCACTTGTAGGTTTGTGATGAGCATTTTATAGTCCTTTAAGTTTAATGGTAATTCTGAAAGTACTACACAATGCAGTTTGTGAGGGGGTTCCAATGTGTGCAAGTGCACATATGGAAATAATGTGAATCCGGCTATTCCCACAGGCGCTGGCCCTGGGGCTTGTCTTTGGCAAAGAACCTTCAAAATAACTCACCCAAAGCCTTTTCGATTTGTCAGGGGGTTCTTTCACCACACATCAGTCCATAGCAACTGCATTTGTTGCATGAGTTTAACTATGCAACATATCTTTTAGAAAGGTCTCTGAGAGGGTGGTCATCTGTACAGTCAGTCAGAGCAGCTTCCGGACTGCTCTTCTCTAGTCAAACAAAGGCATCAAGCGGAAAACCTGCACAGATACCACATTACTTCAACCCAAAAGCAAATCCTTGTAGAAAATCAGACACAAAGCTCTTTCAATGTAAAGATTCCAGGCTAGTGGTAAACTAGGACAAGGAAAACTTCCCTGGTCATTATATCCCCACTGGTAATCTGTGAACAGGGTCAAGCGACCCAAAATGGAGTCTAAAAAAGTGGGCTGAGAATCCCTTGTGGGAGCACCACTTTATTCAGAGTGCGCCGACACAAACAACAACCCCATAATCAGAAGTTAGTTGAAAAGTGTTGACATGTTTCGCTGCTTTCATGACTTCTTCAGCAGATTATTCGAAACTGAGACAATTATTTGCTCACAACCTTCAGCAGGAGATTCAGTAATAGCCACAAATCAAGGAACTCTCACACGTATGAATACGAGCTTGGTTGAAGTACACGCTTGAGCTTGGTTACAGTACACGCTTGAGCTTGGTTGAAGTACACGCTTGAGCTTGGTTGAAGTACACGCTTGAGCTTGGTTACAGTACATGCTTGAGCTTGGTTGAAGTAAACGCTTGAGCTTGGTTGAAGTACACGCTTGAGCTTGGTTGAAGTACACGCTTGAGCTTGGTTGAAGTACACGCTTGAGCTTGGTTGAACTACACGCTTGAGCTTGGTTAAAGTAAACGCTTGAGCTTGGTTGAAGTACACGCTTGAGCTTGGTTGAACTACATGCTTGAGCTTGGTTGAACTACATGCTTGAGCTTGGTTGAAGTACACGCTTGAGCTTGGTTAAACTACATTCTTGAGCTTGGTTAAAGTAAACTCTTGAGCTTGGTTGAAGTACACGCTTGAGCTTGGGTGAACTACATGCTTGAGCTTGGTTGAACTATATGCTTGAATTTGGTTGAAGTACATGATTGAGCTTGGTTAAAGTACACATTTGAGCTTGGTTGAACTACACGCTTGAGCTTGGTTGAAGTACACGCTTGAGCTTGGTTAAACTACATGCTTGAGCTTGGTTAAAGTAAACTCTTGAGCTTGGTTGAAGTACACGCTTGAGCTTGGGTGAACTACATGCTTGAGCTTGGTTGAACTATATGCTTGAATTTGGTTAGAGTATATGATTGAGCTTGGTTAAAGTACACGTTTGAGCTTGGTTAAAGTACACGCTTGAGCTTGGTTAAAGTACACGCTTGAGCTTGGTTAAAGTACACGCTTTTAAAAAAAAAAAATTAAACTTGTTTTTTATTGTTGCATCATCAAGCATGAAAAGAGAATGAATCATCAGCTGGCGTGGCGTCAACATTCAGCCGCGGTCAGCAATTCGTGCAACTTTTCTGCATATAAACCTAGTCAATTTGGCATTTCATCCACTGAACATCACAGACCATTCAAACAAGTAGTCAGGTTAGGATACAGGAAATAAACTCCGCATTGGAGAAGGAGATGAACCATAGACATGCGAGTCCCCGCCATGGGGGTCGTTGGATCGGGGTCTGTACAGTTCGCAAAGTGGTGGTGCCAGGTAACTGGGGGGACAGAACTGTGGGGGGGAGCATGTAGGCGGTAGCAAGAGCATAACAGGAGGAGACGGATGTCGGGCAGTGGGTAGCTAGGGGGTCTGCAGCATTCACTCACAGTGGGGTAGAGCGGTCAGTGGGTGGAATCGTCTCGTGTACGGGGGCAGCGGAGTGGTCGGCAAGGGGGGGCCTGTGTCGACGGGGGGCGTGGAGTACCGGGTTCGGCACAGGCGAAGTGGGTAGCAGTAGCAGTCAGGGATTATAGGCTCACCGGAGCGGGCGGGAGGGGAGGGAGGGGGGGCAAGGGGGGGTAGGTGTAGGCGGGACATCAGCGCGCATGGACTGCCGGAAGCCATGGAGGAGCTTGGCCCATTCCATAGAGATGGGATGTTTACGCACTCCTTTGGCCTCCTCCTCTCGGAGGGCGTCTTCTTCGGCTGCCGCCCATTTACAGACTGCCCCTGTCCATGCCGCTATGGGGGGACCTTCTGGGGATCGCCAATGCATAGCTATACATCTTTTCGCCAATAGCAGCGCTAGGGACACAAATCGTTTGTGTGTTGGGACCCGTTTAGATATGTGAAAAATACCTAGCGCGCTGGATTCCCAAGAGGCTAGAGTTGTGAGGCCCGTGAGATCTGTCAGCGTGTCGTGTACCGTCCGCCACAGGGATTGGAGTCCGGGGCAGCTCCAAAACATGTGGCGGAAGTCTGCATCGGGGGAATGGCATCTGGGGCACAGGAACGGTGTTGTGGGGTAAAACCGTTGCAGTCGCGCCGGCGTGAGGTAAGCCCTGTGGAGTATGTAGTATTGGATGTTTTTGAAGCGGGCGTTCCTAGAGACTCGTTTCGGGAACTCAAGTGCTTTGGTCCATTCCGAATCATGTAATGCGCGTCTGATGTCTTCCTCCCATGTGGCCCGTAGGGCCGTCAGGGGGGCGTACGAGAGTTCTCTGATAGATTTATAGAGCCAGGTGACTAAATGGCGTCCCACGCCCATGCGCAAAATAGTGTGTATCACTGGATGCGTGTCTGGTTCGCCGGCCTGAAGATTACTGAAAGGACGGAAACCCTCAAGCAGCTGTCGGTATCTGAGGAATTGACCTGGGGGGAGTTCGAACTCAGCGACCAGCTGGTCGAACGGCTTCAGTTGACCCTCCTCAAAGAGTGACTCCATGTCCGTGATGCCGCAGTGCGTCCATTCCGCCAGCATAGGAGCCGAGAAATAGAGTTCCCGTCTGGGGCAGCCAACCAGCGGTAGTGACGGGGAGTACGGAATCCTCCCGGGGGATATCCGGTGGATCCGCATTATGCAGCGGCGCGCTATCGCGACTTGGATGGGATATGTTCGGCGTGGTTTGGTGCCCGGGAGGAGAAGACGGATCAGCTCCGGGTTCATGATTCTACCGGTCGGGGTGCCGGCCTCCTGGGTATAGCGGTCCGCCGTCCAGTATGACAGCCATTGGAGCTGCGCCGCCAGGAAATAGGACTCAAATGAGGGGGCTACCAGCCCGCCCTGTGTCATGGGAGTTGGAGGGTTTTCAGGGCCACTCTGTGTCTGCCCGAGCCCCAAACAAGGGTGCCCAAGAGAGAGTTGAGGTCCCGGAAGAAGGACCCGGGCGGCACCACTGGTAGGTTGGTAAAATGATAGAGGAGCCGGGGAAGCATTACCATTTTAGCCAGGGCTATCCACCCTATCGGGGCCAGCGGGAGCTTGGTCCAGAAGGCAACAGTCAGGCAGAGGCTAGCTAGTGTTCTGCAGTGATTACCATCGAAGATGTCAGTCGGAGAGTGATACAGGCGGACACCGAGGTAACGGGGGGCCTCCGCGGACCAAGCAAGTCTATGGGTCCCCAGCTCAACGTCCCGGGGAGGTAATCCCGGGTGGAAGGGGTAGATCGTTGATTTGTCCCAATTCACTCGGAGTCCCGATGCATCTGCGAATTCATCGAGCGCCACCCCATGGGGGTAAGATCCATTTTGATGTCCCGGACATAGATGAGGAGGTCATCTGCGTACATCGAGACACAGTGTGTGACGTCTGCAAGCGGGATGCCCCAGTGTGTACCCTCCTGACGTAGTCTGATCGCCAGCGGTTCGACAGCTATGGCGAAAAGAAGAGGTGACAGAGGGCACCCCTGTCTGGTGCCCCGTCGGACTTCAAATGCAGGGGAAATGTGTTTCCCAATCCTGACACGCGTCTTCAGATCGGTAGGAGACGCATGTATGCTGTGAGTATCGGGCCAACATTGAGACGGCGTAGGACCGAGAAAAGGTACGGCCAGGTGAGGGTGTCGAATGCCTTCTCTAGATCTAAAATGAGGCAGGCGACTCGAGGAAATCTATCCCGCACCTGGTCCTGGACATGGAAGACCCGGCGGATGTTCTGTGAGGTGTTTCTCCCAGGGACGAAGCCGCATTGGTCAGGGTGGATCAGTGGGCATATGACCTGAGCGTATCTGTCAGCCAGTATCTTCCCGAGGACCTTACAGTCCGCTGATAGGAGCGTGATGGGGCGATACGAACCCATGAGGCGCGGGTCTCTGTGAGGTTTGGGGAAAGTAACAATCACTGATTCTCGCAAGGAACAGGGCAGCACTCCTAGATCAAGGGCTGTTGCAAACACCTGAGCCAGGCGAGGGACCACTAGGGGGGAGAACGTCAGGTAGTATTCTAGCGGGAAGCCGTCTAGGCCTGGGGCTTTATTACGAGACAGGGCTCGCAATGCGTGGGTAATATCTGAGGGTGCTATCTTAGCGTCGAGCATACGCCTGTCTGCATCTGATATCGTGGGCAGCGACAGTGGATCGAGGAAGTGGTCCACAAACAACGGAGAGAGTTGTGTTGGGGCCCCGTATACCTGTGCATAATAGCGTTGAAACGCCAGAAGGATCTCTGCTTGAGATCGCACGAGCACACATTCCGGGTTGATGATGTCTGTGATCGGTTTGATCTCGGTGTCTTGCCTCGCCATCCAGGCCAGCAGAGCTCCTGTTTTGTCCCTGTCTTTGTGGACTCTGGCGGCATAGGCCCTGAAATTATATTTCCTAAGATCAGCACAGGCTGCCTGGTATGTTGACTTCGCCTTAGCTGTGAGCACGGCGTGCTCCTCCGAGTCATCGGTTTGTTTAGTGAGTGCAGCTAGACGCTGTTCCATGGTTGAAAGTGTTTGTTCCAATGTGCGGCGGACCCCTGCGATCTGTTTGATGCATTCCCCCTGGGCCACCACCTTGAACGCATCCCACTCCACTAGTACCGATGTTGCCGTGTTCGCATTGTGTGAGAAGTATTCTTGTATGCTGTTTTTGTGTGAGTCCCTGAACACCGGATCTGTCAAACAGTCTGTAGGGAGTCGCCAAGCGGGGACGGGCGGGTGTGGGGGCCGCCAGGTAAGGCGCAGTATGTGGGCGTCATGGTCCGAGATGATCCGACCCAGGTAGTCTGAAGAGATTAGTTTAGGGAGGATCGGTGCAGAGCATAAGAATCTGTCCAGGCGGACCCGGAGGTCGTGGGGTATCGAGTGGAAGGAGTAAATGCGGGCATGGGGATATAAGTGTCGCCAAGCGTCAGTAAGTGCCCAGTGCGTGGTCCACGCTCGGAATAGCTCCGCCTGTCTGGGGATTGGGGAACGCGCAGGAGGGGGGTGGGAACGGTCCAAAGAAGGGTCCAGCGTGCAGTTGTAGTCGCCCCCTAAGACCCACGGGACTGTAGTGAACTGGGCCAATACACCTGTGAGGTGATCCCAAAATTTATCCTGTTCAGTGTTAGGGGCGTAAATGCTACCCAGGAGGATCCCCTGTCCGTCTAAGGGCCCCTCCAGTAGTGCATACCTGCCTTCCTTGTCTACCACCCGTCTAAGTGTGCGCAAGGGGGTTCCTGGCCTAAGCCATATTAAGCGCCGCGCGCAAATGCTGAGTATGTTGTGGCACAGAAGGTCCCTCGCCATTTGGCCTGTAAACTGCCTAATTCAGTAGCATTAATATGTGTTTCTTGTAAAAGAGCAATATTAGCTGACATTCGCTTTATGTAGGAGTAGACAGAGTAACATTTACTGGGCGTGTGGAGGCCCCGTACATTGAGCGTGAGGACATTAACATCCGAACGTGGAGCCATCATTACTAAGGGATTGTGTTTGCGAGCGGAGCCTCTCCGTAGCAGTCCCCGAGGGCAGTGTGGTCGTGTGTCTCATGTGTGCTCCTGCGCGCCATGCTTCCAAAGGTACAGTGGGGGAACTGTCGGGAGTAACAACAGGTAGAACTAAGGGTGGGAAACAGTCCCAATACAAGGGATATATCACCGGGGGCGGCAAACCAATGTCCCACTAGGGGAGAAATATAACAGGATTCTGCGAGGGTGGCAGCATGTGTTACCGCTGGGCTTGTGCGCGGATCGGGCTTTAGTAGGAGATGTGTCTATCGCGCGCGAGCGCTCACAGTTAATCAATCATGCAGCATTGGACCACAAATAACACATAGAGCGGCCAAGAAAAGAGGATACAGTAGTAGTTAGTCCGTCCTTCAGGAAGGGGTGCCAGGTTGTCCAACCAGGGTAGCTTCCACCATGTGTGTGACAATGAGAGGGGAAGAGATCGGGCCAAACCCCGACATTGTGCCATCACTGTCTCGGTCTTTCTCAGGGGTGAACAGATGCGGTTGACGTTCAAGGTCCAGTGCAAGGGGAGAGAGGTGTAAATCTGTCACCGCTTTTAAAGCATCTCGTCTCTCTCGCATGATTTGCGTGAGGTTGAGTGAGCCCGAGGGGGAGGAAGCTGGGCTTTTTTTTGGACTTGCCCGCCTGGGTATGTTTCAAGCCTTGTCTCCGGGATCGGCGCGAATTGCTGGTGTGTTCCCGTTGGGGCCTGGCTTTTGGGATCAGCGGGCAGTGGAACTCAGCCCAATCCTGAGCCTCATCCGCAGTGGTGAAGAATAGGGCCTTTCCTTTGTGGAGTACCTTGAGGCGAGCTGGGAACAGTAGGGAGTATTGGACATCATTCGCGTGGAGGCGTCTTTTAACATCCTGAAAAGTGGACCTCTGCTGTTGGACTTCTTGGGCATAGTCTGGGAACACCATGACTTGTTGGTCTTCTACCTGCAGGGGGCCCACTGCCCAGGCCGCTCGAAGCACTGCATCGCGGTCTCGGAAGTGCAGGAACTTGGCCAGCATGGGACGAGGAGGGAAGCCCGGCTTAGGTTTCCGGGCGGGGACCCTGTGGGCTCTTTCAATAGAGAAGAATGCCGAGCGTTCCGATTCGGGGGTGAAAGAGCTGGTCCATGACTCCATGTAGGTCAGGGGGTCCGAGTTCTCAATACCTTCCGGCAGTCCTAGGACGCGGATGTTGCATCTTCTCGAGCGCCCCTCCAAATCAACCGCGCGCTCCTCAAGGGCCGCCACGCGGCGTAAGATGTCCTGCATGTCCGTAGCCTGAGTTTTCACCTTGGGTTGCAGCGCGGCCACAATCTGCTCCCCTTCTTTCACTCTATCCGCCAACTTACGGTGGTCATCGCGAATCAGGCTGATGTCCGTCGTCAGGGCACCCAATCGTTCCTCCATCGAGAGCCGGGACAATTCAATAGCTGCCAGCACCTGGTCCAGTTTCGCCGACAGTGTGGGCTCCGTATGTGGGGTGTTGACTTGCGTCCAGGCCCGTGTTTGTGGCATGTTCTCAGGGGCCGTTTCAGGGACGGCGGTCACCTGCTGGCCTCTTGGTTTCTCCATGGGGCCGTTGGGAAGAGTCTTGTAACGCCGTGTATGTAGGGGAACAGCGGGCCGCTGAATATCAGTTCGCTGGGGCAGACGGTGACCCTGTAGGGGTTGGTCGCGTAGCTGGTGGCGGTGTGGGAGCGGTAAGGGGGTCCGCCCGTGCAGTGATCCCACCCCGGTGGGGCGCCGAGCAGCAGACAAGTGTCAATGGTGAAGACAATTGGTGCCTAGACGAGGTCTAGCAGTCCCGAGCACCCGGCAGTCCAGAAGCCCGGGGGGGGAATGAAAGCCGGGAGGGCCCAGGTCCGGGGTGCATCGGTGGTCCGCAGCTACTGGCGGTGTCGGTGGGGTGGGAAGGGGTTAAGTACACATCCGTTCGTGGGCTCAGGTGGATTGGGAGGTGTATCCTTCCGGCAGAGGTGTAAATCTGTCACCGCTTTCAAAGCGTCTCGTCTCTCTCGCATGATTTGCGTGAGGTCGAGTGAGCCCGAGGGGGAGGAAGCCGGGCTTTTTTTTGGACGAGCCCGCCTGGGTATGTTTCAAGCCTTGTCTCCGGGATCGGCGCGAATTGCTGGTGTGTTCCCGTTGGGGCCTGGCTTTTGGGATCAGCGGGCAGTGGAACTCAGCCCAATCCTGTGCCTCATCCGCAGTGGTGAAGAATAGGGTCTTTCCTTTGTGGAGTACCTTGAGGCGAGCCGGGAACAGTAGGGAGTATTGGACATCATTCGCGTGGAGGCGTCTTTTAACATCCTGAAAGGTGGACCTCTGCTGTTGGACTTCTTGGGCATAGTCTGGGAACACCATGACTTGTTGGTCTTCTACCTGCAGGGGGCCCGCTGCCCGGGCCGCTCGAAGCACTGCATCGCGGTCTCGGAAGTGCAGGAACTTGGCCAGCATGGGACGAGGAGGGAAGCCCGGCTTAGGTTTCCGGGCGGGGACCCTGTGGGCTCTTTCAATAGAGAAGAATGCCGAGCGTTCCGATTCGGGGGTGAAAGAGCTGGTCCATGACTCCATGTAGGTCAGGGGGTCCGAGTTCTCAATACCTTCCGGCAGTCCTAGGACGCGGATGTTGCATCTTCTCGAGCGCCCCTCCAAATCAACCGCGCGCTCCTCAAGGGCCGCCACGCGGCGTAAGATGTCCTGCATGTCCGTAGCCTGAGTTTTCACCTTGGGTTGCAGCGCGGCCACAATCTGCTCCCCTTCTTTCACTCTATCCGCCAACTTACGGTGGTCATCGCGAATCAGGCTGATGTCCGTCGTCAGGGCACCCAATCGTTCCTCCATCGAGAGCCGGGACAATTCAATAGCTGCCAGCACCTGGTCCAGTTTCGCCGACAGTGTGGGCTCCGTATGTGGGGTGTTGACTTGCGTCCAGGCCCGTGTTTGTGGCATGTTCTCAGGGGCCGTTTCAGGGACGGCGGTCACCTGCTGGCCTCTTGGTTTCTCCATGGGGCCGTTGGGAAGAGTCTTGTAACGCCGTGTATGTAGGGGAACAGCGGGCCGCTGAATATCAGTTCGCTGGGGCAGACGGTGACCCTGTAGGGGTTGGTCGCGTAGCTGGTGGCGGTGTGGGAGCGGTAAGGGGGTCCGCCCGTGCAGTGATCCCACCCCGGTGGGGCGCCGAGCAGCAGACAAGTGTCAATGGTGAAGACAATTGGTGCCTAGACGAGGTCTAGCAGTCCCGAGCACCCGGCAGTCCAGAAGCCCGGGGGGGGAATGAAAGCCGGGAGGGCCCAGGTCCGGGGTGCATCGGTGGTCCGCAGCTACTGGCGGTGTCGGTGGGGTGGGAAGGGGTTAAGTACACATCCGTTCGTGGGCTCAGGTGGATTGGGAGGTGTATCCTTCCGGCAGAGGTGTAAATCTGTCACCGCTTTCAAAGCGTCTCGTCTCTCTCGCATGATTTGCGTGAGGTCGAGTGAGCCCGAGGGGGAGGAAGCCGGGCTTTTTTTTGGACGAGCCCGCCTGGGTATGTTTCAAGCCTTGTCTCCGGGATCGGCGCGAATTGCTGGTGTGTTCCCGTTGGGGCCTGGCTTTTGGGATCAGCGGGCAGTGGAACTCAGCCCAATCCTGTGCCTCATCCGCAGTGGTGAAGAATAGGGTCTTTCCTTTGTGGAGTACCTTGAGGCGAGCCGGGAACAGTAGGGAGTATTGGACATCATTCGCGTGGAGGCGTCTTTTAACATCCTGAAAGGTGGACCTCTGCTGTTGGACTTCTTGGGCATAGTCTGGGAACACCATGACTTGTTGGTCTTCTACCTGCAGGGGGCCCGCTGCCCGGGCCGCTCGAAGCACTGCATCGCGGTCTCGGAAGTGCAGGAACTTGGCCAGCATGGGACGAGGAGGGAAGCCCGGCTTAGGTTTCCGGGCGGGGACCCTGTGGGCTCTTTCAATAGAGAAGAATGCCGAGCGTTCCGATTCGGGGGTGAAAGAGCTGGTCCATGACTCCATGTAGGTCAGGGGGTCCGAGTTCTCAATACCTTCCGGCAGTCCTAGGACGCGGATGTTGCATCTTCTCGAGCGCCCCTCCAAATCAACCGCGCGCTCCTCAAGGGCCGCCACGCGGCGTAAGATGTCCTGCATGTCCGTAGCCTGAGTTTTCACCTTGGGTTGCAGCGCGGCCACAATCTGCTCCCCTTCTTTCACTCTATCCGCCAACTTACGGTGGTCATCGCGAATCAGGCTGATGTCCGTCGTCAGGGCACCCAATCGTTCCTCCATCGAGAGCCGGGACAATTCAATAGCTGCCAGCACCTGGTCCAGTTTCGCCGACAGTGTGGGGTCCGTATGTGGGGTGTTGACTTGCGTCCAGGCCCGTGTTTGTGGCATGTTCTCAGGGGCCGTTTCAGGGACGGCGGTCACCTGCTGGCCTCTTGGTTTCTCCATGGGGCCGTTGGGAAGAGTCTTGTAACGCCGTGTATGTAGGGGAACAGCGGGCCGCTGGATATCAGTTCGCTGGGGCAGACGGTGACCCTGTAGGGGTTGGTCGCGTAGCTGGTGGCGGTGTGGGAGCGGTAAGGGGGTCCGCCCGTGCAGTGATCCCACCCCGGTGGGGCGCCGAGCAGCAGACAAGTGTCAATGGTGAAGACAATTGGTGCCTAGACGCGGTCTAGCAGTCCCGAGCACCCGGCAGTCCAGAAGCCCGGGGGGGAATGAAAGCCGGGAGGGCCCAGGTCCGGGGTGGGTCAGGGGTCCGCAGCTACTGGCGGTGTCGGTGGGGTGGGAAGGGGTTAAGTACACATCCGTTCGTGGGCTCAGGTGGATTGGGAGGTGTATCCTTCCGGCAGGCCTCTTCTGAGGTAGGGGGCCCCCTCGTCTCCCACGGCAATGTTGTGTGGGGGGTGGCAGTGTCCCACCCCTCTGTCCGGTGCACAGAGCTGGCGGCGGGTCAGGGGCCAAGTTGCAAGGTTCCAGGGGTCCTAGTGTGTTGGAGGGTCGTCCTCGGTGTGTCGGGCTGCCGCCGTTAATCCGAGGGTGCTGCCGCTCCTACAGTGGGGACGTGGTACCACACATCGGGCCCGGTGCTGGGGTCCCCTCAGGCGCCATGTTGAAGTCAGGCATTGCGGTCCGGATGGTCGCCTCCAGGCCCAGGGATATTTCGGTCCCTCTGCCCGGGGGAAGGAGGGGCAGGCGTCTCCCAATGGGTCCCGGAAGACGCAGGGGGCCGCTGGGGCGCCAGGGCCAATTCCTCGGGTGGGGGGGGGGACAGGCACTCACCGCCCTGTAGGAGTTGCGGCAGTCCGCCGGCTCCGACGCCGCGGAGCCGGCACTGTCAAGCCGTGGGGGCAGGCGGGATCGATGCGGAGGCTGGGTCAGACTTCCCTCCAGGACAGGATGCAGGCATTGTGGGGTCCCCGAGCTGCGGCCGCCATCTTGCGCTCGTTCAAGGAGCTCCGGTAGGAAACCAGGTCGCGTCTACGCCATACAGGGCCGGCCACGTCCTCCGACCAGGGTGTCCTTGGCGGCCGGCTGGTCGCACCGTTCGGGGCTTCCAATCAGGTGGATCAGGCATGCAGTGGTGCCGGTCTCATCAGAGCCGAGCCGCGACCGCCATTTTGCAGCTTGGCACGCGGCTCCGGCGGGAGGCGTCACTGGGGATTCCGCGTGGCAGCGCGGTCCGTATCGCACCAGAGGGGCGCCGCTGAATGTGGGGGCACCCTGTGTGCCGAATTTGGAAGCTGGGGCTCCCGGCGATCACTGGAACAGGGCAGGATGCTAGCCCGATCGCGGAGCCTCAGCAGAACACAGCCGCCATCGTGGCTTGCTAAGCCACGCCCCCTAAAGTACACGCTTGAGCTTGGTTTAAGTACACGCATGAGCTTGGTTGAAGTACACGCTTGAGCTTGGGTGCAGCACTTGCTTGATTGAAGTACACGCTCGAGCTTGGTTGAAGTACATGCTTGAGCTTGGTTGAAGCACACACATGAGTTTGGTTGCAGCACATGCTTGAGCTTGATTGAAGTACATGATTGTGTTTAGTTGCAGCACATGCTTGAGCTCTGTTGAAGCACATGCTTGAGTTTGGTTGCATCACAAGCTTGAGCTCTGGTGAAGCACTTGCTTGAGTTTGGTTGCAACACACGCTTAAGCTCTGTTGAAGTAAATGCTTGAGTTTGGTTGCAGCACATGTTTGAGTTCAGTTCAAGTGCATGCCTGAGTGTGGTTGCAGCACACAATTGAGTTTGGTTGAAGTACACGCTTGAGCTTGGTTGAAGTACACGCTTGAGCTTAGTTGACTTACATGCTTGAGTTTGGTTGCAGCACATGTTTGAGTTCAGTTCAAGTACATGCTTGAGTTTGGTTAGAGCACATGTTTGAGTTCAGTTTAAGTATATGCTTGAGCTCGGTTGAAGTACATGACTGGGTTTAGTTGCAGCACATGCTTGAGCAATGTTAAAGCTCTGTTGAAGCACATGTTTGAATTTGGTTGCAATACACGCTTGAGCTCCGTTGAAGTACACGCTTGAGCTTGGTGGAAGTACATGCTTGAGTTTGGTTACAGTAAATGCTTGAGTTTGGTTACAACACATGCTTGAGCTTGGTTGAAGTACATGCTCGAGCTTGGTTGAAGTACATGATTGAGCTCTGTTGAAGCACACGCTTGAGTTTGGTTGCAGCTCATGCTTGAGCTCGCTAGAAGCACACGCTTGAGCTTGGTTGAAGTGCACGCTTGCGTTTGGTTGCAGCACATGCTTGAGCTTGTGTGAAGTGCATGCTTGAATTTGGTTGCAGCACATGCCTGAGCTCGCTTGAAGCACACGCTTGAGTTTGGTTGCAGCACAAGCTTGAGCTCGCTTGAAGCACACTCTTGAGCTTGGTTGCAGCATACACTTGAGCTTGGTTGAAGTACACGCTTGAGCTTAGTTGAATTACATGCTTGAGTTGGTTTGCAGCACATGTTTGAGTTCAGTTCAAGTACATGCTTGAGTTTGGTTAGAGCACATGTTTGAGTTCAGTTTAAGTACATGCTTGAGCTCGGTTGAAGTACATGACTGGGTTTAGTTACAGCACATGCTTGAGTTTGGTTGCAGCACATGCTTGAGCAATGTTAAAGCTCTGTTGAAGCACATGTTTGAATTTGGTTGCAACACACGCTTGAGCTCCGTTGAAGTACACGCTTGAGCTTGGTTGAAGTACATGCTTGAGTTTGGTTACAGCAAATGCTTGAGCTTGGTTGAAGTGCATGATTGAGCTTGGTTGAAGTACATGCTTGAGTTTGGTTACAGCACATGCTTGAGCTTGGTTGAAGTACATGCTCGAGCTTGATTGAAGTACATGATTGAGCTCTGTTGAAGCACACGCTTGAGTTTGGTTGCAGCACATGCTTGAGCTCGCTAGAAGCACACGCTTGAGCTTGGTTGAAGTGCACGCTTGCGTTTGGTTGCAGCACATGCTTGAGCTTTGTTGAAGTGCATGCTTGAATTTGGTTGCAGCACATGCTTGAGCTCGCTTGAAGCACACACTTGAGTTTGGTTGCAGCACAAGCTTGAGCTCGCTTTACGCACACTCTTGAGCTTGGTTGCAGCATACACTTGAGCTTGGTTGAAGTATACGCTTGAGTTTGGTTGCAGCACAAGCTTGAGCTCGCTTTACGCACACTCTTGAGCTTGGTTGCAGCATACACTTGAGCTTGGTTGAAGTATACGTTTGAGTTTGGTTGCAGCACAAGCTTGAGCTCGCTTGAAGCACACACTTGAGTTTGGTTGCAGCACAAGCTTGAGCTCGCTTTACGCACACTCTTGAGCTTGGTTGCAGCATACACTTGAGCTTGGTTGAAGTATACGCTTGAGTTTGGTTGCAGCACAAGCTTGAGCTCGCTTTACGCACACTCTTGAGCTTGGTTGCAGCATACACTTGAGCTTGGTTGAAGTATACGTTTGAGTTTGGTTGCAGCACAAGCTTGAGCTCGCTTGAAGCACACACTTGAGTTTGGTTGCAGCACAAGCTTGAGCTCGCTTTACGCACACTCTTGAGCTTGGTTGCAGCATACACTTGAGCTTGGTTGAAGTATACGCTTGAGTTTGGTTGCAGCACAAGCTTGAGCTCGCTTTACGCACACTCTTGAGCTTGGTTGCAGCATACACTTGAGCTTGGTTGAAGTATACGCTTGAGTTTGGTTACAGCAGACGCTTGAGTTGTGTTGCAGCACATGCCTGAGTTTAATTGAAGTACAAGCCTGAGCTCTGTTTTAGTACACGCTTTAGCTTGGCTGAAGCACATGCTTTTTTTTTTTACAACTCTATTTATTGTTTTTTTACAACATATATAACCATTTGCATTCTGCTTATATATCATGATATGTTCAATGCCTTTCGTCTCCCTCCCCGCTTCAAGTACAAATTATAAGGTTCGGATTGTTCATCAAAAAGTCAAGTTGTAAAGTTTGTGGAATATGCATTCAGGGCACCCATATTTCATTGTGTTTTTCGGGACAGCTCCTGGATCTATACACATATTGTTCAGCGTTGGCACAGTAGTCAATTCCTCATGACCATTTCGCCACCAAGGGTGCCACCTCCAATCACCAATGCCGAGTGATATCCTTTTTAGCTAGAAGGGGACCCCCGCGACTGGTAACCTAGTGCATCTGTTGTCACCCCACTCGCCCATCAATCCCAACAACAACATTTTGGGTTTAGGGATCAGCTTTCTCCCTAGCTCGTGATACAAGGTATCACAAATGTTGTGCCAATATCTTTGTATGATTGGGCATTCCCATCTTGTGTTGTAATTTATTGTTTGTTAATTGTTATTTGTTAATTAATTTTTATTAATTGATTAATTGATAAATATATTAATTGTTTTTATTTAGTTTAGGAGCGGGTTGTGTTGTTATAGGGAAATAGAGTGGGAAGTAATTCATTACAAATAGGTCATTATTAATTAGTATTTATTGGTATTGATAATTAATTTATTGTTAATTGGTTATTAATTGGCAATTCATTTGTAATAATTAATATGTGTTGGGATTGATAATTAATGTATTGTTAATTGAATATTAATTGGTAATTCTTTTTTTAATAATTGGCTAATTGATAATTGTATTGTGTTAATTTTTATGCAGAGCGGGTTGGGGGTTTATTGGGGAATAGGGTGGGAAGTAATTTAATGTTATTAAAGTAATTATTAATTGTATTTTATTGGTATTTACAAATAGTTTACTGTTAATTTATTATTAATTCATTATTAATTCATAAAATTTATTAATTATGTTATTTTTAACCTCTACGCTATCCAACACTTTCCCTACTGTTGCACTCTCTGGAGTGGGAATAGTAATTTTTACCCCTATGCTATCCAACACTTTCCCTACTGTTGCACTCTCTGGAGTTGGAATAGCAAGTATAACCCCTACGCTATCCAACACTTTCCCTACTGTTGCACTCACTGGAGTGGGAATAGTATTTTTTTAAACCCCTACGCTATCCAAAACTTTCCCTACTGTTGGACTCTGTGGAGTTGGAATAGCAAGTATAACCCCTAAGCTATCCAACACTTTCCCTACTGTTGCACTCACTGGAGTGGGAATAATAATTTTTACACCTACGCTATCCAACACTTTCCCTACTGTTGCACTCTCTGGAGTTAGAGTAGCAATTATAACCCCTACGCTATCCAGCACTTTCCTTACTGTTGCACTCACTGGAGTGGGAATAGTAATTTTTACCCCTACACTATCCAACACTGTCCCTACTGTTGCACTCACTGGAGTGGGAATAGTAATTTTTACCCCTACGCTATCCAACACTTTCCCTACCGTCGCACTCTCTGGAGTTGGAATAGCAATTATAACCCCTTCACTATCCAACACTTTCCCTACTGTTGTACTCACAGGAGTGGGAATAACAATTTTTACCCCTACACTATCCAACACTTTCCCTACTGTTGCACTCACTGGAGTGGGAATAGTAATTTTTTAAACCCCTACGCTGTCCAACACTTTCTATACTGTTGCACTCTCTGGAGTGGGAATAGTAATTTTCACCCCTATGCTATCCAAAACTTTCCCTACTGTTACACTCACTGGAGTGGGAATAGTAATTTTTTTTCACAACAATTTTTTTTTATTATTGATTGATCAGGTAAAAGCATATATGCGGCTCTCCACAATCAGGAGATCAACATCAAATATCGTGACACGTTTTAGTATTATTGCGTAGCCCAATCAATGAAAAGAGGAAAATAAGAGCCACCCCCCCACCTCCACCCCTTACCCCAACCACCCAACTTCTCGTCTACCCACCCCTTATCCCTCCCTAACCCCATGCACGTGATCACATTAAGCCTTCAGCACTTGGTCATAGTGTGCCCGGTATGGCGCACCGCCCTAGGCCCGAGGGTCCTCCCCCACCTGTAGTCCATCCTCCTGTTCTGCCGGAGGGTCCAGAGGCAACCCCCTATACTCCGCCCACCTTTTCCAGATTTTATAGTGCTTACGAGGGCATCCTCTGGCCTCAAACACCGGGCGCTCCAGCCCCATAAAGTAGTCCGGGCCAGCCTTCCATGCACACAGTGGGGGGGGGGGGGGCTCGCACTCCCTTCCATGCTCGTGCCAGGTCCCTTTTTGCAATGACCAGACCCAGTAACAATAGATGGCGCTTGTATATATTTCCTCCTACACCTTCCAATACATGGAGGAGCCCTAATCTGGGGGTGCGGGGAAGATCCCACCCCAATACCTCTGACAAACAACTCCATACACCACTCCAGAATCTGGTCAGGTCAGCACAAGACCACACAGTGTGCAGCAGCGTACCCCTCTCAACTCCACAGCGCAGGCACTCCGGAGACACAATCAGGCCCGCCTTCAACAACCGTTCCCGGGTGTAATAGGCCCTGTGTAAGTATTTGAACTGGATGAGCCTGAGTCGTATCGCTATGGCAGTCCCTCTTGGGAACTCTAGTGCCTCCCTCCAATCATCATCATCTAAAGGTCCAACGTCTTTCTTCCAGGCATCTTTAAGGGGAAGTAGGGAGGAGGAGCAGTGCGTGACTATCGTCTGATAGATTCGGGACACTTTCTTATCGCCGAGGTCTCCCATGAAGACTTTCGCCTCCACTGGGCTGAATTCCGGTAATGACTCCAAGCCCGCAATGCTAGGCACTAGTGCATGACGGAACTGTAGATAGCGAAAGAATTGGGTTTTGGGCATTTGGAACTCGGTACTGAGCTCCTGGAAGGATTTGAGGGTGACCCCGGTCATTACATGTCCTAGCGACGAGATCCCGATGGCGTCCCACCCACCGAACCCCGTCAACGAGGCCAGCCCGGGGAGCCTCCCGTTCCTCCACAGCGGAGTCTCTGCTGTTAATCTGCCCCACCAGCCCATGCGGCGCAGCGCCTGTCGCCATATAACAAAGACCACTCGCGTGGTACATGGCAGCTTTCGCCGTAGCTTGGCCGAGTATAGGATTGTGTGTAACGTGTTATCACCCATCAGCGAGGGCTCTAGGGCGTATGCTGGGTCTCCTCTGTCCCCATACCACCATTCGTTAAGTACCAGCAAGTGGGAGGCCTGATAATAAGACAATAGGTCCGATGTGGGCAGGCCACCACAATACGTGGACAGGAAGCACGTCCGCAGCGCCACCCTGGCTGCCCCTCCAGCCCACAGGAAACGGCTCAAGACAGAATTAACCTGCTGAAACCATTGGGGAGCGATAAGGTGGGGGTGGTTCTGCAGCTGGTATAAGAGGCGCGGGAGTGCGACCATTTTGAAGATCGCAGATCTACCAAAAATAGTAAGAGGCATCCGAGACCACGTTTTAACATCCGTCTGGACCCTTTCCCACACCGGTACCACGTTGCGGTCCCAAGCAACGTCCGCGGACTCGGAGAGGAACACTCCTAGGTACTTTAATCCCCCGGCCGCCACCTGCAACGTCGATGCCCAAGGGTCCGCCACTACCCCGTCACCCAACACCCACAGGGTGGACTTAAGCTGGTTTAGACAAAGGCCCGATACCTCCCCGAATATACGCATTATCTCCAAGACTCGGGGGCCCGATCTGTGTAAATCTGTAAGGAAGAAGAGGACATCGTCTGCATATAGTGCAATTCTGTCGGTGAGGTTTCCACCCCACTCAAAGCCCCGCATCTGCGCGTTGATGCGTACCCAAGAGGCCAGGGGCTCCATAGCCAGCGCAAATAGATACGGGGAGAGCGGGCACCCCTGTCGGGTCCCCCGGCCGATTGAAAACCTCTCGGAGACCGCCCCGGAGACACGTACAGATGCCGTGATATAGGAGATAAACACCGGGCCCAGGAACATGTATGTCCAACTGACCGAATCAAAGGCTCTATCTATATCCGCTAGTAGTAGGGCCGCCCGTTCACCCTTGGCCCCAACAGCATCAACCGCTGCCTGCGCCCGCCTGATATTGTGCCGCGTCGCCCTATTTGGCATGAAACCAGCCTGGTCCGGGTGGACCAGGGCAGTCACGTACGGGAGAAGGCGGTTAGCCAAGGCCTTAGCCAGCAGCTTAGCCTCGATATTGAGTAAGGAGATTGGGCGATAGGAGTCCGGTCTGTCTGGGGGCCTGCCAGGCTTTTGAAAGACCACAACTTCGGTGTGCCGCCAGTCAGCTGGCAGTCTGCCCTGCGATCGCGCCGCCTCCAGTGCGGTCCGGTAATGGGACCCCAATTGGAGGTGGAATGTCTTATAAAATTCACACGGGAAGCCGCTTGGCCCAGGCGCCTTCCCTGTGTTGAGCTGTCCCAACGCGTCTCCCAGTTCCTCCGCCGTCAGGGGAAGGTCTAGCGCTGGGAATAGTAATTTTAACGCTTTCGCTATCCAACACTTTCCCTACTGTTGCACTCACTGGAGTGGGAATACACATTTTTACCCCTACTCTATTTAAACACTTTCCTTATTGTTGCACTCCCGGAGTGGGAATAGTAATTTTTATCCCTCTGCTATCCAACACTTTGCCTACTGTTGCACTCTCTGGAGTCGGAATAGTAATTTTTACCTCTACGCTATCAAACACTTTCCCTACTGTTGCACTCACTGGAGTGGGAATAGTAATTTTTACCCCTACGCTATCCAACACCTTCCCTAATGTTGCACTCTCTGGAGTTGGAATTGTGATTTTATTCCCTCCGGATCCAATATTTTTCTGTATTCTTTTAGTTAATGTTGTGTATAATTTATTTTAAAAGGTTTTAAAATATTGTAGTTTTTGAAATGTGCTATATATATTTTTTATATTTGTATTTATTTTATATTTGGATGTGTATATATGTATTTATAATTTATAAAATGTTTTTAACAATTTATAAGTTATTAAAATAAGTATTTATGAATATTATTAAGTAAGTATATATATTATATTTTATATGTATATGTTTATTTTTTTGAACATGATATGTATTAGTTATGAATTTCTTACATTTTTAAGTATGTTTCTTTTAATTTTATGTATTATTTACTTTATTTTACATAATTTTTTCAACATTTAAAAAAACAATATTTTTAACAATATTTTAGACATTGTTATGTTATGTTATGTTGATATTTTTCCCCTATATTTTTGTACTTACCATGATGTAGATAGGATGCCGATATTCTTGACTTCGATATTTTTGTCACAATATTTTTATACCTCGCTATTGTGGTACTCGATATTTTGTAAGTATTCAGCTTGGTTGAAGTACACACTTGAGTTTGGTTGCAGCACACGCTTGAGCTCGGTTGAACTACACGGTTGGGTTTGGTTGCAGCACATGTTTGAGCTCGGTTGAAGTACACAGTTGAGTTTGGTTGCAGCACACACTTGAGCTAGGTTGAATTACAGGCTTGAGCTCCGTTAAAACACATGCTTGAGCTCAGAGAACAAGAGTTTCTTGAGTCACTTTAGCCAAGTAAGGAGCATTGTGTTTGTCCTGCACACTCTCTGGTTTTATTGTTTTGGTGATCACTTGACCAACATTGGTCACAGCAGGGAGGGCTTCTGCTTATTTATGGATTATACTTTCACAAGGCTTTGTTGTGAGTTCCTACCACCATGCAGATTTAACGCGAAATGGTACACCTGATTCACAGACTTTTGTGCACCCGAGTGATACCGAGATGTGTAAAAGTGCTTTTAAGATGTAAATTCCGCTTTCTGAGTCACACACTTGGAGCTGTTGAAACTTGATGTTCATTAACTTGAATTCTGCAAGAAGCTGAAGACCAGGCTCTTCGAATAACTTACCTTCCAGCCCTACCTAGGCCGGGCTACAACTGCACCTGCAGTGCCATGACACCCTCCTCGGTGAGAGTGAGCTTTACAGGTAACATAACATTAGAAAACATAACATGACATGAGATGACATAACAAGACCTGACAAGACCTGACAAGCCCTGACAAGACCTGACAAGACATGACAAGACATGACAATACATGACAAGACCTGGCAAGACATGTAAGACATAACAAGACCTGACAAGACATGACAAGACCTGACAAGACATGACAAGACCTGACAAGACCTGACAAGACCTGACAAGACCTGACAAGACCTGACAAGACATGACAAGACATTACAAGACATGACAAGACCTGACAAGACCTGACAAGACATGACAAGACCTGATAAGACCTGACAAGACCTGACAAGACATGACAAGACCTGATAAGACCTGACAAGACATGACAAGACCTGATAAGACCTGACTAAACATGACAAGACATGACAAGACCTGATAAGACCTGACAAGACATGACAAGACCTGATAAGACCTGACAAGACATGACAAGACATTACAATGCATTACAAGACCTGACAAGACCTGACAAGACATGACAAGACCTGATAAGACCTGACAAGACCTGACAAGACATGACAAGACCTGATAAGACCTGAAAAGACCTGACAAGACCTGACAAGACATTACAAGACATGACAAGACCTGACAAGACCTGACAAGACATGACAAGACCTGATAAGACCTGACAAGACATGACAAGACCTGATAAGACCTGACAAGACCTGACAAGACATGACAAGACATTAGAAGACCTGACAAGACCTGACAAGACCTGACAAGACATGACAAGACCTGACAAGACATGACAAGACCTGACAAGACATGACAAGACCTGATAAGACCTGACAAGACCTGACAAGACCTGACAAGACATGACAAGACCTGACAAGACCTGACAAGACCTGATAAGACCTGACAAAACATGACAAGACATGAAAAGACCTGATAAGACCTGACAAGACCTGACAAGACATGACAAGACATTACAAGACATGACAAGACATGACAAGACCTGACAAGACATGACAAGACCTGACAAGACATGACAAGACCTGACAAGACATGACAAGACCTGATAAGACCTGACAAAACATGACAAGACATGACAAGACCTGTTAAGACCTGACAAGACCTGACAAGACATGACAAGACATGACAAGACATGACAAGACATGACAAGACCTGACAAGACCTGACAAGACATGACAAGACCTGACAAGACCTGACAAGACATGACAAGACATGACAAGACCTGATAAGACCTGGCAAGACCTGACAAGACATGACAAGACATGACAAGACATGACAAGACCTGACAAGACATGGCAAGACATGACAAGACATGACAAGACATGACAAGACATGACAAGACCTGACAAGACATGACAAGACCTGACAAGACATGACAAGACATGACAAGACATGACAAGACATGACAAGACCTGACAATTCCTGACAAGACATGACAAAACCTGATAAGACCTGACAAGACATGACAAGACATGACAAGACGTGACAAGACCTGACAAGACATGACAAGACATGACAAGACATGACAAGACTTGATAAGACCTGACAAGACCTGACAAGACATGACAAGACATGACAAGACATGACAAGACATGACAAGACTTGATAAGACCTGACAAGACCTGACAAGACATGACAAGACCTGACAAGACCTGACAAGACATGACAAGACCTGACAAGACATGACAAGACCTGACAAGACATGACAAGACCTGACAAGACATGACAAGACCTGATAAGACCTGACAAAACATGACAAGACCTGTTAAGACCTGACAAGACCTGACAAGACATGACAAGACATTACAAGACCTGACAAGACCTGACAAGACATGACAATACCTGATAAGACCTGACAAGACCTGACAAGACATGACAAGACAAGACCTGACAAGACCTGACAAGACCTGACAAGACATGACAAGACCTGATAAGACCTGACAAGAGCTGACAAGACATGACAAGACATGACAAGACATGACAAGACATGGAAAGACATGACAAGACCTGACAAGACCTGACAAGACCTGACAAGACCTGACTATTTATTTATTTATTTATTTATAGTGTTATATATAGCGCGGACAAGACCTGTGGGTATCAGAGCGCTTAACATATGAGATTACAGATTGACATTATAGTAGCAATTATAGCAGCAAAACATATATGGAGGTAGAAGGCGGTATGCTATCTAGGGTGATTGGATAGAGGATTACATATTGACATAGAAGATAAAAAAAAAATTGACATTATAGTAGCAATTATAGCAGCAAAAACAAATATGGAGGTAGGAGGCCATATGCTATCTAGGGTGATTAGATAAATATATTCCTAACGCCTGAGCAATTAGCGTTAAGCGGTGCATATGGTTTAGGTTGTGTCATAGTCATACAGTCAGGTTCAATGAGGTAGGATTGTATATTATTATCAGATCAATATCAGAGTAATTAGCAATAAGAGTAGAATGGGTATAGCTAGTTGCAACGATCATAAATATTAACATGTTAAGGTAGGGGTAGTATCTTTTGGTGTGAGACATAGTGCAGATATCACCTAAATATGAGGTAGCAATAGAGTGTAAAGCCGAGGTTTGAGTGGAATCAGTCATTTGTCTTATTGGTCTTCCGATTGTTCATGATGACTCCAGTCCTCTTTGGCGAAAATGTTCATACCACTGGTCTGTGGTCATCTCTATGTAGGGTATTTACTCATCATGTGGCTTTTCAGTTCCCTTTTAAATGCTGCAATATTTTGAATCTTCCTGATGTAAGGAGGGAGTGAATTCCAGACTCTGGGGGCGGCTCCCGAAAAAGCTCAGTCATAGGTCTTTTTTTTCCGGAAGAAGGCCGGCCGTAGTAGCAACTCTTTAGCGCTTCTAGTTGATCTGTTACCTCCCGATAGCTTAATTTTCTTGGCTAGATATCTCGGCGTGTTGTAGTGGACTGCTATGTGTGTGATACAGGCCATCTTCATTTTAATTCTAGCATCGTGGGGTAACCAGTTTAGTGCCTTCAGGTGGGGAGATATGTGATCGAATTTCCTCGTTCCCGTGATGAGTCTTGCCGCTGCGTTGAGACAGGCTTTTAGTGGTGCAGTGGATGTTTTTGGTAGGCCAGCTAACGTAGTGCAGCCATATTCGATCCTCGAGATAACTAGCGATTGGATAGCCAGTTTTAGATCTGCTTCTGAGATAAAGGGTTTCAGTTTTCTTAGATAGTTCAAATGGAAACGGGCGCTCTTGGCCATTGCGTTGATGTGTTCTTTCATGTCTAGGTTCTCGTCTAGTGTAATTCCTAGAGATTTGGCTGAATTAACTAGGGTCGGAGTGCAGTTAAGCGCAGTCACCAATTTCGCCCATTCCTTTGCCTCTGTGTGGTTCCTTGTCGGTGAAATTAACAGGAATTCTGTTTTATTGGCATTCAGTTTCAGGTGATTGGCTGTTAGCCAATGCAACGCTCTCTTTAGAGTTTCATTCATAAGGTCAATGTCATCACTGCAGGCAATCTTCATATATATTTGCGTGTCGTCTGCGTAGATGTGGTAGGAGATCTGTGATTTCCGAAGAATCTCTGTGAGAGGTTCTACATACAAGTTGAATAGATCTGGGGATAGCGTTGAACCTTGAGGGACCCCTATTGTGTTAGGGCACGGAGAGGAGATTGCTTGGTTGACCAGGAATAGCTGAGTCCTGTTCTGCAGGAAGGAGTTAAACCACTTCAGTACGTTTCCAGATAAACCCATCCTGTCATGTAGTCTGGTCATCAGTATCTCATGATTTACCGTGTCAAATGCTGATGACAAGTCTAGTAGAATCAGTAGGCACGCATGATTTTGGTCAAGGGCTTGTAAGGCGTCATCAACAATATATAATATCGCAGTTTCAGTACTGTGTCCTGTTCTGAAACCTGATTGGCAGTCATCTAGTAGTGAGAACTTAGCGATGTGTTGACTCAGTTGGCCTTGCACGCATTTCTCAATAAGTTTGGCCAGTAAAGGGATGTTGGTCACTGGTCGATAATTATTTGGGTCTGTTGCATCCGCTGTCAGTTATTTGATGATGGGAACTACCTGCCCCGTTTTTAGGCAGTCAGGGAGGGTCCTTTGTGCTAGTGAGGCATTTATTATCTCAGTCCAGATCGGAACTAGAGTGTGGCTGATTTCTCTTACACATTTTGCCGGTAGCGGGTCTTGGTAGTGGTTGTTGGGTCTAAGTTCCGCTAGTATTTTGGCGATCTTTTCCTGGTTGTATAGTTCAAATGTTAACCAACTTGCCTTATTTTTTGTTAGAGGATCTTCCGTTGTCGCATTCACCTCATTTTTAGTAGCAGGATGGGTCGTGAGGTTAGCCGCTGCATTTGTGAGCTCAACTTCTAGCAGTTTAGTTTTATCCGTGAAAAATGAGGAGAATTTCTCACAACTTATGGGATTTTTTGGGTTCTCTTGGGCCGTTTTGGCTAGTTTGTTTGACTGTTGTTTTAGGATCTCGAAGAGTTTTCGAGATCTGTTTATGGCATTGTCCAGTTCAGCCCTTATAAATTCTTTTTTGGCGCTGGTTATCTTTAAGTTATATTGTTTTCTGGTTTTTCTGAGGGCCTTCAGTTCGGGGGAGGATGGATGTTGTCTCCATTTCCTTTCAGCCATTCTCAGTTTTCGCCTGTCCTCGTTCAAAGCCTCATTAAACCAAGGATTTTTGGGCTTTTCCGAGACTCTTTTCAGTTTTTGAGGCAAGGTGTCATTGACTATATTACCGATTGAGGTTATGTAGTGATCAGTCAGCTCATTTACATTCTGCCCGTTGTTACGAGGCTTCAGGTCTTTCTCACATCTTTCAACCAATAGTTCAATATTAGCTTCTTTTGTATCTCGTATCAGTTTTTTGACCTTGCGAGGTTGCATGTTCCTGCCCTTTTTTATTGTAGGTATCGCGAATGTTATAGCGTGATGGTCAGACCAATCACACGGGTCTATAGCGGTGATTGAGATTTCTTTGTTTCTAGAAATTATCCAGTCTTAAGTCGCTCCTTGTGAGTGAGTGGGCTGGGTGCATATTTGAGAGAGGTTTAGCTCCTTGAGGAAGTCTTTGATCGATTTGACCATATTGTCATTGCCGTCGTCCCAGTGGAGGTTAAAGTCACCTAGGAATATGTTGTTGGCATCTGGGTTAGAGTTAGCAGTTATGATCTCCATAAGATGCTCTGTGAACTTTGCGTTATCTCCAGGTGGGTGGTAGAACGCATGTAGGTTGTAATTTTGATTATTTGGTGATCTTATGTTAAGACCAAGGTATTCACAGGATTCTATAGGGTCAGATTGGAATTGGTTGACCTCTATCTCTGAGCGGTGAATGCACGCTATACCTCCTCCCACTTTCCTGGGTCTGTCCAACCTGACAATGTTATATTGTGGGGGTACTAGAAGATCCATGGTAGGAGAGGATGATTCATTGAGCCATGTTTCCGTGAGGATGGCCAGGTCGATTTCTTTGTTGAGGATTAGGGCGGCTATGTCTGAAGCGTGTTTATTTGCCGAACGACAGTTAAGTAGTAGGCAGTTCAGTGTTTTCTGTGAGTTGACGCTGTTTCCATTTTCTATTTCAGTTGTATTTACCTGGATATGTTGTAGGTTGTGGTGGATTGCTTTCCTATCATTCTTTCGGGACGTTCTATTAGGGTCAATAGGTACAATTTCGATAGGTACAATTTCGATAATCTCTTCCTTTCTCGAAGCCTGTTGTTCATAAGATCGAAGTAGGGCATGAGCTTCTTCGTTTGGAATGGGGTTGGTGTTGGGGGTTGGGGTTGGACAAGACCTGACAAGACCTGACAAGACCTGACAAGACCTGACAAGACCTGACAAGACATGACAAGACATGACAAGACCTGACAAGACCTGACAAGACATGACAAGACATGACAAGACATGACAAGACCTGACAAGACCTGACAAGACCTGACAAGACATGACAAGACATGACAAGACCTCATAAGACCTGGCAAGACCTGACAAGACATGACAAGACATGACAAGACATGACAAGACCTGACAAGACATGGCAAGACTTGACATGACAAGACATGACAAGACATGACAAGACCTGACAAGACATGACAAGACCTGACAAGACATGACAAGACATGACAAGACATGACAAGACATGACAGACATGACAAGACCTGACAAGTCCTGACAAGACATGACAAAACCTGACAAGACATGACAAGACATGACAAGACGTGACAAGACCTGACAAGACCTGACAAGACATGACAAGACATGACAAGACATGACAAGACCTGATAAGACCTGACAAGACCTGACAAGACAGGACAAGACATGACAAGACATGACAAGACCTGACAAGACATGACAAGACCTGACAAGACCTGACAAGACATGACAAGACCTGACAAGACATGACAAGACCTGATAAGACCTGACAAAACATGACAAGACATGACAAGACCTGTTAAGACCTGAAAAGACCTGACAAGACATGACAAGACATGACAAGACATGACAAGACCGGACAAGACCTGACAAGACATGACAAGACATGATAAGACCTGACAAGACCTGACAAGACATGACAAGTCAAGACCTGACAAGACCTGACAAGACCTGACAAGACATGACAAGACCTGATAAGACCTGACAAGAGCTGACAAGACATGACAAGACATGACAAGACATGGCAAGACATGACAAGACCTGACAAGACCTGACAAGACCTGACAAGACCTGACAAGACCTGACAAGACATGACAAGACCTGACAAGACATGACAAGACCTGATAAGACCTTACAAAACATGACAAGACATGACAAGACCTGATAAGACATGACAAAACATGACAAGACCTGACAAGACATGACAAGACCTGACAAGTCCTGACAAGACATGACAAAACCTGACAAGACATGACAAGACATGACAAGACGTGACAAGACCTGACAAGACCTGACAAGACATGACAAGACATGACAAGACATGACAAGACCTGATAAGACCTGACAAGACCTGACAAGACAGGACAAGACATGACAAGACATGACAAGACCTGACAAGACATGACAAGACCTGACAAGACCTGACAAGACATGACAAGACCTGACAAGACATGACAAGACCTGACAAGACATGACAAGACCTGATAAGACCTGACAAAACATGACAAGACATGACAAGACCTGTTAAGACCTGAAAAGACCTGACAAGACATGACAAGACATGACAAGACATGACAAGACCGGACAAGACCTGACAAGACATGACAAGACATGATAAGACCTGACAAGACCTGACAAGACATGACAAGTCAAGACCTGACAAGACATGACAAGACCTGATAAGACCTGACAAGAGCTGACAAGACATGACAAGACATGACAAGACATGGCAAGACATGACAAGACCTGACAAGACCTGACAAGACCTGACAAGACCTGACAAGACCTGACAAGACATGACAAGACCTGACAAGACCTGACAAAACATGACAAGACATGATAAAACCTGACAAGACCTGACAAGACATGACAAGACATGACAAGACATGACAAGACCTGACAAGACCTGACAAGACATGACAAGACATGACAAGACATGACAAGACCTGACAAGACCTGACAAGACATGACAAGACCTGACAAGACCTGACAAGACATGACAAGACATGACAAGACCTCATAAGACCTGGCAAGACCTGACAAGACATGACAAGACATGACAAGACATGACAAGACCTGACAAGACATGGCAAGACATGACAAGACATGACAAGACATGACAAGACATGACAAGACCTGACAAGACATGACAAGACCTGACAAGACATGACAAGACATGACAAGACATGACAAGACATGACAGACATGACAAGACCTGACAAGTCCTGACAAGACATGACAAAACCTGACAAGACATGACAAGACATGACAAGACGTGACAAGACCTGACAAGACCTGACAAGACATGACAAGACATGACAAGACATGACAAGACCTGATAAGACCTGACAAGACCTGACAAGACAGGACAAGACATGACAAGACATGACAAGACCTGACAAGACATGACAAGACCTGACAAGACCTGACAAGACATGACAAGACCTGACAAGACATGACAAGACCTGATAAGACCTGACAAAACATGACAAGACATGACAAGACCTGTTAAGACCTGAAAAGACCTGACAAGACATGACAAGACATGACAAGACATGACAAGACCGGACAAGACCTGACAAGACATGACAAGACATGATAAGACCTGACAAGACCTGACAAGACATGACAAGTCAAGACCTGACAAGACCTGACAAGACCTGACAAGACATGACAAGACCTGATAAGACCTGACAAGAGCTGACAAGACATGACAAGACATGACAAGACATGGCAAGACATGACAAGACCTGACAAGACCTGACAAGACCTGACAAGACCTGACAAGACCTGACAAGACATGACAAGACCTGACAAGACATGACAAGACCTGACAAGACCTGACAAGACCTGACAAGACATGACAAGACCTGATAAGACATGACAAAACATGACAAGACCTGACAAGACATGACAAGACCTGACAAGTCCTGACAAGACATGACAAAACCTGACAAGACATGACAAGACATGACAAGACGTGACAAGACCTGACAAGACCTGACAAGACATGACAAGACATGACAAGACATGACAAGACCTGATAAGACCTGACAAGACCTGACAAGACAGGACAAGACATGACAAGACATGACAAGACCTGACAAGACATGACAAGACCTGACAAGACCTGACAAGACATGACAAGACCTGACAAGACATGACAAGACCTGACAAGACATGACAAGACCTGATAAGACCTGACAAAACATGACAAGACATGACAAGACCTGTTAAGACCTGAAAAGACCTGACAAGACATGACAAGACATGACAAGACATGACAAGACCGGACAAGACCTGACAAGACATGACAAGACATGATAAGACCTGACAAGACCTGACAAGACATGACAAGTCAAGACCTGACAAGACATGACAAGACCTGATAAGACCTGACAAGAGCTGACAAGACATGACAAGACATGACAAGACATGGCAAGACATGACAAGACCTGACAAGACCTGACAAGACCTGACAAGACCTGACAAGACCTGACAAGACATGACAAGACCTGACAAGACCTGACAAAACATGACAAGACATGATAAGACCTGACAAGACCTGACAAGACATGACAAGTCAAGACCTGACAAGACCTGACAAGACCTGACAAGACTTGACAAGACCTGATAAGACCTGACAAGAGCTGACAAGACATGACAAGACATGACAAGACATGGCAAGACATGACAAGACCTGACAAGACCTGACAAGACCTGACAAGACCTGACAAGACATGACAAGACCTGACAAGACATGACAAGACCTGATAAGACCTTACAAAACATGACAAGACATGACAAGACCTGATAAGACCTGACAAAACATGACAAGACATGACAAGACCTGAGAAGACCTGACAAAACATGACAAGACATGACAAGACATGACAAGACCTGATAAGACCTGACAAAACATGACAAGACATGACAAGACCTGATAAGACCTGACAAAACATGACAAGACATGACAAGACCTGACAAGACCTGACAAGACCTGACAAGACCTGACAAGACATGACAAGACATTACAAAACCTGACAAGACCTGACAAGACATGACAAGACCTGACAAGACATGACAAGACCTGACAAGACATGACAAGACCTGATAAGACCTGACAAAACATGACAAGACATAACAAGACCTGTTAAGACCTGACAAGACCTGACAAGACCTGACAAGACATGACAAGACCTGACAAGACCTGACAAGACCTGACAAGACATGACAAGACATGACAAGACCTGATAAGATCTGACAAGACATGACAAGACATGACAAGACCTGACAAGACATGGCAAGGCATGACAAGACATGACAAGACATGACAAGACATGACAAGACATGACAAGACCTGAGAAGACATGCCAAGACATTAAAAGACATGACAAGACATGACAAGACCTGACAAGACTTGATAAGACCTGGCAAGACCTGACAAGACATGACAAGACCTGACAAGACATGGCAAGACATGACAAGACATGACAAGACATGACAAGACCTGACAAGACATGACAAGACATGACAAGACATGACAAGACCTGAAAAGCATGGCAAGACATGACAAGACATGACAAGACCTGACAAGACCTGACAAGACATGACAAGACATGAAAAGACATGACAAGACCTGACAAGACATGGAAAGACATGACAAGACCTGCCAAGACATGACAAGACCTGAGAAGACATGCCAAGACATTAAAAGACATGACAAGACATGACAAGACATAACAAGACATGACAAGACATGACAAGACCTGACAAGACCTGACAAGACATGACAAGACCTGATAAGACCTGACAAGACCTGACAAGACATGACGAGACATGACAAGACATGACAAGACATGACATGTCCTGACAAGACATGACAAAACCTGATAAGACCTGACAAGACATGACAAGACATGACAAGACGTGACAAGACCTGACAAGACATGACAAGACATGACAAGACATGACAAGACCTGATAAGACCTGACAAGACCTGACAAGACATGACAAGACATGACAAGACATGACAAGACATGACAAGACCTGACAAGACATGACAAGACCTGACAAGACCTGACAAGACATGACAAGACCTGACTAGACATGACAAGACCTGACAAGACATGACAAGACCTGACAAGACATGACAAGACCTGATAAGACCTGACAAAACATGACAAGACATGACAAGACCTGTTAAGACCTGACAAGACCTGACAAGACATGACAAGACATTACAAGACATGACAAGACCTGACAAGACCTGACAAGACATGACAATACCTGATAAGACCTGACAAGACCTGACAAGACCTGACAAGACATGACAAGACCTGATAAGACCTGACAAGAGCTGACAAGACATGACAAGACATGACAAGACATGACAAGACATGGAAAGACATGACAAGACCTGACAAGACCTGACAAGACCTGACTATTTATTTATTTATTTATAGTGTTTTATATAGCGCGGACAAGACCCGTGGGTATCAGAGCGCTTAACATATGAGATTACAGATTGACATTATAGTAGCAATTATAGCAGCAAAACATATATGGAGGTAGAAGGCGGTATGCTATCTAGGGTGATTGGATAGAGGATTACATATTGACATAGAAGATAAAAAATAAAAAAATAAAACATTGACATTATAGTAGCAATTATAGCAGCAAAAACAAATATGGAGGTAGGAGGCCATATGCTATCTAGGGTGATTAGATAAATATATTCCTAACGCCTGAGCAATTAGCGTTAAGAGGTGCATATGGTTTAGGTTGTGTCATAGTCATACAGTCAGGTTCGATGAGGTAGGATTGTATATTATTATCAGATCAATATCAGAGTAATTAGCAATAAGAGTAGAATGGGTATAGCTAGTTGCAACAATCATAAATATTAACATGTTAAGGTAGGGGTAGTATCTTTTGGTGTGAGACATAGTGCAGATATCACCTAAATATGAGGTAGCAATAGAGTGTAAAGCCGAGGTTTGAGTGGAATCAGTCATTTGTCTTATTGGTCTTCCGATTGTTCATGATGACTCCAGTCCTCTTTGGCGAAAATGTTCATACCACTGGTCTGTGGTCATCTCTATGTAGGGTATTTACTCATCATGTGGCTTTTCAGTTCCCTTTTAAATGCTGCAATATTTTGAATCTTCCTGATGTAAGGAGGGAGTGAATTCCAGACTCTGGGGGCGGCTCCCGAAAAAGCTCGGTCATAGGTCTTTTTTTTCCGGAAGAAGGCCGGCCGTAGTAGCAACTCTTTAGCGCTTCTAGTTGATCTGTTACCTCCCGATAGCTTAATTTTCTTGGCTAGATATCTCGGCGTGTTGTAGTGGACCGCTTTGTGTGTGATACAGGCCATCTTCATTTTAATTCTAGCATCGTGGGGTAACCAGTTTAGTGCCTTCAGGTGGGGAGATATGTGATCGAATTTCCTCGTTCCCATGATGAATCTTGCCGCTGCGTTGAGACAGGCTTTTAGTGGTGCAGTGGATGTTTTTGGTAGGCCAGCTAACGTAGTGCAGCCATATTCGATCCTCGAGATAACTAGCGATTGGATAGCCAGTTTTAGATCTGCTTCTGAGATAAAGGGTTTCAGTTTTCTTAGATAGTTCAAATGGAAACGGGCGCTCTTGGCCATTGCGTTGATGTGTTCTTTCATGTCTAGGTTCTCGTCTAGTGTAATTCCTAGAGATTTGGCTGAATTAACTAGGGTCGGAGTGCAGTTAAGCGCAGTCACCAATTTCGCCCATTCCTTTGCCTCTGTGTGGTTCCTTGTCGGTGAAATTAACAGGAATTCTGTTTTATTGGCATTCAGTTTCAGGTGATTGGCTGTTAGCCAATGCAACGCTCTCTTTAGAGTTTCATTCATAAGGTCAATGTCATCACTGCAGGCAATCTTCATATATATTTGCGTGTCGTCTGCGTAGATGTGGTAGGAGATCTGTGATTTCCGAAGAATCTCTGTGAGAGGTTCTACATACAAGTTGAATAGATCTGGGGATAGCGTTGAACCTTGAGGGACCCCTATTGTGTTAGGGCACGGAGAGGAGATTGCTTGGTTGACCAGGAATAGCTGAGTCCTGTTCTGCAGGAAGGAGTTAAACCACTTCAGTACGTTTCCAGATAAACCCATCCTGTCATGTAGTCTGGTCATCAGTATCTCATGATTTACCGTGTCAAATGCTGATGACAAGTCTAGTAGAATCAGTAGGCACGCATGATTTTGGTCAAGGGCTTGTAAGGCGTCATCAGCAATATGTAATATCGCAGTTTCAGTACTGTGTCCTGTTCTGAAACCTGATTGGCAGTCATCTAGTAGTGAGAACTTAGCGATGTGTTGACTCAGTTGGCCTTGCACGCATTTCTCAATAAGTTTGGCCAGTAAAGGGATGTTGGTCACTGGTCGATAATTATTTGGGTCTGTTGCATCCGCTGTCAGTTTTTTGATGATGGGAACTACCTGCCCCGTTTTTAGGCAGTCAGGGAGGGTCCCTTGTGCTAGTGAGGCATTTATTATCTCAGTCCAGATCGGAACTAGAGTGTGGCTGATTTCTCTTGCACATTTTGCCGGTAGCGGGTCTTGGTAGAGGTTGTTGGGTCTAAGTTCCGCTAGTGTTTTGGCGATCTTTTCCTGGTTGTATAGTTCAAATGTTTCCCAACTTGCCTTATTTTTTGTTAGAGGATCTTCCGTTGTCGCATTCACCTCATTTTTAGTAGCAGGATGGGTTGTGAGGTTAGGCGCTGCATTTGTGAGCTCAACTTCTAGCAGTTTAGTTTTATCCGTGAAAAATTAGGAGAATTTCTCACAACTTATGGGATTTTTTGGGTTCTCTTGGGCCGTTTTGGTTAGTTTGTTTGACTGTTGTTTTAGGATCTCGAAGAGTTTTCGAGGTCTGTTTATGGCATTGTCCAGTTCAGCCCTTATAAATTCTTTTTTGGCGCTGGTTATCTTTAAGTTATATTGTTTTCTGGTTTTTCTGAGGGCCTTCAGTTCGGGGGAGGATGGATGTTGTCTCCATTTCCTTTCAGCCATTCTCAGTTTTCGCCTGTCCTCTTTCAAAGCCTCATTAAACCAAGGATTTTTGGGCTTTTCCGAGACTCTTTTCAGTTTTTGAGGCAAGGTGTCATTGACTATATTACCGATTGAGGTTATGTAGTGATCAGTCAGCTCATTTACATTCTGCCCGTTGTTACGAGGCTTCAGGTCTTTCTCACATCTTTCAACCAATAGTTCAATATTAGCTTCTTTTGTATCTCGTATCAGTTTTTTGACCTTGCGAGGTTGCATGTTCCTGCCCTTTTTTATTGTAGGTATCGCGAATGTTATAGCGTGATGGTCAGACCAATCACACGGGTCTATAGCGGTGATTGAGATTTCTTTGTTTCTAGAAATTATCCAGTCTAAAGTCGCTCCTTGTGAGTGAGTGGGCTGGGTGCATATATGAGAGAGGTTTAGCTCCTTGAGGAAGTCTTTGATCGATTTGACCATATTGTCATTGCCGTCGTCCCAGTGGAGGTTAAAGTCACCTAGGAATATGTTGTTGGCATCTGGGTTAGAGTTAGCAGTTATGATCTCCATAAGATGCTCTGTGAACTTTGCGTTATCTCCAGGTGGGTGGTAGAACGCATGTAGGTTGTAATTTTGATTATTTGGTGATCTTATGTTAAGACCAAGGTATTCACAGGATTCTATAGGGTCAGATTGGAATTGGTTGACCTCTATCTCTGAGCGGTGAATGCACGCTATACCTCCTCCCACTTTCCTGGGTCTGTCCAACCTGACAATGTTATATTGTGGTGGTACTAGAAGATCCATGGTAGGAGAGGATGATTCATTGAGCCATGTTTCCGTGAGGATGGCCAGGTCGATTTCTTTGTTGAGGATTAGGGCGGCTATGTCTGAAGCGTGTTTATTTGCCGAACGACAGTTAAGTAGTAGGCAGTTCAGTGTTTTCTGTGAGTTGACGCTGTTTCCATTTTCTATTTCAGTTGTATTTACCTGGATATGTTGTAGGTTGTGGTGGATTGCTTTCCTATCATTCTTTCGGGACGTTCTATTAGGGTCAATAGGTACAATTTCGATAGGTACAATTTCGATAATCTCTTCCTTTCTCGAAGCCTGTTGTTCATAAGATCGAAGTAGGGCATGAGCTTCTTCGTTTGGAATGGGGTTGGTGTTGGGGGTTTTGGTTGGACAAGACCTGACAAGACCTGACAAGACCTGACAAGACCTGACAAGACCTGACAAGACATGACAAGACCTGACAAGACAAAGACCTGACAAGACCTGACAAGACCTGACAAGACCTAACAAGACATGACAAGACCTGACAAGACATGACAAGACCTGACAAGACCTGACAAGACCTGACAAGACATGACAAGACCTGACAAGACCTGACAAGACATGACAAGACATGACAAGACATGACAAGACATGACAAGACCTGACAAGACCTGACAAGACATAACAAGACATGACAAGACATGACAAGACATGACAAGACCTGACAAGACATGACAAGACCTGGCAAGACCTGACAAGACCTGACAAGACATGACGAGACATGACAAGACGTGACAAGACTTGATAAGACATGACAAGACATGACAAGACATGACAAGACATGACAAGACATGACAAGACATGACAAGACATGACAAGACATGGCAAGACATGACAAGACCTGACAAGACCTGACAAGACCTGACAAGACCTGACAAGACATGACAAGACATGACAAGACCTGACAAGACATGACAAGACATGACAAGACATGACAAGACGTGACAAGACATGACAAGACATGACAAGACCTGATAAGACCTGACAAAACATGACAAGACCTTATAAGACCTGACAAGACATGACAAGACCTGGCAAGACATGACAAGACCTGATAAGACCTTACAAAACATGACAAGACATGACAAGACCTGATAAGACCTGATAAGACCTGACAAGACCTGACAAGACATGACAAGACCTGACAAGACCTGACAAGACCTGACAAGACATGACAAGACCTGATAAGACCTGACAAGACCTGACAAGACATGACAAGACATGACAAGACATGACAAGACCTGACAAGACATGGCAAGACATGACAAGACCTGACAAGACCAGACAAGACATGACAAGACCTGATAAGACCTGACAAGACCTGACAAGACATGACAAGACATGACAAGACATGACAAGACCTGACAAGACATGGCAAGACATGACAAGACCTGATAAGACATGCCAAGACATTAAAAGACATGACAAGACATGACAAGACATAACAAGACATGACAAGACATGACAAGACCTGACGTGACCTGACAAGACATGACAAGACCTCATAAGACCTGGCAAGACCTGACAAGACATGACAAGACATGACAAGACCTGACAAGACATGACAAGACCTGACAAGACATGACAAGACATGACAAGACATGACAAGACCTGACAAGACATGGCAAGACATGACAAGACCTGACAAGACCTGACAAGACATGGCAAGACATGACAAGACCTGACAAGACATGACAAGACATGACAAGACCTGAGAAGACATGCCAAGACATTAAAAGACATGACAAGACATGACAAGACATGACAAGACATAACAAGACATGACAAGACATGACAAGACCTGACAAGACCTGACAAGACATGACAAGACATGACAAGACCTGATAAGACCTGACAAGACCTGACAAGACATGACAAGACATGACAAGACATGACAAGACATGACAAGACCTGACATGACATGACAAGACATGACAAGACATAACAAGACATGACAAGACATGACAAGACACGACAAGACCTGACAAGACATGACAAAACCTGATAAGACCTGACAAGACATGACAAGACATGACAAGACATGACAAGACCTGACAAGACATAACAAGACATGACAAGACATGCCAAGACATGACAAGACCTGACAAGACCTGACAAGACATGACAAGACCTGATAAGACCTGATAAGACCTGACAAGACATGACAAGACATGACAAGACCTGACAAGACATGACAAGACATGAGAAGACGTGACAAGACCTGACAAGACATGACAAGACATGACAAGACATGACAAGACCTGACAAGACATGACAAGACATGATAAGACCTGATAAGACCTGACAAGACATGACAAGACATGACAAGACCTGACAAGACATGACAAGACATGGCAAGACATGACAAGACCTGACAAGACCTGACAAGACCTGACAAGACCTGACAAGACATGACAAGACATGACAAGACCTGACAAGACATGACAAGACATGACAAGACATGACAAGACGTGACAAGACATGACAAGACATGACAAGACCTGATAAGACCTGACAAAACATGACAAGACCTTATAAGACCTGACAAGACATGACAAGACCTGGCAAGACATGACAAGACCTGATAAGACCTTACAAAACATGACAAGACATGACAAGACCTGATAAGACCTGATAAGACCTGACAAGACCTGACAAGACATGACAAGACCTGACAAGACCTGACAAGACCTGACAAGACATGACAAGACCTGATAAGACCTGACAAGACCTGACAAGACATGACAAGACATGACAAGACCTAACAAGACATGGCAAGACATGACAAGACCTGACAAGACCAGACAAGACATGACAAGACCTGATAAGACCTGACAAGACCTGACAAGACATGACAAGACATGACAAGACATGACAAGACCTGACAAGACATGGCAAGACATGACAAGACCTGATAAGACATGCCAAGACATTAAAAGACATGACAAGACATGACAAGACATAACAAGACATGACAAGACATGACAAGACCTGACGTGACCTGACAAGACATGACAAGACATGACAAGACCTCATAAGACCTGGCAAGACCTGACAAGACATGACAAGACATGACAAGACCTGACAAGACATGACAAGACCTGACAAGACATGACAAGACATGACAAGACATGACAAGACCTGACAAGACATGGCAAGACATGACAAGACCTGACAAGACCTGACAAGACATGGCAAGACATGACAAGACCTGACAAGACATGACAAGACATGACAAGACCTGAGAAGACATGCCAAGACATTAAAAGACATGACAAGACATGACAAGACATGACAAGACATAACAAGACATGACAAGACATGACAAGACCTGACAAGACCTGACAAGACATGACAAGACATGACAAGACCTGATAAGACCTGACAAGACCTGACAAGACATGACAAGACATGACAAGACATGACAAGACATGACAAGACCTGACATGACATGACAAGACATGACAAGACATAACAAGACATGACAAGACATGACAAGACACGACAAGACCTGACAAGACATGACAAAACCTGATAAGACCTGACAAGACATGACAAGACATGACAAGACATGACAAGACCTGACAAGACATAACAAGACATGACAAGACATGCCAAGACATGACAAGACCTGACAAGACCTGACAAGACATGACAAGACCTGATAAGACCTGATAAGACCTGACAAGACATGACAAGACATGACAAGACCTGACAAGACATGACAAGACATGAGAAGACGTGACAAGACCTGACAAGACATGACAAGACATGACAAGACATGACAAGACCTGACAAGACATGACAAGACATGATAAGACCTGATAAGACCTGACAAGACATGACAAGACATGACAAGACCTGACAAGACATGACAAGACCTGACAAGACCTGACAAGACATGAGAAGACGTGACAAGACCTGACAAGACATGACAAGACATGACAAGACCTGACAAAACATGACAAGACATGACAATACATAACAAGACATGACAAGCCATGACAAGACTTGACAAGACATAACAAGACATGACATAAAGAGGCACTTATGACAGCAGACAAATCAGGTTAAGCCGGGTAAAAGCCATGCTTTTGGCGAGGTCCGCTTATGCCCTTCTCATCTCTACCTGTCCGTGCACTGGCCCTTGTGGCGCCTCCGGGCAGTGCCTGAATCCGCTGCCATGTTAGACACAGACACCTCCTGTGCCAGTTCCACACGTTATAAAAGGATGGTCTCGAGGCGATAGAGTCTTCAGTTTTCCGGTGCCTTCAACCCTCGGTCTTTGCTGAAAAATCCTACTAGAAGGAGACCTTGCTCCCCTCAGACTCCTTCAAACTAGAGCATCCCATTTAAAACAAAAATCAAACAAAAACACATGGTTTACTGATGAGATCTTGGCCATGATGAATCAACTCCACACCCTTGAGCCAATCAAAAGCCAAAGGAGCCACAAAACTGCCGCCACAAGTCATTGGTTTTAATTAGGACTTCCTGTTGAATGTTATTCATGTTTTTTTGACATTTCTAAATCTTTTAAACTTTTTTAGCTTTCCTGCCTGTCAATCTGCACAGTGATCAGCCCAGCACTCGTGATTGGCAGCGGTGAGTATCGTTCAAAAGAAAACCTATTTTTCGTATTTAAAAATAAACACGGACCAGAAAATAGTTGTTTTTCTGTTTGTATTTATCTCAAAAAATCAGTAAAGACGTAAAACTGGGAGCCTTAACTACAATCCACTAACTCTGCCTCCTTCACCGTGGATTTATTTGCATCGTAAAATCTTTCTGCATCCATGTTTACTACCAGGGCAGAAGTCCTAATAAAAGAAGTGGGGGGACGCTGACGCCGCGACAGGAAGTGACGTCACGAAAGGTGGCTTGCACCATCAGACTCATAGCCTCCCCTCGCTCACCCCTTAGATGCGATTGCATCAGAGAAGCCAGCGCGTGAGCAGTGTTCTGAATGAGCTCCGATCTCGTCCCAGAGAGGCCAAAGAGTGAATGTGTGACTCCATTTGCTCCAGCTATCGAGCTCCCGGTAAACTAAGTGGGGGAACGCTGTCCACCCACATGGTACCCGGATTCAAGCCCTGTTTGCTACCTGAGGAGAACCGAGATCTCCACACCTAACGAGTGAACCAGAAAACGCCATTCTGAAGATTTCTTTCGTGAGAACACTGACGCCTCTGCAGGAGGGTTGGAGACTGGTCCATCTGGCTTCCCCTTCCGAGCCAACACGTCTTTGTCCTCTTATGGTGCGATAATGGGCTTGATATTATGCCCTTGGGAATTCCCATAGAAGCCATGTTCTTGTGTGAACCTGGGCTTCTATTGGAATTCTCTAGGGCATATTATCAAGCACATTATTTACACTTTAGCGGCAATTTCCTGCCGCTAAAGCGGCGATAATCTTAACTCCGTTCTTGATAATATGCCCCTTAGTTCTCTAATCGATAGGAACTTAACTGCCCCATGTTCAAAGGAGAACCATCAGGCTCGTCTGTTGATATCACTCCTGGCAAAACTTATAAGAGCTTTCTGCCCAGATGTTGGATTTACTCTCTCAGCCTCATCTGGGACCCTTCCTTTGCCACTAACAACTGCCCAGGTATTTCTCCAACTGAGGAACTCTGCCCTCTTGTGGGCAGCCCAGTAATCCAGGGACACGGGCAGTGCAATTGTTCTAGACACAAGTGATCCTAATGGGGGAAGTGTAGCCCTTGTCTACCACAGCATATGTGATAGTAAAACCTACTAACAAGTACTAGTATTACTGGATAAGATGTTTCCAAGGGGAAACATAAAGATTAAACTAAAATGGTGGAAGAATAGAATCCTAGAGATACCCACTTACAAGCTGGCATGGTGAGGCGATAAAAGTAGGTAGTGTTGCTGCTGAGTCCTCTAAATAAGAAGTCCTGTAACCAAGCAAGAGCTGTGCTCCGGGCGACTAGATAAAGAAGGGCCAGATTTAGCGTTTGGCAGACATGTTACTCTCACAAAAGTGATGGAGATCCCGTCCACCTTATTCCAAGTGCGTTATATCCTGTGCCCCCTTTAACATGGCGGGCATTGTGTTGGCCATGTTTGTGACAAAGTACCCATCCGCCGAACTCTAAAGTGGGCCCCAGGTCTGGGAATAAGACCTGGTGATCTGCGGCTGCCAGTCTGTCGAACCATAGCCACTGCAATGCCGAAATCCAAGTGGCAGTAGCGTTTGTCCATGGTGGAGACTACAACCAATTCAAAGCTGCCGCCCAGGATGGTACCCTCCCTGGCATGTGGGGCAGGGTGTGGCTCTCTAACTCCTGCATCATTCAAGCAAGAAAAGGGGGCAACCCAGTAATCCAGGGACCCGGGCCATACAATTGTTCTAGACACAAGTGGTCCTAAAGGGGGAAGTATAGCCCTTGATTTCCATGGCTATAATAAAACTACTAACAAGTAAGGTTCGCTATGCGTTTCTGCATTTATATATAATTATCACACAAGAATCCTATTTTTCACAGAAGAAACTAGGATTTCAACAATATCAATAAAACAATCTAATAAGGTGTTTGTATAGAGCGGCAATGCAGTGAAAGTGATTACTGAGTTGCCCCCTTTTTTGCATAGATATTGCAGGATGCTTGTTACCGGTTCAGGGAAGACCTGGCTAGGCAGGTCGGGCTTGACTGTTCCCATGAGGCACAGGGTCAAGAGTGATTTGCATATCGCTGGGTCTGAACTGAGGGGGTGAAGTGAGCTAAAGAATGATGATGGATGCAACCCAGATCTGTCACTGGGGGTGAGTGTCCGAAAAGTTTCAGCGCTCCGTCCATCATCTCCTTGTGTTTGCTTTGTTCACCCTAGGTTGGCAGAGTATGCCCAGATGTGGGTCTCTTGCTCACTTAGCCACTGGATTCAAGCTAGCCTGGCTGATGAAGGGTGTTACCCAGAAACTGGTCCAATGATGCTTGTTTCCTGTTCAGGGAAGGCCTGGCTTGGAAGTTCCGGCTGGACTGAGGTTCCGTAAAAATCGTTACGACGTTTTGGGCACCGCCGAATATGGACGAATGTGGTATCAATGAACCGTAAATGACGAGTTGTGTAAGTGTACGCGTTTTCGCCATACTACTCAGAAGAGTTCCTCACAATTACAGGTTTCTTTAAATGGACGCTCGGGTTCCATTTTAGATACGGCATCCATTTTGTTGCTTGCCCTCACATAGTCAGCGAACAGGCAACTGTCCGCATCGTGACCCTTTTGTTCCCAAGCTTCACGGAAGAAGCATATGCCTTTTCATGCGTCTTTTATGAGTAGGGGGAGGACACTGCTAAAGCAGTTGTCTCCGCTCGGAGGTGATCCTGCCGTGCCGGTCTATTGTTTCAGCCTCGCACGTGCTGGGATCAAGTCCTTTTAGGCTACGATTACGCATCCAATATTATCCTCACACTCCCTCTTCCCTGTTGTCTGACTTCCTTGCAGCTGTTCTTGTCTCTTTCTCTTGTTTATTTACAACTCAAGTGGAATTTACCTAATGGTGGGAAGATGTGCTTTTACAGTTGGAACTGGTGATGTTAATGTAATTATGTTCCGGTGCTCTGAATACATGAAAGCGATCCTTTGAATTTTACTGTGGGAAATGAGTTGTAACCTTTTGCTTACATATTGTGCAATGACAAAATCCTGTATAAAAGAGAGCGACTCACATATGCAAAGGGAGCAGACTCTCAGAACCTACACTCTGTTGTACTTCTTGTGACTTTTGCCTCCCTGCAGTAATAAACCCTGATCTTTGACGCACAAGGAAGTGTCCCGTGTCTCTGTCTTTAGTGCGCCAGAACAGGTATCTCACGAAGGTTCTAGGTGTTGTCCCCTGGCACCGCTGGGCCTTAAATAGCCCAGTCCTTCAGTTGGCGCCCAATGTGGGGCGACATCGGCGGTACCGGTCCAAAGCCTGACGATTGTGAGGAACTTCGTGTGAAATCTCCGAGGAAAAGGTGCACCCCGCTTCATCGATCCTGTTGTCGAAATAAGTGGTCCGAAGATTTTTCCCGCGAAGATTCCCGCCTCCTGACGGCTGCGACGGACTGATGCCCCGACTGTCGACCTGTTTTCGACGCCTGGCGTAGACCTTTCGTACAGCGAGACGATAGACGGGCCTTCCTGGTGACGCCATTGAAGTCCTCAGTTAAGTATTTGTGGGTCGCTCCCAGTCCTTAGTTGTTGTTACAGCTTGTTGAAGCTTTGTTGTTTGCATGGTTCCATTGCATTTGTGGTGCTTAGTTGTTGGTCCTTAGTTGTTATTTGACAGTTGCAATTGCCAAAAACCGAGGGTTTTGTTTTTCACGAAGAATTAGTGCTTCGGTAACCCTTGAAGTTTGATACTAGGTTAGTGTACATGATGCCTAGCCATAGTGGTTTTCTCGGTTTCTTTAAATGTTGCAACAAGGATTCCCGGTTGGAGGACTCGTGTCCGATACCTCCAGTTGGAACTCCGATATATGAGCTCTATAGTAGACATGGTGTGGGCCCTATTATATATAATAAATATTGGGTCCGTTGCACGAAAAAAGATGGTGTCCTTAGTTGGCCACCGCACGGAAGTTTTGAACTTGCGATTTTAGATAATCTTGAAGCTAAATTGTTTAAAAAGAAAGCTAGGCCAGCTATGTTTGATTCCTTTCGGTTGTGGCGTAAAGAGGCCAAGCAGAAAGAAATCAAACAGTCTAAAAAGAATCGAAGAGACGGTATGGTCCCGATAATGCAAGTTGTACAACAATGTCAGCGAGATAAAGAAGAAAAAGAAATAGAAGTTTCTACTAGACTACATCACATGAGGATAGACAAATGTTATCCGGTTTTACCAACTAGTCAGGATAAGAAAGAAGAGGTTTCAAAGGAGGATCCCTTGTTAGCATATTTGATGAAATCGCCGCCCCCTTATGCACAGGGTGCTACGGCCCCTGTAGTTCCTCCTGTAGTTCCGCCTGTTGTTCCTCCTGTTGTCCTTCCTGTTGTTCCGACGGCTGCGGGTCAGCCCGTTGTTGGTCCTACGTTTGTCCCACCACCTGTCTCTATTCCTACTGCTCCTTTGCCTGTACCTTCTCAGCCTCTTGTCCCTGCCACCCCGACTATCTTGCCTGCTTCTGCTGTGTCTGCCTTCACTTCAAACGTTGTGGCTCCTGTTCTCCTTTCTCCTTCTGTTCGTAATCGTATCCCTAACACTGTTGCTACCCTTTATTCACCGCTTTCTGGTCAGTTATTTCCATCCGATACTTCTGAAACTCCCCAAAGACGGAGTCAGATCCCTAGTGGAAGGGAGAAAGAGACGTTAGTGACAATGGCACATAGGTGGATAAGACATCCTGCCAACTACCCTCCACGCATGGTTTTCGAGACGTTTTCTCAGTTTAATGAGCCTACACAGAGATTCGTGTTCGAAGAAATGTGTAACTTTTTGAGGGAACAATGGTATAATGACAATTTAGATAACGTACCGCCCGATATGATTGAACTTCAGAGTCAGTTTTCGAACGGTATGATTGGAGGTGGCGATGTACGACGTGCCTTAGAGCGATTGTTATCCTTTAGATCCACAGTGCCTTCTCGTGTGTCATTTAATGATGACGACTTAGAAACTTGGAAAGCGGCTCCTGGTCAGTATCCTATGAGAGAAGTTCCGCCAGTATACATGCCAGGTGATCCTAATGCTAATCCTGTGGTTCCTCCATATTTCCAGAGAGTTTGGATACACCTCCCATGGAAGCGATCAGAAGTATTGCAGGTCAAACAGTCCTTGCCTGACCCACGCAAGAATCCGGCGGGTTATTATAAGGAGTTGTCTCAATTGGTAGATGCTACTATTATGAACCTTGCCGACATCGACATGCTGTTCGGTAATGTTGTACCACAGCCGGTTTGGGCGAAAATTCGTCAGGAAAATCATGCGAATGAGTTAGGCGGTGATTGGGCTGCAATAATAGCGGCTGATGGCCGACAAGTTGGTGGGACTAAGCCTGAGCAGGTAATTTCGGATCTGCCCCAGAGAATAATTACGTTCATGAAAACGCTTATGCCGGCGATGAGGGTAAACTGGGATAAATTAGCAGCTTGTAAGCAGAAGAAGGACGAGAGTGTCTCTGATTTCTTTACTAGATTCGAAGAGGCATTTGTCGATCATAGTGGTCAGGATATGGGCACTGAGGGAGGCCAACGGTTGTTTGTTGACAAATTCGTGTTGAATTTGTTGCCTGAACTATGCAACAAATTGAAAAATTCAGAAAGTGCATGGGCTGTTTCAACCACTGCACAGATATTAGCAACGGCTCAATATTATGAGAATAGGGAAAAAGAAGAAAGTGATCGTGTAGATAAGAAAACGAAGGAGCTCAAAACGAAGGTTTTGTTGCAGCAAGCGTATCCTCCGCGTTCAAATCACACTGATTTGCAACAGCAATATAGACCACAATCGCAATCCTCCAGAATACAGTCACGTCCTGACTCCTCTGACTTTAGATCTATGCTTGGGTATAACCAGTGTGCATATTGTAGAAGAGAGGGACACATAAAATATGATTGTCCCGCTTTGCGTGACCGCCTTAATGGTGTGTCGGCACGAGGGGGTCGTGGTGGTCCTCAACAAGCATCTCGAGGTAGAGGTCGCGGTGCCTTTCAAAATCAGACTGAGCGCCCTAATACGTCCTCGGACGCGAATAATTGTTTTGACCAGCGAAATGTAAGGTCCGATAAATCAGCGCAGTATTACGCGGACGACTATTACGTTGAACATGAGACTGTTGTAAACGATCGTTACTAGGACAGCCACCGACAGAGAGAGGGAGTAGTATCAGTTCCGGTTGATCAGAGTGGGCCTTACGTCGCAGTTGCTACATGTGGCGTAGTTGAGCCTTTTCTGCTAGACACTGGTGCGACGAAAAGTTCCATCATGCATTCGAAACTCCCTGGCGCACCTTTGTCCGGCTTAACAAATGTTTCCGTTGGATTCTCTGGCGCCCCTGTTAGCAATCCTGTTTCTAGCCCTTTGCCCCTTGCAATTGGCCCTCGTGAGCTGGAGGCTCCATTGATTCTATCTACTGGTTGTGGTGAGAATCTTTTGGGTCTGGATTTGCTGAAACGGTTATACGCGACTTTGTATTGCTCTCCTGAAGGAGTGGAGCTTACATTAGGTCGGAGAGTAATCTCTCCTATGTACTTGTCGATCGATAAACTCCCACCGGAATTGAGCTCCCTTCCTGCGTCTCTATGGGCCACAGGTCCCAATGACGTGGGTCTCTTGGACATCCCACCTTATATGATCAAGCTGAAACCAAATGTGTGATTGCCACGTATACCACAGTATCGTATCTCCATTGAGGGAGAACGGGTGCTATTAACGATTGTACACGATCTGATTAAAAAGGATGTCGTTGAAGAAACTCAGGGAAATGTGTGTAATAGTCCTGTGTTACCCATTTTAAAATGAACTGATCCATCTAAACCTCCTGTGTACCGTTTCATAATCGATTTGAGAGAAGTAAATAAAATCGTGATTCCACAATACCCCGTGGTCCCTGATATCACGACTTTGTTGACCCTGATTCCAGTGTCTGCCTCCTGGTTCACGGTGATCGACCTAAAGAATGCTTTCTTTAGTATCCCGATTGCTGAGGAAAGCAGAGATCTATTCGGATTCTCATTAGGTGGTCGCAGTTTTAGACTGAAACGCGCACCACAGGGCTATTGTGAGAGTCCGTCGATCTACAGTCAAGCCCTTAAAAGCCAACTTGATTCATTTATATTACCGGCAGGCGCAGCCTTGATTCAGTACGTTGACGACCTGTTGGTCGCCGCTGATACCGAAGATATTTGTAGAACTGCTACAGTATCATTGTTGCGGCATTTATGTGACTTACATCACAAGGTGTCACCTTCCAAGCTGCAATATTGTTGCCAAGAAGTAACCTACTTAGGTCACTTATTGTCAAAAGAAGGGAGAAGGTTGACCCCAGAGAGAATTGCAGCGATTACCTGAATGACTGTGCCAAAAACTCAGAGAGATGTACGTGCCTTTCTAGGTATCACGTCATACTGCAGACAATGGATCCCAAATTTTTCACTATTGGCGAAACCATTGTTAGCTCTCACGTGCAAGGATGTTCCGACTCCTTTGCCATGGACTGGAGAGTGTCAAAAAGGTTTTTCTGAATTACGTGATGCGTTGTGTTCGGCTCCTGTGTTAGGTACTCCTGATTACAGTAAGCCGTTTACACTGTACGTTCACGAGAGGGATGGTTGTGCGTTGAGTGTTCTGGCGCAACAATTTGGTGACAAACAGCGCCCATGCGCATATTTTTCTTCGACCTTAGACCCAGTAGCTAGAGCTTTGCCGAGTTGTTTAAGAGCAACAGCGGCAGTTGCGGCGTCCATTCGGCAGTCCGCAGGTCTGGTCATGGATAATATGCTTACGGTGATGGTTCCGCATGCAGTTGACACTCTCTTGAACCGAACGAAAACTCAACATTTGACGAGCGCAAGGTTGTCTGGGTATGAGCTGACGTTACTGGCTAGTCACATACGGATAAAACGGTGTAATGTGTTGAACCCAGCAACATTATTGCCGATCCATACGGAGTTGAGTGATGTAGCACCACATGACTGTTATCTGAGAACCGAAGAGGAAACGAAAGGTCGTATTGACCTAAAAGATACTCCATTGGTAGATCCCGATGGTACTTTGTATGTTGATGGTTCCTGTTTTAAGTTACCGAATGGTGATGTGACGACTGCGTATGCTGTAGTGACGTTGAGAACGGTTGTGGAATCTACGAGATTAAATCAGAACTCGGCTCAGGCAGCTGAGTTGGTCGCCTTGACGAGAGCGTGTGTGTTGTCCAGAGGAAAGCGGGTGAATGTGTTCACAGACAGCCAGTATGCTTTTGGTGTGGCACATAGTTTTGGGCGATTGTGGAAAGAAAGAGGATTCTTAACGTCACATGGCACAAAGATTCAGCATGGACAGCTTGTGAATGATCTTTTAGATGCACTCACATTGCCTAAACAGGTGGCCATAATTAAATGTAGTGCGCATCGAAAAGTGACAGATGATGTTGGTCGTGGTAATGCGTTTGCAGATGAGACTGCTAAGGAGACAGCGAAAGATCTGACAAATCGAATGTATGTTACAAGTTCAGTGAGATGGCCTGCGGAAACTAGTATGTGTGAGGACACAGTGGAGAGTGTGAAGGAAATACAGAATGAGGCCACTGAAATGGAAAAGACTAAGTGGAAAGAAAGCACGGGAAAATTAGATGAGGATGGATGTTGGGTTGATTTGTCAGAGAAACAGAGATGGATGTTACCGGATGCATATGTGCTTGCTGTTGTTACAATGGCCCATGGCACAGCACATATTAACTCGAAGGGCATATGCAAGTTGTTGTCTCCTGTATGGAAGAATGATGGGATTACTAAATGTGCAGAGAGAGTGGTTAAGAATTGTATGGTGTGTTTGATGCATAATCCCGGTAAGGGCACCCACACTCCACCTGGTCATTTTGCCCCTCCTACATGTCCTTTCGAAGTTATCCAATTAGACTTCATCCACATGGAGAGATGCAATAATTTAAAGTATGTGCTGGTTGTGGTTTGTGCGTTCTCCAGATGGATTGAGGCTTACCCTCTTAAGGATAATACTGCCCTATCCACAGCTAAAATTCTGCTCAAAGAGTATTTACCCAGGTACGGCATGCCTCGGATTGTATGGTCGGAAAACGGAAGTGAGTTTGTGGGAAGCGTGATGAAGAGTGTGTGTCGTGGTTTAGGAATATCCCAGAAATTTCATAGTGCTAATCATCCTCAGTCAGCGGGTTTGGTGGAAGGATACAATGGCACCCTCAAACTAAAACTTGCTAAAATTCAGGCAACAACTGGTTTATCATGGCCTGACGCTTTGCCTCTAGCTCTCTTATCGACCAGGGCTACTGTACACTCACGAGTAGGGCTTAGCCCATATGAGATTGTGTTCGGCCGTCCTGCGAACATTTGGGGGGTTCCGAGGCCTAAAGAATTGAACAGACTTGAATATCCAATGTTAATTGATTATCTATATGATCTGACTGCTAAATTGAGTTTGATTCATCAACAGGTCTTTGAGGCTCTGCTGTCACAAACAGAGGGTCCTGGTCATCGGCTCCAACCAGGGGACTGGGTCCTCACTAGAAATTTCGGACGAAAACGCCATCTTGAGCCGAGATTTGTGGGACCCTTCCAGGTGCTACTAGCAACGAGGACGGCGGTTCGACTGGAGGGACGGAAACACTGGGTGCATGCCACCCACACCAAGAAGGTTCCGCTTCCTCTGCCGGCAGACACATGGATACGTAAAGGTTTTTCCTCGTCTGAAACTGACATTCCCCAGCGCTTTGTCCCATTTAGCGAAGCTCAGACCATAGGGAACACTTCAGTTTTATCTGACACCCCTGTTGATTCCTCTCAAACAATTTCCCTTCCTTCAACATTGGGGAATACAAGTACTGAACAATTGCCTGGACAATCGAACACTCTTTCGCCATCCAATCCACTGTTTGAAGATCAGACTCGACCCGGAAGAAACTGATACTTTCTTCGTACACGCAATAAGAATGAATAAATTGTTATCATTTTGATTTCAAAATACCCCCTCACATTCTGCCTTGACCATTGTGGACATTTTATTATGTATGTATTTCTTTTCCAGAACAGCTAGGAGACATATATGAAATTGATTATTTAACTGATTAGAACCTGCCATCTGGGTTGGCCGTAGGGCCGCACGGGCACTTCCTTCTGTTTAGCAGTTATTGACATTAGGTCAATTTCTTTTGTCGATTTCCGGGAACCCCTGGGAATTGATAATCGCTACCCAGAACGAAGTGCGTCAAGAACGTTGCGGACGGTTGTTAGAGGATGGAGTTCTCCAAGCTGACGAAGATAGAGGAAAAGACGGTGCAAAGATCTAAATTGTACAGCACATTTCGAGCAAAGTGTTTTTTATTACAGGTTTTCATGTTGTTCCTAACTGTTTCTATGCTGCTGGTGGGTGGAGTATATTTTGGTTTTCTATCATTGCTGCCTTCTGCCTTACCCACCTCTCCTTCTCATGATCTAAATGTCGCCTCTACTGTTTCTCCACATTCTTTTCACCTACTGCCTCAACATGAACAGGTCAGACGTGCGGAATTTAGAAACAATTCCTTTGTGCAACTTTTGCATCAGCATCAGTTGGTGGTAAATACTACAAACTGTTGGGTGTGTGGGCTAATGCCACATACCATGGACAGGGGTATCCCATACTTGGTCCTTCCGTACAGCCCCCAAGGGTCAGTTCGGGCATTCCAAACCATGTTCCGTAGTGCACTAGATTCCTACCCCCATCGAGAGCCACGCTCAGCAAACTTTGGTCCTGGCCCGTATCACAAGTCTCTAATGATAGCTATTGCCGATCTAAATAGAGATATCTTCGATACGTCACTTATCCCAGAAGAGGAGGTGCAAACCTATAAGTACCTTAGTGAGGCTGAGTATAGTATATCAGTGGGTGATAGGCAGCTTAAAAGCTCATCTCCAATCTGGATTGTACCTCACCTAGGCCACTTTTGTCTGCAAGGTCGTGGCCGAAATCCAAGAGCCCAGCTTGGGAAGAGTGCTTGTGTGGATACTTACGTTCTACCGATGCTCTCTTCCCCTATCTTTCTGACTGCCAAGGGTACCTATTTTGTATGTTATGACCGAGCATATACGTGGTTACCACATGACTTCTCAGGTACCTGCTATATTGCAAATCTCTTGCCCCCGACTTTCACTGTTGCTGCCGACTATCACAAAACCAGAGTTGTGAGAGGTGTCATTAGTAAAGAGGATACTTCCGGTCAAGAAGCAGGAGACTTCTTCAAGGGTTTTCTACCGTTTTGGGGCCCCATGGTCAATAGCAGAAATCTGAGACTGTTAACTCGTGTAGTAGAGTCAACTGCTAACATAACTGCAAGTGCCCTTGGTAACCTGACAGCAGAGCTTCAAGTGGATAGGCTTATGACGTTACAGAACCGTATGGTTCTAGACGTTGTACTAGCAGATAGAGGTGGTGTGTGTAAGGTCATCCATTCGAGCTGCTGCATTTTTATACCTGATAACGCTCCAACTGTCTATCAAGCCATCTCAAAGTTGCATAAAATCTCGGAGTCCATACACGAGGACGAGGGAGATTGGACGCTTCTAGGATGGTTTTGGGGTCTAATGTCGACTTGGGGTTGGAAGATTCTGATGATTATAGGGGTTGTCGTGACATTTCTGTTCACGTGTTGTCTTTGTGTACAGTGTGGTCCTGCCTTATGTGGCCTTTGTGCTACAACGTGTATAAGAAGGCCACCTGTTTCCAAGGAGGCATGGATGGATAGAGTTATGTTCCAACAACATCTGAATGATCTGATGAATATCGAGATCGACTCCGACTTCGACTAGTTCTTGCCTACATGAGGGCAAAAGGAGCGTCTGAGGTTCCGTAAAAATCGTTACGACGTTTTGGGCACCGCCGAATATGGACGAATGTGGTATCAATGAACCGTAAATGACGAGTTGTGTAAGTGTACACGTTTTCGCCATACTACTCAGAAGAGTTCCTCACAATTACAGGTTTCTTTAAATGGACGCTCGGGTTCCATTTTAGATACGGCATCCATTTTGTTGCTTGCCCTCACGTAGTCAGCGAACAGGCAACTGTCCGCATCGTGACCCTTTTGTTCCCAAGCTTCACGGAAGAAGCATATGCCTTTTCATGCGTCTTTTATGAGTAGGGGGAGGACACTGCTAAAGCAGTTGTCTCCGCTCGGAGGTGATCCTGCCGTGCCGGTCTATTGTTTCAGCCTCGCACGTGCTGGGATCAAGTCCTTTTAGGCTACGATTACGCATCCAATATTATCCTCACACTCCCTCTTCCCTGTTGTCTGACTTCCTTGCAGCTGTTCTTGTCTCTTTCTCTTGTTTATTTACAACTCAAGTGGAATGTACCTAATGGTGGGAAGATGTGCTTTTACAGTTGGAACTGGTGATGTTAATGTAATTATGTTCCGGTGCTCTGAATACATGAAAGCGATCCTTTGAATTTTACTGTGGGAAATGAGTTGTAACCTTTTGCTTACATATTGTGCAATGACAAAATCCTGTATAAAAGAGAGCGACTCACATATGCAAAGGGAGCAGACTCTCAGAACCTACACTCTGTTGTACTTCTTGTGACTTTTGCCTCCCTGCAGTAATAAACCCTGATCTTTGACGCACAAGGAAGTGTCCCGTGTCTCTGTCTTTAGTGCGCCAGAACAGGTATCTCACGAAGGTTCTAGGTGTTGTCCCCTGGCACCGCTGGGCCTTAAATAGCCCAGTCCTTCAGGACTGTTCCCATGAGGCACAGGATCAAGACTGATTTGCATATAGCTGGGTCGGAACTGAGGTGGCGAAGTGAGCTAAAGAATGATGATGGATTCAACCCAGATCTGTGACTGGGTGTGAATGTCTGAAAAGTTTCAGCGCTCCGTCCATCATCTCCTTATGTTTGCTTTGTGTTAGCAGCGTATGCCCAGACGTGGGTCCCTTGCTCACTTTGCCACTGGATTCAAGCAAGCCTGGCTGATGAAGGTTGTTACCCAGAAACCGGTCCCAGGATGCTTGTTTCCTGTTCAGGGAAGACCTGGCTTGGAAGTTCCGGCTGGACTGTTCCCATGAGGCACAGGGTCAAGACTGATTTGCATATAGCTGGGTCGGAACTGAGGTGGCGAAGTGAGCTAAAGAATGATGATGGATTCAACCCAGATCTGTTGTAGAAATCAAAAATCCACTTCTCAGGGGTTCCACTGATACTGAGGGGCATATTATCAAGTAAGGGCGTTACATTATCGCCGCTTTTATCGGCAGGAAACTGCCGATAAAGCGGCGATAATGGGCTTGATAATATGCTCTATGAATTTCAATCGAAGCCCATGTTAGATGTCTTCACATCTAACATGGGCTTCGATTGGAATTTTCCTGCCGATAAAAGCGGCGATAATGTATGCCCTTACTTGATAATATGCCCCTTAGTCCTTTTAAACTCACAACGAAGAACATGACACAGAAGCTGGAATATAAAAATACATTTTTATTAACCTCAAATGAGTGAGACTACGTCACACAGAAGCCTTAGCAACTGAATGAGGCAGTCTGCCAGAATGGTCTTACTTCACGACTTATATATGTGGAGAAGCGTGGCTCAGTGGTTAGAGGCGGCAGACCCGGAAGCTGAGATCAGCCGTGGACCAGGGTTCGATTCCCTGCCTCGGCGGGTCTCGGGCCCAAAAATTCCACGGACTCGACAATTCTCGCTCCGGTGCCTACTCAACTCACGGGGTCACACTCTGCGACTCTGGGCAATAGCTTGCTTAATCTCCACTACGGCCCCGAGCGGCGGGATGCCTGGCTTTCACCTTGTGGATACCCTGCCGGGGTATCTCATAGGGGAATACCAGGACGGGTTCCCTAAGCAAGCGCCTTGATACCTTCGGGTGATACGTGCGCTATATAAGTCGCAATACATTTACATACATACATTTACATATACTCTTTATCCTGCCCCAGGCATGTAAGGGAGTTGTACCAATTACATTCCTAAACAAATGGAAAATCTGAGTAGCCTTTGGGGTTTTAGCAGGATATTGGTAAAACATTATAATTACATAGTTCACAAAGGTTAATCTGATTTAGATGGCACTGCAGGGCATGGCATGATTACATGTACAGTATCCCAACCCAAAAGTTAATCATTAAGAATGTCCCAAATTCAACCTCCAAAAGCCGGACAAACCTATAATTGAAAGCATAACCCATGTAATGAAGAAACATAAAAAGAAACAGTAACAGATGATGAGCAAGATAAGGCATGTGCAAGGAAACCAAAAGTTAACGATGTCCTGAACATTGATTGGCAATCTCAGACAAAGATCGATCAGGGAAATTGGCTTTGCGAGGTCAGTTTCTTACAGTTCATTTCAGAGTCAAAAAGAAACCTTAGTTAATGTATACATGAACTAAGAAGGCCAGGTCACTTTATACGCCAGGCAACCTTCACAGGACTACGTGAGGGCAACACAAAAATGGTGGCACAGAACAAAATGGAGTGAGAGTCGAGAATTACAGAACCTCAGATTCTCCTTTTGCCATTACGTAGGCAATAACCTAAACTCATGTTAATCTAAATCTAGGTCTATATTGATATTCATTAGGTCGTCAAGGTGTTGCTGTAACATCATCTTATTATTCTCTACTTCTCTCGGGACAGGTCTCCGAACACACATAGTAGCACAAAGACTCACTTCTGGTGGACCATTTTTGGATGCTAGAGGTGGAGCCACTTCCTCTTCCATGGCAATTCAGTCAAATGAGAACTTAATTAATATTTACTTTATACAATTGCACTGGAATCGCTTGTGCAACTGTGCCCAAAGTCCGTTCAAAGCCTCTCTGGCAGGCTTCTATCGTCCATCAAATCTGCTTCCATTGTCTTCTTCCGCATTGGGCCTCTCGATTCAGGCCTCTTTATGTAAATAGTACTGTTTAGTTGGAGTGCCCTCCTGGCAAACACTCACAGCTCACTCGAAAGTCTCAATGTCTCAAGGCAGTGCACCAATATCTCTCCTCTGCGGCAGGCACTACAGATAGTGTGCTCTTCATTGATCATGGGCACAGATCATCTCGTGCAGACCCAAGTACTATAGTGCTCCAACACTCATTATTCAGTGTCAGAGGACGCTCAAGCTGCTCTTCCATGGACACCATAATGTAGTGCCGTAGATCCTCCGGTGTACAGCCCTTCCGTTGGAGCAAAGAAAAACTCAGGCCAAGAGGCTCAAGGGACCGCACACTGTCAGAGGTTACCAGCACATGACAGGTAGAAGACTCAACCCTCAATTCTTTCACTCTTTTGCACTGAAACTCTGGTTCTGTGGCAAAACCAGCTCCTCCTTCTTTTCTGATGTTCAACGCCTTCTGATGAAGCAAGCACAATACTTTGAAGATACCACTGATGGCACGCTGGCGATCGCTGTCCAGCCTTGCTACTTTCTGGGTGCTGGGACTGTAGATGCCATTCATCTGCAGCTGTCACTGATGGGAATTAAGCTTATCAGCGTTCTGCAGGTCATGACTCGATCCCGCAGAACCTAGTGCCGTAGGAAATGTAACACAGTTGTACAGTTCAGTACAAAACAGTACAGTGTTTTAACAAGGGGACTGCAAGCAAGTGGCCTGCAATCTTCAAAGGAATGGCCATACGGCGTGGGACTATTGTGATCTAAAATACACTGTCATTCTCATAGAATACAAAGACAAAGGCAGTAGGCAAAACAGTGCCTCTAGCCTCTTCAATTGGGTTCTCTTCATTATTCTCTGCCATCTAAGGGTAGATAGCTACATCGGAATTCTATCTGAATGGATGTCCTCACACATAGTGGCATTGTCTAATGGGGTAAACATTGCTTTCTTTTTTAATGATTACGTCTAGTTGTTCCTAAATTCCTTATCTAGAACACCTCAAAAGAGAAATCACATGATACAGATTATCAGAGACATGTAGATACCTCCCTTTAATAATTGTGCATCAGGTGGACTATGCAATACAAAAGCTAATGATCAAAAATGTGGAAACAAAAGACAAGAACTAGAGAGTCCTAGTATTTCCATGATTAGAACACATCTGATCCACCAAAAATTAAAGCAGCAGAAAAAAGAAACTAAAAACCAAATTAGAATAGGTATTGTCATATTAAAAAAAAAATGTAAGGTGTCTCCTATTGAGGTGGAAAACTTGTCTTACTATAGCATTGAGTCAGTTAACCAGTCTATCACTACCCTGACAGTCAGACTGGAAAACATCGAAGTAGGCTTAAAGAAAATTCTTGAAAACCAGTCTGGTCATACAAAAGGGAATTATACATAATATGGAGGTCCCTGGTACATCACTGCAGTCTGGAAGTATGAACCTGAACAATACACCAATAATAATAATAAATGGGCTGACTAGTGAAAGGAATATGGAAAAAGGGAAATGGGACTAGGACATAGCTAAAATCCCCAATAACTAGACACAATGCGACATTGATCATGGGGAGAAGCGGCAAAATAAAAATCTATAGGAAGAACAAGAAATTACTCGGGTGATAGTCAAGTTTGTGACATAATACCAAGAGTATGGGTGATGCACAAAAGTCAAAATAGTACACAAATTTTAACTCTACCGCTGGCCCCTACACCATATATGGTAATCTCAGCTAATGTTCCAGTTCCTTTTTCAGGGGAAAAAATGAAGCTTGGTTCCCTTTGAGGAACAAAGCCATACACTATTTAGGAAGCAGAACACGATTAACTAATGCAATATAGAAATTAGGTCACCTTGTACAAGAGTCACAAATCTATAATTTCATCCTTAGGTCCAATCAAGGAAACATAAATCTAGGGCTGCCTGTTCCTTAAGGGAAGGGGGCAGTAACATGACTAACTGCAGGTGACACACTTTGATCCTGTATATCTATTTTATTTTACTTCAATACTATTATGGCCAAATTTGACATACACTGGTGAAGTGTTGTCTGTCTTGTTCACAGCATGAAAATATCATATCTGTGAAATTTAGTGTCAGAGCAAATTCACCCAACTGTTATGCAGTGATATACATCGTCATGTAGAACCCTTCACAACACAGGTGAACTTGTAATAGTATCAAAAGCAGCAACATAAAACAAAAACATGCATAAAATATAAAACGCACATATCAAGCCATCAGATATACGTGCTGTATACCAAGCACAAAAAGCATAGACAAATTACAATAGCACATGTAAATGAGCAGTGACGCACGCACTTCATGCACTGTGAACCTGCAGCCCAAAACCCAATATTCGGGCCTGCTTAATTTGTCAGGCTTAAAATCAAAATTACACCAAAATTACACTTTCTTTTACTTTCCCTCCTTTTGACAGCTGGTCATCAGTTAGTGGTGATCGGTTGTCAAATACAACTTACTGTGTCGCTTCTGACACACAGGACCAGCAGGAACAACTCATAGAAGGACAAAATGCAAAAAACATGAAAAACACACAAACACATTTTTTTTTCCCTCAAAGGAGTCATACAAAAAACTCATCTTGTTTCAACATACTGCTGATACTTCACATAACACACAAAATATCAACTGTAACTAGCCATCTTAAATTAAGGCAACTACATGGACACTATTTCTCAAAAGCAGAAATATGAAGGTATCACCCCCTTTGAGGCCCTGCTTTTCCAAGCAATTATTTCTGCATCTGCTTACACTAACTCCTAACTCCCACCTCACTGACCTCAAGATCAAAATCTGCCTCGCGCTCTGCACTCCTCAACCCTTTTTCCTCACCCTGAGGCTATCAAAGACAAAAAGCCTTTCCAACTCTTTCTAACCTGCAATAACCAACCCTATCCAAAACCACATACCACATAACATATACATTACTCCCTTTAGGGGCCATAATCCACTCCTATTCCCAGACTCAAAAACATCTACTGTGAATAATTAGCAGAACTCAGCAACACAACATACCAGCTTTAGAACAAATGCTTGTTACCACCCTATGCAATGGTACTCATTTCTCAGTAGGTCCAGCTAGAGTTAGAACCTTCAACCCTGATATCAAACTCAAACCTCTGCACCGGGCACATTGGCTCACTAAGTCATTAAAAGCAACCCCAAATAGGAACAACCTGGAAACTTGTATTATACCTAAATGTATGCATTTACTGAAGCTTAAGGCACCTTAAAAGCTACTCTAAATGGCAAGAATACTGTTTAAATAGTTTATTTTACCCATTTTCGACTTTGGTATTTGGGGCACTTAAAAATTAATATCCTATGATTGTGTTACATATTAATCATCCTCAGAATGTTCTTTACACATTGCAGAGATTGGACATTGGACATCTCTCATGTAAATCCTTAGAAAAATGAGTTTTTTACGCTTGCGCCAAGTGAAATTCCATGTGCAAATGTTCTCATTTTTGCTGTTCAACACAACTTAAATTAAATTTTAATGCTAGGAGGTCATAGTATGAGTAGTAAGCTTCATGAATATTAAAAAACGTTTTTAGAAGCACTTATTATTATTTTTTTAAATATTTTTTTCATAATTAATAATAATTCCTTCTTCTTCAATAAAACCAATCATTTTTGATAATTCCACATGAAAAGCAAGCTGCATCCCTTGCCTATCATTTTTAGACGCATTCATTCACAAGCCTAAGCACAGAAGCCTAACTTAAAACATGGCAAATGTTTGCGCCACTTTTTTTTAAAAGGACAATTATTTTAACATTAAAACCGAGAATATGCATACAGAAAATGCTTAGAGAGAAGAAAACCGCACTTGAAATGTCTTCCTGTGATACAAAATAATTAACCTTATTTTTGTAACCTTTTTTAAAACAGCATTCTAAAATGCAAAGGTTCACCCGTGTTTAACTGGGAAAGTCCTTACTGAGTAAACATTCCTGTCTATTCGTAATTGCTTCATGTTGCTTACTTAGCGGCAGCAACAGCTGTTTCTTAGTGTTGAAAACGTGGGCACGGTGGCAGTCTTATTTAAAACAGCCACAAAACACACAATTTCCCTTTTGAGGCCTTTCATTCCTAGTGAATGTGAATTCTAACTTTTTTTTTTTTAAGCATTGAACAGTTTTGTACATGTGCGCAATTGCTACTCTATAAATGAAATAACAACTTATAGCTATTGTAGCATATAATATGGTTCATTTCTGAATTTTATTTCATTTCTAATTAATATTAATTAACTAACATTTTGCATAACAGACTTAAGACAACAAGAAAGACCACAAACACATATTGAGCACATTATCAGACATATACAGAAAGGGGTGAAAACACTCAGGACGCACAAAACAGCGCACTTAACAACAACATCGCTATTCACGTTCAGAAGTTGCACTAATGGGAAAATCACATAAACATTTAAACACACATTTAACCCACAGATCAACACTCAGAACGAAAACAAAGGACAGCCCACAGACTGTACTTAAACCAAACCATTTGTAAATACTAGTTGTAAGTCATATTTACAAGAAACGCTTCTCAATAGTGTTCCGAAAGGCTGCAAAAACAGTCCAACAGACTGCTGTATGTCCAAGAAGCCAAAATACACTCAATTCACTAGCTTTGGCTGGCAGAACACCAAAAATCGCCCTGCATATCTCCATTCATAAAATTGCACAGAACAAAGGATCCTTGTTTGTATTATGTCCATATTTTAATTCCCTGGGGATACAAAATCACCAAGGAAGAAATATGTTTTTATACCTAACCCTATTTAGGTATTTCCTCTAAGGGAGCCGGCTAATTTAATTCACATCTCACTATAGTACCTTCCAAATAAAGCAACACATTCTTTGATGTGAGCTTGAAACAGGCATGCCAAAAATATTGCAGAATATACAATATTATACCCCAAGTAGTGCTTAAAGTACTCTTCGTACGTGCACCGTTCAAATTTTATGCAAAGTAGAGAAAAGTCTCCTCATTACCTGCCTACACAAATTGCAATTCGCATATACAAACCTATACAAATCCAATGTTGGCCAACACAAATTCCAAAATTCCAAAGCTATACCAAACAAATGGTTGTCCAAATTCTCACTGCCAAGTTCTAAATGACCTAAGGATCTTTTTTTTTTTTAAATACTCAGGCCAAAAAGGTTCTCAGTCAGGAGTGACATCATGTGGAGGATCAAAATCAGGAAGATCAGAAATATACTGGGCTGCAGAGACAAAGAATCCCCAGAACCTCCGTGCACAGAGTACCTCCTTAGTAGAGTCCTGTCCTGTCCTCCTCAGTAGATTTCTGTCTCCTGACAAGATCACTCCCTCAGATAGCCACTTCTCTGATGAGTCCCGCTTTGGCCGCGCCATTTGAAGAAATCTGAACTCCTCTTCTCAGGGGTTCCACTGATACTTAGTCCTTTTAAACTCACAAAGAAGAACTTGACACAGAAGCTGGAATATAAAAGTACATTTTTATTAACCTCAAATGAGTGAGACTACGTCACACAGAAGCCTTAGCAACTGAATGAGGCAGTCTGCCAGAATGGTCTTACTTCACGACTTATATACTCTTTATCTTGCTCCAGGCATGTAAGGGAGTTGTACCAATTACATTCCTAAACAAATGGAAAATCTGGAGGGTCAGCAGGTGAGTAGCCTTTGGGGTTTTAGCAGGATATGGGCAAAACATTATAATTACATAGTTCACAAAGGTTAATCTGATTTAGATGGCACTGCAGGGCATGGCATGATTACATGTACAGTATCCCAAACCAAAAGTTAATCATTAAGAATGTCCCAAATTCAACCTCCAAAAGCCGGACAAACTTATAATTGAAAGCATAACCCATGTAATGAAGAAACATAAAAAGAAACAGTAACAGATGATGAACACGATAAGGCATGTGCAAGGAAACTAAAAGTTAACGATGTCCTGGACATTGATTGGCAATCTCAGACAAAGATCGATCAGGGAAATTGGCTTTGCGAGGTCAGTTTCCTACAGTTCATTTCAGAGTAAAAAAGAAACCTTAGTTAATGTATACATGAACTAAGAAGGCCAGGCCACTTTATTCGCCAGGCTACCTTCACAGGCCTACGTGAGGGCAACACAAAAATGGTGGCACAGAACAAAATGGAGTCAGAGTCGAGAACACTGTGACTGGGTGTGAATGTCTGAAAAGTTTCAGCGCTCCGTCCATCATCTCCTTATGTTTGCTTTGTTCACCCTAAGATGGCAGCGTATTCCCAGACGTGGGTCCCTTGCTCACTTTGCCACTAGTTTCAAGCTAGCCTGACTGATAAAGGGTGTTACCCAGAAACCGGTCCCAGGATGCTTGTTTCTGGTTCGGGGAAGACGTGGCTTGGCAGTTTGGGCTGGACTGTTCCCATGAGGCACAGGGTCAATACTGATTTGCATATAGCTGGGTCTGAACTGGGGTGGTGGAGTGAGCTAAAGAATGATGATGGATTCAACCCAGATCTGAGACTGGGGTGAGCGTCCTGAAAAGTTTCAGCGCTCCGTCCATCATCTCCTTGTGATAGCTTCAGAGCTGCTGATAAACCATCATGTAGCAGTGTGATACCAGTGTCTGTAGAGATGCTATTGAATCAGCAGATGGCGATGTGACACCAGTATATCTATACAGGGTATTGGACCAGCAGATGGAAGTGTGCTGGCAGTGTCTTCAGAGCAGTTCCTGAACCATCAGGTGGCAGTATGATGCCAGTTCCTGCAGATATGATACTGATACAGCACGTCGCAGAGTGATACTAGCATCTGTAGAGGGTATTGGACTAGCAGTTGGCATTGGGATACTGTTGTCTGCCGGTTTAGCTTCAGATCTGGTGCTAAACCATTATGTAGCAGTGTGATACCAGTGCCTGCAGAGATACTTGTCCACCAGCAGATGGCAGTGTGATACCAGTGCCTGCAGAGATACTTGGCCGCCAGCAGATGGCAGTGTGATACCAGTGCCTGCAGAGATACTTGGCCGCCAGCAGATGGCAGTGTGATACCAGTGCTTACGGAGATACTTGTCCACCAGCAGATGGCAGTGTGATACCAGTGCCTGCAGAGATACTTGTCCGCCAGCAGATGGCAGTGTGATACCAGTCCCGGCAGAGATACTTGTCCACCAGCAGATGGCAGTGTGATATCTGTGTCCACAGATTTATCTTCAGAGATTCTATTAGATCATCACCTGGAAGTGTGATACCAGAGCCTGCAGAAATGCTATTAGACCACTCGATGGCAGTGTGATATTAGTGGCTTCAGAGAGGCAATTGAACCAGCAGGTTAAAATGTGATAGCAAGGCCTGAAGAGATGCTATGTTACCAACAGGTTGCAGTTTAATACCATTGTCCACAGGATTTTGTAGTGTAGTTCCTATATTCCCAATAGGCTCTGCGCATTGGAATAATATATCCTATAGATTAGACGTAGGATAGTGGAACTGCTCCAAACCACCGTTTGTTTGCTAAGGCAAGTGTGGGCATATTTATACCTTGAAGTTGCCGAGTTTGACGTAAAGGTGGACATAATAACGTCATCAAAGAGTCTTAGTTCTTTTAAAACTCCATGAGTTCTTGGACAAGTCAGTTCTCGAGAAAGGCAAAGTCCCTAGCTGCTGAAGCCGAGTTTTCCAAGAAATCGTTGTAGATTTTCGGAACTAGTGGTAGTAGCCCTGCCGTATTTGGACTGCATGAGCTATGCCTGAATATGGTTATGATGCTTATGCCTATATAAGGACATAGTGATTTATACCTATATTAGGGCATGAATCGGGAAATTTACAATAGTGTCCTAAAATGGTTTACAACAATTTAGCTTCAGAGATGATATTAATCCAGCAGGTGGCAGTGTGATATAAGTGCCTAAAGAGTTGCAATTGAATCAGAAGGTAACTGTTATGATCCCGGTAGAGCGCCGCTGCAACAAGCAATGAGGAATTGTGTTGCTTCTCCCCATGTAAACTACGTCTCCCAGAGTCCTTTGCGGTATGCTGAGGGAGGTTACTTAGGGGAAACACTTCCTGTTCTCCGTGTCGGATATTCTTCGAACCACAGACCAAAGGAGAAGTACGGCGGATTCGGTTCCCTGAATTCCTTGTCCTTGATTATTGACAGCGATTTTGTCTGTTTCTTCACGCTCCTTGCGATCGGCAAGATTGCCGATAAACCTGTTGTTAGGTCCGCCGTTGGCGAGTCCAGTTGACTCATGTGGAGGACGATTGTTTCCTAAAACACTAAGGGATTCCTGACCCTGCATTGCCCTCCGTTGGAAGAGCTATCCTTGGCTCATGCGGAGGACGACTATTCTTTGTTTTCCCTTTCTGGCGGTTTGATTTATTATTGCAACTTTTGCCCTCCGTTGGTGAGCCTGATGCGAAGGCTCTTGCGGAGGACGAAATCGCTATTCATTACAAACAGACGTTACCAGGCTTGGTAATCGGTCTGTCTTCAAGGGATTACGGCGTCTTGCTGCCCTGGCATAGGAATACCTTTATTTGGCACTGCTGTACTATTGTGCTTTCCGATTCGTGGATACCAATGATCAGGTATACATGCGAGTGCCCCCACAGATTGCTGGTGCTTCGTTGGAAAAAAGGTACTGTTCATACGTTTAATAATTACCGGGTGAAGTAACCCGCACTGGATTATTTTGGCTTATCGTTATTAGCACCAGGGTATGCTGAGGGAGGTTACTTAGGGGAAACACTTCCTGTTCTCCGTGTCGGATATTCTTCGAACCACAGACCAAAGGAGGAGTACGGTGGATTCGGTTCCCTGAATTCCTTGTCCTTGATTATTGACAGCGCTTCTGGCTATTTCTTCGCGCTCCTTGCGATCGGCAAGATTGCCGATAAACCTGTTGTTAGGTCCTCCGTTGGCGAGTCCGGTTGACTCATGCGGAGGACGATTGTTTCCTAAAAAACTAAGGGATTCCTGACCCTGCATTGCCCTTCGTTGGAAGAGCTATCCTTGGCTCATGCGGAGGACGACTATTCTTTATTTTCCCTTTCTGGCGGCTTGATTTATTATTGCAACTTTTGCCCTCCGTTGGTGAGCCTGATGCGAAGGCTCTTGCGGAGGATGAAATTGCTACTCATTACAAACAGACGTTACCAGGCTTGGTAATCGGTCTGTCTTCAAGGGCTTACGGCGTCTTGCTGCCCTGGCGTAGGAATACCTTTATTTGGCACTGCTGTACTATTGTGCTTTCCGATTCGTGGATACCAACGATCAGGTATACATGATATGATATGATATGATATAAAAACTTTTATAACGCCCTCTATTACTAAAAATAGTATCCTGGCGCGGAAAGGTAAGGGCGATTCAGAGGGCAAAAAGAAAAGAAATAGTTTTACAAGGTAATGTTAAACAGGTGAGTTTTCAACCCCTTCTTGAAGGCCGTAATGGTCGGAGCAGTCTTCAAATGAAGGGGGAGAGCATTCCAAGCCCTCGCAGCCCTGACCGAGATAGACTGACCGCCTAGACGGACGTACTTAAATTTAGGCACGGTCATTTGGCACAGATTGGCCGACTGGAGGGATCGATTAGGAATGTACAAAGTAAACCTTTTTCTCAAGTAGATAGGGCCAGTCTGATGGACAGCACGGAAAGAGAGGACAAGAGTTTTAAACAAGACCCTGTGGGCAACTGGGAGCCAGTGCAGGCTACGGAGATAGGGACGAACACTAGATCTCTTAGGTAGGTTAAACAAAAGCTTTACGGCCGCATTTTTTATGACCTGAAGGCGGTGGATCACATAGGCCGGTAGGCCGCAGAACAGACCGTTCGCGTAATCCAATCTGGAAAGTATTAGGGCACGGGAAACTGTCTCTTTGGCCTCTCTCGGGAGAAGCGGAAAAAACCTACGTAGGGCTTTAAGGGTAGAAAAGCAAACCCCCGTAAGTTTTTTAATGTGGTCCTCAAACTTAAGGTCCTGCTCGAACCAAACTCTCAGGTTTTTAGCTGGGCCACCAATAGATTTTGGACAGGGCAAATCACTGGGCCATATGAGATTACTGAAATTGTCGGGGAAAGAGCCATAAAAAAGAACCTCGGACTTGCCTTCGTTACATTTAAGTTGGGCACATGCTAACCAGCGGAAGACCGAAGAAAGACAAAATTGAGTCGCCGACGTATCCAAATTGTCCTTGGGCCAAGTGAACAAAAGTTGGGTATCGTCGGCATAGGCCATAATTTTAGCCCCTAGCTGTTCTGCCAAATAAACCAAAGGGGTCAGGTAAATATTAAAAAGCAGGGGGCTCAGAGTAGACCCGTGGGGGACCCCAGTGGAGAGTTTCTTTGGGGAGGAGGAAAATGGGGGCATCCAGACCTGTTGCGTGCTATTATCTAAAAAAGATGTCAACCAGTCGAGTGCCTTGCCAGTGATGCCAATGGAGTCTAATCTAGTAAGAAGAAGGGAGTGGGGCACCGTGTCGAAGGCGGCAGAGAGGTCTAATAAAATCAGAACCGCTCTGCCACCTCCATCCAGACATTCCCGGATCGCCACCGACATTTCAACTAGGGCTGTTTCAGTGCTAAACGCAGCCCTGAAACCAGACTGGGCTGGGTGAAGTGCCTGAGATGTTTCCACAAAGTTGTCCAACTGTTTGAACGCGATCTTCTCGCAGACTTTTGCTAAAGCTGGCAGTAATGATATTGGCCGATAGTTGGAAGGCACAGCAGGATCCAGCCCAGTCTTTTTCAGAAGTGGCAGCAATTTAGCTTGTTTCCAACAGGACGGGACTATAGTAGAAAGAAAAGAAAGATTGATAATCTGGGTGACCTCCTTAACAACTGTTTCCGCTATCCCCCCGAGGACTCTAGCAGGGCAAGGGTCTGAAGGGGACCCTGACTTCAAGGCCACCAGGACAGCAGAAATATCAGACTCAGTAGACAGGGCAAAATTAGCAAATTGTTCACCTGGCTTCGGCATGGTAGAGAGAGGAAATGCAGGGGGGGACCGGAAGCCGTCGCAGACGTCAAGCAGGTCATCCTTAATTTTTGCAATTTTATCGACAAAAAACATGGAAAGCTCTTCACACCAATGCTCAGATGAAGGCAACACTGGTTTTGCAGCACACGGTGAAAGGAAGCTTTTTACTATTGAGAAATTTTCCTTACTGTTATTATTTGCTTTATCGATACGCCCTGCATAATAACTGCTCTTAGCAGATCTAATGGCCGCATAATAATTTTTTTGCGCCATCCGCAAAGCTCTCTTTGCCTCAGGCAGATAGGCTAGTCTCCACACCCGTTCAAGTTTCTTACATCCCAATTTCAGTTCCCGGAGAGAGTGTGAGAACCAGAGTTTGGAGGGGGTAGATCGCAACCTACGGATACAACCTTTGTTGACGGAAGTGGCGGCCCCATATTCGACCCAAGCATTAAAAGTGTTGACCGCCGCTTCCATCTCTAAAGGCAATAGTGGACGGGTTAAAGATAGAAGGTCTGTCAGGGTGTCTAGATTAATCCTCTGTGAGTGAGCAAGTGGAGGATCACTCTCTGAGATGGCATCCAAAGACCAGGAGAACCAGATCAGCTTGTGATCCGACCAGGTGACGTTCTCAGGAGGGGCCATAACAATATCGAAGTTAGAACAAACCAGATCTAAGAGATGACCCCCCACATGAGTGGGTGCAACAACCCACTGTTTGAGGTGGACTAGAGAGAGGGCTTCGCTTAAGCGGGATAGCCTCTGCGGAGTCCAAGACATCGACATGAATATTAAAATCCCCCAAAAGGAGATACCTTGAGTATCTTAGAGCCCGCGGAGCTATGACCTCTTCCAGCATCCCCACAAAGTTCCCAACATATCCCGGAGGCCGGTACACCAGTGTGCCACCTACGGATAAAATGTTAATTAAATATAAGGGCAAAATGGAGCACCTCTGCGTTCACCAGCTGATCCTGGGGCTCGCAAGAGAAAGCCCATTTATCCCTATAAACCGCGGCGACACCGCCCCCTCTGCCAAGTGGGCGGTCCACCCTCGTGATTTTAAAGCCCCGAGGAATAGCTAACTCCACCACTGGGGCACACGTATCAGTCAACCAAGTTTCAGTTATGAAGAGTAGGTCAAATTGTTTCTCCTCCATCAAATCAGAAATATCCACGGCATGCTTGACCAATGACCTAGCATTGATCAGGCCAGCCTTGATCAGAGAGGAGTCGACATTATCTCGTGCATGGTAGTTTAATGTGGGCTGAAAACGGAAGCTACACACAGAACACACCCGAGACAAATTATCGGCCGCCCTCCAAGGGTTATCACTCCCGCAGTTCCTAACATTCAATGAAATAAGGAAATTGCGGGAGTACCGTAATTTCATGGAGTGCGGCTTCCTGTGTGAACGGGCAGGGGGACTGGCACTGGGCACGTCCGGAGCACGGACGGGCACAGACGGGCCCTCCTTTGGCGCTCCTTCGGCGCGCAGTCGGCGCGCCCGCTGCGCGTGGCCGCTGCGTGTCTTATAGTACATCTCTATTTATAACCCAAGCCCCTCCCTCAGCTGGACCGCTAACTCGGGTCCCGTCGGGGTCCGGGCCTCACACAAGATGGCGCCCGACCTAGCCCTCCACAACAATCGGCACCTGGAAGCCGCGGTGGAACGGGGCACAGGGAGACCGGGTAACAGTGCACAAATGTTTTTAAAAGGTATAATTCATACAAAACAATTATTAAAATCAATTGTATGTAATTATTTTTAAAAGAACTCCAGAATACAATGGGGTAGAAAGTTAAAGCAGAGGAGAGCCCTCGCAATCTGCTCGCCTTCGTAAACGAGATATCAAGGTGCTGCCACCACCCTGAACAAACGCACTGTGCCCCCACAGATTGCTGGTGCTTCGTTGGAAAAAAGGTACTGTTCATAGGTTTAATAATTACCGGGTGAAGTAACCCGCACTGGATTATTTTGGCTTATCGTTATTAGCACCAACGACGTTGTTCCTCCATGATTTCCCTTTCGCAGTTAAGCCTTTAACAAAGGGGGGTACGTACACTTTCCATCCTAATCATCTGCATTCCATTAGCCACATATCAGGACTGTGTGTAAGGTAGGTTGTTCATTATGTGTTACAGGTGGGAATAGCGTTGTCCACAGTCATCCTATACCCGGATGTGGGTGAAGAGATTTATCTACCACATTTATCGTGCCTTTCATATTCTTTCCAGGTAGATTGTGTAAGAGGCTAGATAGATGGGTTATGTCTCGTTGTTTTCGCTTGTATAGAACAGAGAAAGGACTGACTCAACGTTCTTTATTGTTTGTCGTTTCAGATCTCCTTCCCCGCAGTTCCCTCCCTTCCCCGCGGGCTTTATTTCCCTCGCCTGATCCTTCTTTAACCTTTGGCTATAACAGCATTCAAGGTTTGGATAGATCAGGAGGTGGCCTTTATTTTGCATCACGCTGATCCCGAGGACTTGGAGGATAACAGAATATCCGACCCAAGATTATACGTCCTCCTGATCAGTGGATGTAGAAATGGCTACTCTTGACGATGTGTTAGCGGCCCTTATGCTAGTCCAGTCAGAATTAATCACCTCTAGACAGGAGACAACGGATCTCCGCAACCGATTAGATGCTATCCAGAGGATCCCATTTAATGCAGGGGCCTCCAGTAGCACACCACCAAGTCCTGTGGTAGTGGAAATGCCTGTCACCATTCCACTAGCTAATCCGGAACACTTTAAGGGGGACCCTGGCTCTGTACAAATGTTCCTCACGCAGGTGATGCTGCACTTTTCTTGTAAGCCTCGGTCCTTTCCTTCTAATCAGGCCAAGGTGGCTTTCCTCATCTCTTACTTGGCTGGTGATGCCGCCCAATGGGCGGTACCACTGATACATAGGGATGACCCTGTCATACACGATTGGGAAACGTTTAAAGATGAATTCATCAAGGTATTTGACCAGAGGGCGGATTCATATACTGCAGATAGGGAGTTGTTACAGTTGCGACAGGGAAATCAGGACGTATTGACCTATCTGAATTCATTTAGGAGGCTAGTTACTGAAACAAAGTGGCCTGATGCTAAACAAGCCTCCTTATTCCATCAAGGATTACGAGAGGACATGAAGGATATAATAGCTCAAATAGACCCTCAGCCAGCCACCTGCGAGGATTTGATTAACCTAGTCTGACGTTTGGATCACAGATTAAAGGAACGTAAAGGTGATCCTAAACTTCAGGGTAGAACCGTCCCTTCATATGGGCCTTCGAAAACCGCTGACAAAGACACAGCCCATGCTTCCGAACCCATGGATATAGGGGCTGTTAGGGCGGCCCTATCCACTTCTGAGAAGGAACTAAGGCGTAAGCACGGTCTTTGTTTATATTGCGGAAAAAAGGGGCATTTCGTGCGGGAATGCCCTATTAAACCCAAAATGTCTAGATTCCGCAGTTCCAAAGGGGTTTCTGCCGCTGTTGAAAAACCTTCGGAAAACTAGATGACTCTGAGGTGAACGTAGGGGTTCCTTGGAGTCAGAATGACATCCCTTCTCTGCTGAAGAACATAGTGGGGGCGCAGGACATGTGAATTGAAATTATGTAGCTAGTACAGGCTAGATGGATCCCTATGCATGCCATGGTAGACTCAGGTGCTACGGGCATGTTCATGGATTCATTGGAAGCAAAGAGAGCTGGGATCGGGTTGATCCCTAGAGAGACACGTGAAGTTATATACGCAGTGGATGGGAGACAGCTAGACATAGGCCCCGTTGGTTACCATACAGGCGATATGGATATGATGTTTAGGTGTCATAAAGAAAGGGCCAAATTCAGCATAATCAAGGCTTCGCAATACGGTGTCATTCTGGGTATCCCATGGCTGAGAAAACACAATCCTAAAATAGACTGGGTTACAGGCGCCTTTACGTTGAACTCCTCGTATTGTAGGGAGAACTGTTACGAGAGTACTGAGAGGCCTTCTTTGGCATTAGCCTGTATTGAGTATGTGGCCACGGCAGCTGTAAAAGAGGTGCGGTTACCAGAAGTATACAGGGAATATGAAGGGGTCTTCGATGAAATACAATCAGAAACCCTCCCTCCACATAGGCAGTATGATTGCCAAATAGATCTGGTCCTGGTGCGGTGGTTCCCTGTGGACGCTTGTATGCTTTAACTGAACCCGAAAATGTGCATTTGAGGGATTATCTGGATAAGCTTTTGAAGCTTGGTTTCATTCGTCCGTCAATGTCCCCGGCGGCCTCTCCACTTTTTTTTATCCCGAAGGCCAATGGGGAGTTGAGGGTGTGTGTTGACTTCAGGGCCTTAAACGCAGTAACAACCAAGAACAGATATCCCCTTCCCTTGATCAGTGTATTATTGGAACAGGTTAAGACCGCCACCATTTACACCAAGTTAGATTTGAAGGGTGCTTATCATTTGGTGAGAATGAGAAAAGGGGATGAGTGGAAGACCGCCTTTAAGACCAGGTATGGGCTCTTCGAGTATTTGGTTATGCCGTTTGGGCTCTGTAATGCCCCTGCGGCGTTTCAGTACTTTTTGAATGATGTGTTGCGTGAGATTCTGGACTGTTACGTCATTGTCTACATAGACGACATTCTCATTTATTCTGAATCTGAGGATGTCCATGTACACCATGTTCAAAAGGTATTGAGTATTTTCCGGGAGCACAGCCTGTACTGCAAGTTGAGCAAGTGTGACTTTCATGTCTCAACGGTGGAATTCCTAGGGGTCATGCTCAGCCCCCATGGTCAGGAAATGGCCGAACGGAAGATCAAGGCGGTGAAAGAGTGGCCTATTCCTCGAAATGTGAAGGATGTGCAATGCTTCATAGGCTTCGCTAACTTTTACAGGCGCTTCATTAAGCAGTTCTCTCAAGTAGTCGATCCCATCACTAGACTGTTGAGAAAGGCTCATCCTTTTGTTTGGGACTCTGTAGCCCAAGAAGCTTTCGTAGCCTTAAAGGAGACTTTCGTGTCTGCTCCAGTACTTGCTCATCCGAATCCTGACAAGCCCTTTATCGTGGAGGCGGATGCCTCTAATGTTGCTTTGGGAGCTGTACTATCTCAGAGACATGATCAAAGAGGACAGTTGCATCCCATTGCGTACATGTCCCGGAAGCTGAACGGGGCTGAGAGCAATTATTGTATCGCAGAAAAGGAGCTTCTGGCGATAAAAGTAGCATTTACTGAATGGAGGCATTTCTTGATGGGGGCAAAGCACCTGGTTACTGTCTATACTGACCATCGTAACCTCCAGTTCATGACGGCAGCTAGACATCTCACGCCTAAACAGCTTCGGTGGATGCTTTTCTTTTCCGAGTTCCATTTCACTATCACGTACAGGCCTGGGGCGGACAATAGGAAGGCTAGCGCATTGACTCACCAGTCCTCTTCTCGAACTCCTGAGCTTGGGGAGGAGAGAGCCATCATTGATCCAGCGAAGCGGGTGTGTGTTATACAACCTGATGCCTTCTTGGAGGGGATCTGGAGGGGTGTCAACACCTTCTATTGGAGGACCTGGCTGCGTTGTCACAACGAATGGAGGATGTTGGATGGTTTTCCGGTGAATACAGGGCGGCTTTTGGTTCCTACAGTTTCCCTTCGGAAACAGATGTACCGGTGGTGTCATTGTTCCCCCAGTGCGGGTAATCTGGGGGTGGAGAAGACGGTGGATCACATCAATCGAAGGTGTTGGTGGCCATCGCTGAGGGCTGACGTCGCCGAATGGGTGTCAAAGTGTGTGGTCTGTGCAACAGTGAAGGCGGATCATCGTCGCCCTGCAGGGCTGCTGCAGCCTTTGCCCATGCCTCATGTTCCGTGGGAGCGTATATCGATGGATTTTGTAGTGGGTCTACCTAGAGACCAGGGGTGTACTGCGATTCTGGTGGTGATCGACTACCTGACTAAGATGGGACATTTTATCGCCTGCCCTCAAGTCCCCACAGCTGGGCAATTGGCTCGTCTACTGATGGTGCACGTCGTTCGTCTGCATGGGTTGCCGGCTGTAATCGTCTCTGATAGGGGCTCACAATTCACCGCGCAGTTCTGGAAGTCTTGGTGTTCCTCTTTGCACATCAAGATGGCACTGTCCACCAGCTTCCACCCTCAGACGGATGGACAGACGGAGAGTCTCAATCAGACCCTGAAGCAATTCTTGAGATGCTATGTGGATCAGGGGAAAGACAATTGGGTGGATTATTTGTGGCTGGCTGAGGTGGCGTATAACAACGCTACTCATAGTGCTACGCAGGTGTCTCCCTTTTACTGTACTTACGGGCGCCATCCTCGTTTCCTTCCGTTTCTTCATCCTGTTCAGGAGGATAAGGTGCCGGAGACGGCGAAGAGGGTTCTACATATCAAGGATACATTGGTGAAGGTTCAGGGCAATCTCATTGCTTCCAAAGCAGCGTATAAACGCACGGCAGACAAGCATCGCCGTCCTGGACTTTTGTATCAAGTAGGGGATATGGTGTGGTTGTCTACTCGGAACATCAGATTCCGTAAACACAGTGTGTTTAACCCTCGCTACATCGGCCCTTACCCTATAGAGTGTTGTATCAATCCGGTGGCAATGAGGCTGAAGCTTCCAAGACACCTGAGGGTACATCCGGTGTTCCATGTGTCCTTGCTGAAGCCGTCTCTTTCCTCTGTGCGACGGCTACCTCCGCCTTTGGCAGTGCAGGACGGATTGGAATATGAAGTGGAGGCCATCCTGGACTCGAAATGGCAAGGACGAGGCCTCCGTTACCTGGTCACCTGGAAGGGTTACGGCCCGGAGGACAATACTTGGGAACCCGCGTCTGGGATTCATGCGCCTCGTCTGGTATCCTTGTACCATAGGAGGTTTCCCTTGCGTCCTGGGATCTATGACATAATATCGACAGACAGAATATCTACATACAAAAATATCGACACAAAAATATCGAAATCAAAAATATCGGAGTTATATCTTCATAAAGGTAAGTACAAAAAAATCGAAAAATTAATATCGTAGTACAAAAATATCGAAATTAAAAATATCATTTTTTTAACTGTATTAATAATAATGTAAAAATAATTTAAAAATACATATACTTTTACAGATATTAAATAAAAACATTAAAACATATTTAAAAATTATAACTAATACATATACATTTAAAATAAATTAAAAACTCTACATATAAATTAATATATATACGTACGCCACATATTGCAACAGTAGAAAAATCGTTAGATAGCGTAGGGGTAAAAATTACTATTCCCACTCCAGAGGGTGCAACAGTAGGGGAAGCGTTGGATAGCGTAGGGGTTTAAATTACTATTCCCACTCCAGAGGGTGCAACAGTAGGGAAAGCGTTGGATAGCGTAGGGGTAAAATTTACTATTCCCACTCCAGAGAGTGCAACAGTAAGGAAAGCGTTGGATTGCGTAGGGGTAAACATTACTATTCCCACTCCAGAGGATGCAACAGTAGGGAAAGCGTTGGATAGCGTAGGGGTAAAAATTACTATTCCCACTCCAGAGGGTGCAACAGTAGGGAATGCGTTGGATAGGGTAGGGGTAAAAATTACTATTCCCACTCCAGAGGGTGCAACCGTAGGAAAGGCGTTGGATAGCGTAGGGGTAAAAATTACTATTCCCACTCCAGAGGGTGCAACAGTAGGGAAAGCGTTGGATACCGTAGGGGTAAAAATTACTATTTCCACTCCATAGGGTGCAACAGTAGGGAAAGCGTTGGATAGCGTAGGGGTAAAAATTACTATTCTCACTCCAAAGGGTGCAACAGTAGGGAAAGTGTTGGATAGCGTAGGGGTAAAATGTACTATTCCCACTCCAAAGGGTGCAACAGTAGGGAAAACGTTGGATAGCGTAGGGGTAAAAATTACTATTCCCACTCCAAAGGGTGCAACAGTAGGGAAAGCGTTGGATAGCGTAGGGGTAAAAATTACTATTCCCACTCCAGAGGGTGCAACAGTAGGGAAAGCGTTGGATAGCGTAGGGGTTTAAATTACTATTCCCACTCCAGAGGGTGCAACAGTAGGAAAAGCGTTGGATAGCGTAGGGGTAAAAATTACTATTCCCACTCCAGAGGGTGCAACAGTAGGGAAAGCGTTGGATAGCGTAGGGGTAAAAATTACTATTCCCACTCCAAAGCATGCAACAGTAGGGAAAGAGTTGGATAGCATAGGGGTAACAATTACTATTCCCACTCCAAAGGGTGCAACAGTAGGGAAAGCGTTGGATAGCGTAGGGGTAAAAATTACTATTCCCACTCCAGAGAGTGCAACAGTAGGGAAAGCATTGGATAGCGTAGGGGTTTAAATTACTATTCCCACTCCAGAGGGTGCAAAAGTAGGGAAAGCGTTGGATAGCGTAGGGGTTTAAATTACTATTCCCACTCCAGAGAGTGCAACAGTATGGAAAGCTTGGATAGCGTAGGTGTTTAAATTACTATTCCCACTCCAGAGGTTGCAACAGTAGGGAAAGCATTGGATAGCGTAGGGGTTTAAATCACTATTCCCACACCAGAGGGTGCAACAGTAGGGAAAGCGTTGGATAGCATGGGGGTAAAAATTACTTCCACCACTACTCCCCCTTTAACACACTACACATACAAAAAAACACAATTAATATAAATTTCAATTAATCAATTCAATTCAATTTCAAAGCTTTATTCGATTATTAAAAACAATCACAAAAGCATACAATATATAAAACACAGGCTACAACATTTCAGTAGAATAGGAGAAAAACAGCTCATCAATAATGGGATTTAAAAGATTAAAACACCAGGCTTTTCCTATGTGAAACAGCTTTAAGTAAAAAAGTAGCGGTAAAAAAGCAGATATCCAAAGTATCAAGTGCAAATAACAGTTTCAATGCTTGGGCTGTAGTATACACAGAATATTTCTTAAAAACAGGTCTGAGATAATAACGACGAAGGTGCATGTAAAAAGGGCAGGTAAGCATAAAGTGCAAAGTGCTTTGCCTAGTTAGGCCATCACAGGAGCAGGGAGATTGGCTATAAATTTTCATCACTGGAAAAGCCACTAAATTATGAACAATACCAAGTCTCAACCTCGTGAGAACAAACTGGTGCGATTGCTTGGTAATAGTTTTAAGGTACATAGGCATACCCTTGTCTTCCAACATATTAGAATAATAAAATACATGGGTTGACATGAGGCTGCATTTAGCCCTGCGTGAATTAGATTTGGTCCCAATAAAGAAATTTTTGAGTTCCTTCTTAGGTACAGTAACAGCACTAAGGGGGTCATTAGCAATGTCCAGGTTAAAGATTCCACTAAAGGAAGATGAAACATAGTTTAACCAGGGAATTTTGCGGGCATTGTCCAAATGGAGACAATCTAAAATAATCCGCCTGGTAAAATCAGTCTCATCTTTAACCCAGATTGACCTCCAGACCATTAAAGGTCTCATTCCCATTAGGTCTGTAAGATGGTTCATGCCCACCTCGCTATGGCACAGTTCATTAGATGCCGAGGAGGGTAGACAAAGGAGTCTTTTAAGGAACCGGTTCTCAGTGACTTGCAATTCCCTGTGATTACAATAGCCCCATATACCAGAACCATATAGAGCAATAGATACACATCTATGCCTATAGATATTTAACATGTCAGGTATGCGGCGACTACCTAGCTTGGATGCAAAGCGGAATACACCGGAGGAGCTTTTGCCCATCCTAGCATTCACGTTTAAAATCTCGGGTGCCCAAGTCCCTCTGTTATTGAATGTTACTCCAAGGTAACAGAATCTATCCACCACCTCAATTTTGTGATTATTAAAATGAAACGGTTTGGAAAGTTTCATCCGTTTACCACAGGCCATAATGTAAGTCTTGGAGTTGTTGATTTTCAATTTTCTCCCTTTAATAAAATCATAAAATTAGTTCATTAAATTTTGGAGCCCGTTAGGAGTACGCGAGAGTAAAACCGTGTCGTCGGCATATAGCAGGACTAGCACAGGAAAACCACCAACCTGCGGAGAGTCAGCCTATACCCTCTTCAATTCGGACTCCATAGAATTTATAAAAAGGGAAAAAAGCAGAGGGGCCAGCACACAACCTTGTCGTATGCCTGAGTTAACCCTAATTTTCCCAGTGCATTCTCCTGCCTGACCATAACGGATCTGAGCCGATAAGTTGTTATAGAGTCTGGCCAGGAAGTATATAATTGCTGGGGGGGCTCCCATGTCCAATAAAGTGGACCATAACAAAGCATGGTCCACTAAATCAAAGGCACTTGAGAGATCAGCGAAACAGAGAAATAAAGAGCCCTGTTTCGCTTTAGTGTACTTTCCGATGAGGAGGTCGAGATTGATACACTGCTCTATTGTCCCAAGGCCTTTACGGAAGCCGTATTGGGACTCGGCCAGAATTTTATTTTCCTCCGCCCATTCCTCTAAACGCACTAGGAGAACCCTACTCATAATTAATAAAGCGTTGGATAGCGTAGGGGTAAAAATTACTATTCCCACTCCAAAGCATGCAACAGTAGGGAAAGAGTTGGATAGCGTAGGGGTAACAATTACTATTTCCACTCCAAAGGGTGCAACAGTAGGGAAAGCGTTGGATAGCGTAGGGGTAAAAATTACTATTCCCACTCCAGAGAGTGCAACAGTAGGGAAAGCGTTGGATAGCGTAGGGGTTTAAATTACTATTCCCACTCCAGAGGGTGCAAAAGTAGGGAAAGCGTTGGATAGCGTAGGGGTTTAAATTACTATACCCACTCCAGAGAGTGCAACAGTATGGAAAGCTTGGATAGCGTAGGGGTTTAAATTACTATTCCCACTCCAGAGGTTGCAACAGTAGGGAAAGCATTGGATAGCGTAGGGGTTTAAATCACTATTCCAACACCAGAGGGTGCAACAGTAGGGAAAGCGTTGGATAGCATGGGGGTAAAAATTACTTCCACCACTACTCCCCCTTTAACACACAACACACTACACATACAAAAAAACACAATTAATATACATTTCAATTAATCAATTAATGACAATTAATATTACTAAATTGGAATATTTATAAAAGAACTAATTAACACGTATTAATGACTAATTAATTAACTATAAATATCAATAAATAAATACAATCTCTTTAATTAATTACATTTATTTATATCACACCCTATCCCCCTATAAACACACAACCCACTACACATAAATAAATCACATCATTTAATCACTTACTAATTATTAATGACCAATTAATTATTAATTAACAATAACAAAAAAGTAAATATATTAGCACATTAACTCTAATTAATGTAATTAAATAATTAATATTATTTAATTACCAATTAATTATTAATTAACAATAACAAAAAATTAAATATATTAGCACATTAACTCTAATTAATTTCATTTACTAATTAATATTATTTAATTACCAATTAATTAATTAACCATTACAAAAAATTATATATATTAAAACATTAACTCTAATTAATGTAATTAACTAATTAATATTAATCAATTACCAATTAATTATTAATTAAAAATATTTACATAAATTTATTAATTAATTAACTAATTAATATTAATTAATTACCAATTAATTATTAATTAAAAATATTTACAAAAATATATTAATTAATTAATTATTATTAAATTACTTCCCACCCTATTCCCCTATAAACCCACAACCCGCTCTGATACTAAAACGCAAAATGTAAACAAAATTACTAATTTTCAAACATACATTACAAAACATATTTAACAAACATATAAACAACATAATAAAATACATAACACTAAACAAAATTTCGATATTAGTAAATTTCGATATTAGTAACATACATACCTTAAAAAAACGATATTCTGTCTGTCGATTTTCTGGACATCGATATTCTATACCATCGAAATTAAAACATCGATATTATTGTATATCGATATTTTAATTTCGATATTTTGTCTCACTACCGCGTCCTGGGCCTTTGCGGCGCTCTTTATGAGGAGGGGGATGTACTGTTATGATCCCGGTAGAGTGCCGCTGCAACAAGCAATACGGAATTGTGTTGCTTCTCCCCATGTAAACTACGTCTCCCAGAGTCCTTTGCGGTATGCTGAGGGAGGTTACTTAGGGGAAACACCTCCTGTTCTCCGTGTCGGATATTCTTCGAACCACAGACCAAAGGAGGAGTACGGCGGATTCGGTTCCCTGAATTCCTTGTCCTTGATTATTGACAGCGATTTTGTCTGTTTCTTCGCGCTCCTTGCGATCGGCAAGATTGCCGATAAACCTGTTGTTAGGTCCGCCGTTGGCGAGTCCGGTTGACTCATGTGGAGGACGATTGTTTCCTAAAACACTAAGGGATTCCTGACCCTGCATTGCCCTTCGTTGGAAGAGCTATCCTTGGCTCATGCGGATGACGACTATTCTTTGTTTTCCCTTTCTGGCGGCTTGATTTATTATTGCAACTTTTGCCCTCCGTTGGTGAGCCTGATGCGAAGGCTCTTGCGGAGGACGAAATCACTACTCATTACAAACAGACGTTACCAGGCTTGGTAATCGGTCTGTCTTCAAGGGATTACGGCGTCTTGCTGCCCTGACGTAGGAATACCTTTATTTGGCACTGCTGTACTATTGTGCTTTCCGATTCGTGGATACCAATGATCAGGTATACATGCGAGTGCCCCCACAGATTGCTGGTGCTTCGTTGGAAAAAAGGTACTGTTCATACGTTTAATAATTACCGGGTGAAGTAACCCGCACTGGATTATTTTGGCTTATCGTTATTAGCACCAACGACGTTGTTCCTCCATGATTTCCCTTTCGCAGTTAAGCCTTTAACAAAGGGGGGTACGTACACTTTCCATCCTAATCATCTGCATTCCATTAGCCACATACCAGGACTGTGTGTAAGGTAGGTTGTGTATTATGTGTTACAGGTGGGAATATCGTTGTCCACAGTCGTCCTATACCCGGATGTGGGTGAAGAGATTTATCTTCCACATTTATCGTGCCTTTCATATTCTTTCCAGGTAGATTGTGTAAGGGGCTAGATAGATGGGTTATGTCTCGTTGTTTTCGCTTGTATAGAACAGAGAAAGGACTGACTCAACGTTCTTTATTGGTTGTCGTTTCAGATCTCCTTCCCCGCAGTTCCCTCCCTTCCCCGTGGGCTTTATTGCCCTCGCCTGATCCTTCTTTAACCTTTGGCTATAACAGCATTCAAGGTTTGGATAGATCAGGAGGTGGCCTTTATTTTGCATCAGGCTGATCCCGAGGACTTGGAGGATAACAGTAACACCGAGACACCATGTCTACAAGCATTGCATGGGGGATCAGCAATATCAGTAACACTATTGAACCAGCAGGTGGCAGTGTGAGACAGATGTCTGAACCCATGCCCTGAACCTGGTATGTCTTTGAACCAGAAGGTGGCAGTGTGCTACAGATGTCTGAACCCATGCCCTGGGCCAGTGGTATTTTTAACCAGCAGGTGGCAGTGTGATACAGATGTCTGAACCCATGCCCTGGGCCAGAGATGTTTTGAAGCAGCAGGTGGCAGTGTGATACAGATGTCTGAACCCATGCCCTAAGCCAGTGGTATTTTTAACCAGCAGGTGGCAGTGTGATACAGATGTCTGAACCCATGCCCTGGGCCAGAGATGTTTTGAAGCAGCAGGTGGCAGTGTGAGAAAGATGTCAGAGCCCATGCCCTGAGCTGGGGATGTCTTTGAACCAGCAGGTGGCAGTGTGATACAGATGTCTGACCCCATGCCCTGAGCCAGGGATGCCTTTGAAACAGCAGGTGGCAGTGTTCTACAGATGTCTGAACCCATGCCCTGAGCCAGGGATGTCTTTGAACCAGCAGGTGGCAGTGTGACACAGATGTCTGAACCCATGCCCTGATCAAGGGATGCCTTTGAACCAGCAGGTGGCAGTGTGCTACAGATGTCTAAACCCATGCCCTGAGCCAGGGATGCCTTTGAACCAGCAGGTGGCAGTGTGAGACAGATGTCTGAACCCATGCCCTGAGCCAGGGAATGTTTTGAACCAGCAGGTGGCAGTGTGAGACAGATGTCTGAACCCATGCCCTGGGCAAGTGATGTTTTGAAGCAGCAGGTGGCAGTGTGCTACAGATGTCTGAACCCATGCCCTGACCCGGGGATGTCTTTGAACCAGCAGGTGGCAGTGTGAGACAGATGTCTGAACCCAGGCCCTGAGCCAGGGATGTCTTTGAACCAGGAGGTGGCAGTGTGAGACAGATGTCTGAACCCACGCCCTGAGCCAGGGATGTCTTTGAACCAGCAGGTGGCAGTGTGCTACAGATGTCTAAACCCATGCCCTGAGCCAGGGATGCCTTTGAACCAGCAGGTGGCAGTGTGAGACAGATGTCTGAACCCATGCCCTGGATGATACAGATGTCTGAACCCATGCCCTGAGCCAGGGAATGTTTTGAACCAGCAGGTGGCAGTGTGAGACAGATGTCTGAACCCATGCCCTGGGCAAATGATGTTTTGAAGCAGCAGGTGGCAGTGTGCTACAGATGTCTGAACCCATGCCTATACGGAGTCCGCGGCGCCAATCGAGATCATGGCCGCCGCCGGATATCTGATGACGTCATGGTGCGATGTGTGCGGTACACTAGACCGCTACACCACACACATACCTGTTCCCCCATATGACCAGAGCGTGCCGTAGCTATAGTGCACCTGTGAGGCGGTGGACGGCACACCCCCGACACGTGTGACCGAGCATCCGTCCACCAGGCTCTGACGCCGTCCGTCGTCAGCAGGAGGAGGAGCCTCTCTGAACCAGGGCAGGGACTCACAGATAGCATTTTGGGCCCCCCTTTTCTGCAGGAATAGGGCTATTTGTTGCATTTGATACCCTGTTGTGGCCAGATGTGCGGTTCTGGAGGCCCCTGCCGATAATGCACATATGGCAGTTTGGTCCGGACCCGCTCTGCCCCACTGGCATAGAGCTCTGGTCAAGCTATCTCAGTTACAATGTAAAAGCAATAAAAAGTCAATTCTCAGAAGTAAAACAATATATTGTTTTTGGGTAAATGCCATTGATCTGAAGAATCTCGATTACACATTTTAGGTGAAATGACTTCTCAGACCTAGAGATCTTTGGAACTATTTTTATTTAACATTGTACGGCCTACAGAAATTGGTATTGCACCGCCACCTTCTGGTTCTGTGGTATTACAACTCCAAGGCATCTTTATCACAGTGCCACCTGCTGGTTTAACAGCAGTACTGATAACCTGCTGAGGGCTTGAGTACACCATTAGAACACCACCTGTTGGTACTCAGGGCAAAAGTCCTCAAAAAAGAAGTGGGGGGACGCTGTCACCGGAAGTGACATCACGACAGGAAGTGACGTCACGAAAGGTGGCTTGCACCATCAGACTCATTGCCTCACCTCGCTCACCCTTTAGATGCGATTGTATCTGAGAAGTCAGCTCGTGAGCAGCATGCTGTGAGCTCCGATCTCGCCCCAGAGAGGCCAAAGAGTGAAGTCTAACTGTTTCGCAGGGGAGACGGCATCCACCAGGTAAAATAAGTGGGGTGACACCGTCCACCCGCGTGGTACCCCGACTCGAGCCTTGCCGGTACTGATCCTATATAGGGCCTCCAGACATTTGTAGCACCACTTTCTCTTTCACTCTGACCCCTTTTGCTTCAAAAGCATGATCTGATCCTGTTCAGAGTTTCAACACATTTGTGTCACACTGCCACCTGCTGGCCAGCAAGCATCACCAGCTCAAGGAATGGGTTCAGACATATGTAGCACACTGCCACCTGCTGGTTCAAAGACATCCCTGGCTCAGGGCATGGGTTCAGACATCTGTAGCACACTGCTACCTGCTGGTTCAAAACATCCCTGGCTCAGGGCATGGGTTTAGACATTTGTATCATCACTGGCCCAGGGCATGGGTTCAGACATCTGTAGCACACTGCCACCTGCTGCTTCAAAACATCACTGCCCCAGGGCATGGGTTCAGACATCTGTATCACACTGCCACCTGCTGGTTCAAAGGCATCCCTGGCTCAGGGCATGGGTTCAGACATCTGTCTCACACTGCCACCTGCTGGTTCAAACGCCCCATGCCCTGGGCCAGTGATGTTTTGAAGCAGCAGGTGGCAGTGTGCTACAGATGTATGAACCCGTGCCCTGAACCAGGGATGTCTTTGAACCAGCAGGTGGCAGTGTGCTACAGATGTCTGAACCCATGCCCTGGGCCAGTGATTATACAGATGCCTGAACCCATGCCCTGAGCCAGGGATGTTTTTGAACCAGCAGGTGGCAGTGTGATACAGATGTCTGAACCCACGCCCTGAGCCAGGGATGTTTCTGAACCAGCAGGTGGCAGTGTGATAAAGATGTCTGAACCCATGCCCTGAGCCAGGGATGTTTTTGAACCAGAAGGTGGCAGTGTGATACAGATGTCTGAACCCATGCCCTGAGCCAGGGATGCCTTTGAACCAGCAGGTGGCAGTGTGCTACAGATGTCTGAACCCATACCCTGAGCCAGGGATGTTTTGAACCAGCAGGTGGCAGTGTGATACAGATGTCTGAACCCATGCCCTGAACCAGGGATGTCTTTGAACCAGCAGGTGGCAGTGTGCTACAGATGTCTGAACCCATGCCCTGGATGATACAGATGTCTGAACCCATGCCCTGAGCCAGGGAATGTTTTGAACCAGCAGGTGGCAGTGTGAGACAGATGTCTGAACCCATGCCCTGGATGATACAGATGTCTGAACCCATGCCCTGAGCCAGGGAATGTTTTGAACCAGCAGGTGGCAGTGTGAGATAGATGTCTGAACCCATGCCCTGAGCCAGGGATGTCTTTGAACCAGCGGGTGGCAGTGTGATACAGATGTCTGAACCCATGCCCTGAGCCAAGGAGGCGTTTGAACCAGCAGGTGGCAGTGTGATACAGATGTCTGAACCCATGCCCTGAGCCAGGGATGTCGTTGAACCAACAGGTGGCAGTGTGCTACAGATGTCTGAACCCATGCCCTGAGCCAGGGATGTCTTTGAACCAGCAGGTGGCAGTGTAATACAGATATCTGAACCCATGCTCTGAGCCAGGGATTTTTTGAACCAGCAGGTGGCAGTGTGAGACAGATGTCTGAACCCATGCCCTGAGCCAGGGATGTCTTTGAACCAGGAGGTGGCAGTGTGAGACAGATGTCTCAACCCACGCCCTGAGCCAGGGATGTCTTTGAACCAGCAGGTGGCAGTGTGAGACAGATGTCTGAACCCGTGCCCTGAGCCAGGGATGTCTTTGAACCAGGAGGTGGCAGTGTGAGACAGATGTCTGAACCCAGGCCCTGAGCCAGGGATGTCTTTGAACCAGGAGGTGGCAGTGTGAGACAGATGTCTGAACCCACGCCCTGAGCAAGGGATGTCTTTGAACCAGCAGGTGGCAGTGTGCTACAGATGTCTAAACCCATGCCCTGAGCCAGGGATGCCTTTGAACCAGCAGGTGGCAGTGTGAGACAGATGTCTGAACCCATGCCCTGGATGATACAGATGTCTGAACCCATGCCCTGAGCCAGGGAATGTTTTGAACCAGCAGGTGGCAGTGTGAGACAGATGTCTGAACCCATGCCCTGGCCAAGTGATGTTTTGAAGCAGCAGGTGGCAGTGTGCTACAGATGTCTGAACCCATGCCCTGTGCCTGGGATGTCTTTGAACCAGCAGGTGGCAGTGTGAGACAGATGTCTGAACCCAGGCCCTGAGCCAGGGATGTCTTTGAACCAGGAGGTGGCAGTGTGAGACAGATGTCTGAACCCACGCCCTGAGCCAGGGATGTTTTGAAGCAGCAGGTGGCAGTGTGAGACAGATGTCTGAACCCATGCCCTGAGCCAGGGATGTCTTTGAACCAGCAGGTGGCAGTGTGATACAAATGTCTGAATCCATGCCCTGAGCCAAGGGTGTCTTTGAACTAGCAGGTGGCAGTGTGCTACAGATGTCTGAACTCATGCCCTGAGACAGGGATGTCTTTGAACCAGCAGGTGGCAGTGTGATACAGATGTCTGAACTCGTGCCCTGAGCCAGGGATGTCTTTGAACCAGCAGGTGGCAGTGTGCTACAGATGTCTGAACCCATGCCCTGAGCCAAGGGTGTCTTTGAACCAGCAGGTGGCAGTGTGATAAAGATGTCTGAACCCATGCCCTGGGCCAGTGACGTTTTGAAGCAGCAGGTGGCAGTGTGCGACAGATGTCAGAACCCATGGCCGGGGCCAGGGATGTCTTTGAAGCAGCAGCTGGCAGTGTGAGACAGATGTCTGAACCCACGCCCTGAGCCAGGTATGTCGTTGAACCAGCAGGTGGCAGTGTGAGACAGATGTCTGAACCCATGCCCGGGGCCAGGGATGTCTTTGAAGCAGCAGGTGGCAGTGTGAGACAGATGTCTGAACCCACGCCCTGAGCCAGGTATGTCGTTGAACCAGCAGGTGGCAGTGTGCTACAGATGTCTGAACCCATGCCCTGAGCCAGGGATGTCTTTGAACCAGCAGGTGGCAGTGTGATAAAGATGTCTGAACCCATGCCCTGAGCCAGGGATGTCTTTGAACCAGCAGGGTGGCAGTGTGATACAGATGTCTGAACCCATGCCCTGGGCCAGTGACGTTTTGAACCAGCAGGTGGCAGTGTGCTACAGATGTCTGAACCCATGCCCTGAGCCAGGTATGTCGTTGAACCAGCAGGTGGCAGTGTGAGACAAATGTCTGAACCCATGCCCTGAGCCAGGGATGTCTTTGAACCAGCAGGTGGCAGTGTGAGACAGATGTCTGAACCCATGCCCTGAACCAGGGATGTCTTTGAACCAGCAGGTGGCAGTGTGCTACAGATGTCTAAATCCATGCACTGAGCCAGGGATGCCTTTAAACCAGCAGGTGGCAGTGTGAGACAGATGTCTGAACCCATGCCCTGAACCAGGGATGTCTTTGAACCAGCAGGTGGCAGTGTGAGACAGATGTCTGAACCCATGCCCTGAGCCAGGGATGTCTTTGAAGCAGCAGGTGGCAGTGTGAGACAGATGTCTGAACCCATGCCCCGAGCCGGTGATGCCTTTGAACCAGCAGGTGGCAGTGTGATACAGATGTCTGAACCCATGCCCTGAGCCGGGGATGTCTTTGAACCAGCAGGTGGCAGTGTGCGACAGATGTCTGAACCCATGCCCTAGGCCAGGGATGTCTTTGAACCAGCAGGTGGCACTGTGAGACAGATGTCTGAACCCGTGCCCTGAGCCAGGGATGTTTTGAACCAGCAGGTGGCAGTGTGCTACAGATGTCTGAACCCGTGCCCTGAGCCAGGGATGTCTTTGAACCAGCAGGTGGCAGTGTGCTACAGATGTCTGAACCCATGCTCTGAGCCCAGGATGTCTTTGAACCAGCATGTGGCAGTGTGCTACAGATGTCTGAACCCATGCCCTGAGCCAAGGATGTTTTGAACCAGCAGGAGGCAGTGTGAGACAGATGTCTGAACCCATGCCCTGAGCCAGGGATATTTTGAACCAGCAGGAGGCAGTGTGAGACAGATGTCTGAACCCATGCCCTGAGCCAGGGATGCCTTTGAATCAGCAGGTGGCAGTGTGCTACAGATGTCTGAATCCATGCCCTGAGCCAGGGATGTTTTGAACCAGCAGGTGGCAGTGTGATACAGATGTCTGAACCCATGCCCTGAGCCAGGGATGTCTTTGAACCAGCAGGTGGCAGTGTGCTACAGATGTCTGAACCCATGCTCTAAGCCAAGGATGTCTTTGAACCAGCATGTGGCAGTGTGCTACAGATGTCTGAACACATGCCCTGAGCCAAGGATGTTTTGAACCAGCAGGAGGCAGTGTGAGACAGATGTCTGAACACATGCCCTGAGCCAAGGATGTTTTGAACCAGCAGGAGGCAGTGTGAGACAGATGTCTGAACCCATGCCCTGAGCCAGGGATGTTTTGAACCAGCAGGAGGCAGTGTGAGACAGATGTCTGACCCCATGCCCTGAGCCAGGGATGCCTTTGAATCAGCAGGTGGCAGTGTGCCACAGATGTCTGAATCCATGCCCTGAGCCAGGGATGTTTTGAACCAGCAGGTGGCAGTGTGATACAGATGTCTGAACCCTTGCCCTGAGCCAGGGATGTCTTTGAACCAGCAGGTGGCAGTGTGCTACAGATGTCTGAACCCATGCTCTGAGCCCAGGATGTCTTTGAACCAGCATGTGGCAGTGTGCTACAGATGTCTGAACACATGCCCTGAGCCAAGGATGTTTTGAACCAGCAGGAGGCAGTGTGAAACAGATGTCTGAACCCATGCCCTGAGCCAGGGATGTTTTGAACCAGCAGGAGGCAGTGTGAGACAGATGTCTGAACCCATGCCCTGAGCCAGGGATGCCTTTGAACCAGCAGGTGGCAGTGTGATACAGATGTCTGAACCCATGCCCTGAGCCAGGGATGTCTTTGAACCAGCAGGTGGCAGTGTGCTACAGATGTCTGAACCCATGCTCTAAGCCAAGGATGTCTTTGAACCAGCATGTGGCAGTGTGCTACAGATGTCTGAACACATGCCCTGTGCCAAGGATGTTTTGAACCAGCAGGAGGCAGTGTGAGACAGATGTCTGAACACATGCCCTGAGCCAAGGATGTTTTGAACCAGCAGGAGGCAGTGTGAGACAGATGTCTGAACCCATGCCCTGAGCCAGGGATGTTTTGAACCAGCAGGAGGCAGTGTGAGACAGATGTCTGAACCCATGCCCTGAGCCAGGGATGCCTTTGAATCAGCAGGTGGCAGTGTTCCACAGATGTCTGAATCCATGCCCTGAGCCAGGGATGTTTTGAACCAGCAGGTGGCAGTGTGATACAGATGTCTGAACCCATGCCCTGAACCAGGGATGTCTTTGAACCAGCAGGTGGCAGTGTGCTACAGATGTCTAAATCCATGCACTGAGCCAGGGATGCCTTTAAACCAGCAGGTGGCAGTGTGAGACAGATGTCTGAACCCATGCCCTGAACCAGGGATGTCTTTGAACCAGCAGGTGGCAGTGTGAGACAGATGTCTGAACCCATGCCCTGAGCCAGGGATGTCTTTGAAGCAGCAGGTGGCAGTGTGAGACAGATGTCTGAACCCATGCCCCGAGCCGGTGATGCCTTTGAACCAGCAGGTGGCAGTGTGATACAGATGTCTGAACCCATGCCCTGAGCCTGGGATGTCTTTGAACCAGCAGGTGGCAGTGTGCGACAGATGTCTGAACCCATGCCCTAGGCCAGGGATGTCTTTGAACCAGCAGGTGGCAGTGTGCTACAGATGTCTAAATCCATGCACTGAGCCAGGGATGCCTTTAAACCAGCAGGTGGCAGTGTGAGACAGATGTCTGAACCCATGCCCTGAACCAGGGATGTCTTTGAACCAGCAGGTGGCAGTGTGAGACAGATGTCTGAACCCATGCCCTGAGCCAGGGATGTCTTTGAAGCAGCAGGTGGCAGTGTGAGACAGATGTCTGAACCCATGCCCCGAGCCGGTGATGCCTTTGAACCAGCAGGTGGCAGTGTGATACAGATGTCTAAACCCATGCCCTGAGCCGGGGATGTCTTTGAACCAGCAGGTGGCAGTGTGCGACAGATGTCTGAACCCATGCCCTAGGCCAGGGATGTCTTTGAACCAGCAGGTGGCACTGTGAGACAGATGTCTGAACCCGTGCCCTGAGCCAGGGATGTTTTGAACCAGCAGGAGGCAGTGTGCTACAGATGTCTGAACCCGTGCCCTGAGCCAGGGATGTCTTTGAACCAGCAGGTGGCAGTGTGCTACAGATGTCTGAACCCATGCTCTGAGCCCAGGATGTCTTTGAACCAGCATGTGGCAGTGTGCTACAGATGTCTGAACCCATGCCCTGAGCCAAGGATGTTTTGAACCAGCAGGAGGCAGTGTGAGACAGATGTCTGAACCCATGCCCTGAGCCAGGGATATTTTGAACCAGCAGGAGGCAGTGTGAGACAGATGTCTGAACCCATGCCCTGAGCCAGGGATGCCTTTGAATCAGCAGGTGGCAGTGTGCTACAGATGTCTGAATCCATGCCCTGAGCCAGGGATGTTTTGAACCAGCAGGTGGCAGTGTGATACAGATGTCTGAACCCATGCCCTGAGCCAGGGATGTCTTTGAACCAGCAGGTGGCAGTGTGCTACAGATCTCTGAACCCATGCTCTAAGCCAAGGATGTCTTTGAACCAGCATGTGGCAGTGTGCTACAGATGTCTGAACACATGCCCTGAGCCAAGGATGTTTTGAACCAGCAGGAGGCAGTGTGAGACAGATGTCTGAACACATGCCCTGAGCCAAGGATGTTTTGAACCAACAGGAGGCAGTGTGAGACAGATGTCTGAACCCATGCCCTGAGCCAGGGATGTTTTGAACCAGCAGGAGGCAGTGTGAGACAGATGTCTGAACCCATGCCCTGAGCCAGGGATGCCTTTGAATCAGCAGGTGGCAGTGTGCCACAGATGTCTGAATCCATGCCCTGAGCCAGGGATGTTTTGAACCAGCAGGTGGCAGTGTGATACAGATGTCTGAACCCTTGCCCTGAGCCAGGGATGTCTTTGAACCAGCAGGTGGCAGTGTGCTACAGATGTCTGAACCCATGCTCTGAGCCCAGGATGTCTTTGAACCAGCATGTGGCAGTGTGCTACAGATGTCTGAACACATGCCCTGAGCCAAGGATGTTTTGAACCAGCAGGAGGCAGTGTGAAACAGATGTCTGAACCCATGCCCTGAGCCAGGGATGTTTTGAACCAGCAGGAGGCAGTGTGAGACAGATGTCTGAACCCATGCCCTGAGCCAGGGATGCCTTTGAACCAGCAGGTGGCAGTGTGATACAGATGTCTGAACCCATGCCCTGAGCCAGGGATGTCTTTGAACCAGCAGGTGGCAGTGTGCTACAGATGTCTGAACCCATGCTCTAAGCCAAGGATGTCTTTGAACCAGCATGTGGCAGTGTGCTACAGATGTCTGAACACATGCCCTGAGCCAAGGATGTTTTGAACCAGCAGGAGGCAGTGTGAGACAGATGTCTGAACACATGCCCTGAGCCAAGGATGTTTTGAACCAGCAGGAGGCAGTGTGAGACAGATGTCTGAACCCATGCCCTGAGCCAGGGATGTTTTGAACCAGCAGGAGGCAGTGTGAGACAGATGTCTGAACCCATGCCTGAGCCAGGGATGCCTTTGAATCAGCAGGTGGCAGTGTGCCACAGATGTCTGAATCCATGCCCTGAGCCAGGGATGTTTTGAACCAGCAGGTGGCAGTGTGATACAGATGTCTGAACCCATGCCCTGAGCCAGGGATGTCTTTGAACCAGCAGGTGGCAGTGTGCTACAGATGTCTAAATCCATGCACTGAGCCAGGGATGCCTTTAAACCAGCAGGTGGCAGTGTGAGACAGATGTCTGAACCCATGCCCTGAACCAGGGATGTCTTTGAACCAGCAAGTGGCAGTGTGAGACAGATGTCTGAACCCATGCCCTGAGCCAGGGATGTCTTTGAAGCAGCAGGTGGCAGTGTGAGACAGATGTCTGAACCCATGCCCCGAGCCGGTGATGCCTTTGAACCAGCAGGTGGCAGTGTGATACAGATGTCTGAACCCATGCCCTGAGCCGGGGATGTCTTTGAACCAGCAGGTGGCAGTGTGCGACAGATGTCTGAACCCATGCCCTAGGCCAGGGATGTCTTTGAACCAGCAGGTGGCAGTGTGCTACAGATGTCTAAATCCATGCACTGAGCCAGGGATGCCTTTAAACCAGCAGGTGGCAGTGTGAGACAGATGTCTGAACCCATGCCCTGAACCAGGGATGTCTTTGAACCAGCAGGTGGCAGTGTGAGACAGATGTCTGAACCCATGCCCTGAGCCAGGGATGTCTTTAAAGCAGCAGGTGGCAGTGTGAGACAGATGTCTGAACCCATGCCCCGAGCCGGTGATGCCTTTGAACCAGCAGGTGGCAGTGTGATACAGATGTCTGAACCCATGCCCTGAGCCGGGGATGTCTTTGAACCAGCAGGTGGCAGTGTGCGACAGATGTCTGAACCCATGCCCTAGGCCAGGGATGTCTTTGAACCAGCAGGTGGCACTGTGAGACAGATGTCTGAACCCGTGCCCTGAGCCAGGGATGTTTTGAACCAGCAGGTGGCAGTGTGCTACAGATGTCTGAACCCGTGCCCTGAGCCAGGGATGTCTTTGAACCAGCAGGTGGCAGTGTGCTACAGATGTCTGAACCCATGCTCTGAGCCCAGGATGTCTTTGAACCAGCATGTGGCAGTGTGCTACAGATGTCTGAACCCATGCCCTGAGCCAAGGATGTTTTGAACCAGCAGGAGGCAGTGTGAGACAGATGTCTGAACCCATGCCCTGAGCCAGGGATATTTTGAACCAGCAGGAGGCAGTGTGAGACAGATGTCTGAACCCATGCCCTGAGCCAGGGATGCCTTTGAATCAGCAGGTGGCAGTGTGCTACAGATGTCTGAATCCATGCCCTGAGCCAGGGATGTTTTGAACCAGCAGGTGGCAGTGTGATACAGATGTCTGAACCCATGCCCTGAGCCAGGGATATCTTTGAACCAGCAGGTGGCAGTGTGCTACAGATGTCTGAACCCATGCTCTAAGCCAAGGATGTCTTTGAACCAGCATGTGGCAGTGTGCTACAGATGTCTGAACACATGCCCTGAGCCAAGGATGTTTTGAACCAGCAGGAGGCAGTGTGAGACAGATGTCTGAACACATGCCCTGAGCCAAGGATGTTTTGAACCAGCAGGAGGCAGTGTGAGACAGATGTCTGAACCCATGCCCTGAGCCAGGGATGTTTTGAACCAGCAGGAGGCAGTGTGAGACAGATGTCTGAACCCATGCCCTGAGCCAGGGATGCCTTTGAATCAGCAGGTGGCAGTGTGCCACAGATGTCTGAATCCATGCCCTGAGCCAGGGATGTTTTGAACCAGCAGGTGGCAGTGTGATACAGATGTCTGAACCCTTGCCCTGAGCCAGGGATGTCTTTGAACCAGCAGGTGGCAGTGTGCTACAGATGTCTGAACCCATGCTCTGAGCCCAGGATGTCTTTGAACCAGCATGTGGCAGTGTGCTACAGATGTCTGAACACATGCCCTGAGCCAAGGATGTTTTGAACCAGCAGGAGGCAGTGTGAAACAGATGTCTGAACCCATGCCCTGAGCCAGGGATGTTTTGAACCAGCAGGAGGCAGTGTGAGACAGATGTCTGAACCCATGCCCTGAGCCAGGGATGCCTTTGAACCAGCAGGTGGCAGTGTGATACAGATGTCTGAACCCATGCCCTGAGCCAGGGATGTCTTTGAACCAGCAGGTGGCAGTGTGCTACAGATGTCTGAACCCATGCTCTAAGCCTAGGATGTCTTTGAACCAGCATGTGGCAGTGTGCTACAGATGTCTGAACACATGCCCTGAGCCAAGGATGTTTTGAACCAGCAGGAGGCAGTGTGAGACAGATGTCTGAACACATGCCCTGAGCCAAGGATGTTTTGAACCAGCAGGAGGCAGTGTGAGACAGATGTCTGAACCCATGCCCTGAGCCAGGGATGTTTTGAACCAGCAGGAGGCAGTGTGAGACAGATGTCTGAACCCATGCCCTGAGCCAGGGATGCCTTTGAATCAGCAGGTGGCAGTGTGCCACAGATGTCTGAATCCATGCCCTGAGCCAGGGATGTTTTGAACCAGCAGGTGGCAGTGTGATACAGATGTCTGAACCCATGCCCTGAGCCAGGGATGTCTTTGAACCAGCAGGTGGCAGTGTGCTACAGATGTCTGAACCCATGCTCTGAGCCCAGGATGTCTTTGAACCAGCATGTGGCAGTGTGCTACAGATGTCTGAACACATGCCCTGAGCCAAGGATGTTTTGAACCAGCAGGAGGCAGTGTGAGACAGATGTCTGAACCCATGCCCTGAGCCAGGGATGTTTTGAACCAGCAGGAGGCAGTGTGAGACAGATGTCTGAACCCATGCCCTGAGCCAGGGATGCCTTTGAATCAGCAGGTGGCAGTGTGCTACAGATGTCTGAATCCAAGCCCTGAGCCAGGGATGTTTTGAACCAGCAGGTGGCAGTGTGATACAGATGTCTGAACCCATGCCCTGAGCCAGGGATGTCTTTGAACCAGCAGGTGGCAGTGTGCTACAGATGTCTAAACCCATGCCCTGAGCCAGGGATGCCTTTGAACCAGCAGGTGGCAGTGTGAGACAGATGTCTGAACCCATGCCCTGGATGATACAGATGTCTGAACCCATGCCCTGAGCCAGGGAATGTTTTGAACCAGCAGGTGGCAGTGTGAGACAGATGTCTGAACCCATGCCCTGGGCAAGTGATGTTTTGAAGCAGCAGGTGGCAGTGTGCTACAGATGTCTGAACCCATGCCCTGTGCCAGGGATGTCTTTGAACCAGCAGGTGGCAGTGTGAGACAGATGTCTGAACCCAGGCCCTGAGCCAGGGATGTCTTTGAACCAGGAGGTGGCAGTGTGAGACAGATGTCTGAACCCACGCCCTGAGCCAGGGATGTTTTGAAGCAGCAGGTGGCAGTGTGAGACAGATGTCTGAACCCATGCCCTGAGCCAGGGATGTCTTTGAACCAGCAGGTGGCAGTGTGATACAAATGTCTGAATCCATGCCCTGAGCCAAGGGTGTCTTTGAACTAGCAGGTGGCAGTGTGCTACAGATGTCTGAACTCATGCCCTGAGACAGGGATGTCTTTGAACCAGCAGGTGGCAGTGTGATACAGATGTCTGAACTCGTGCCCTGAGCCAGGGATGTCTTTGAACCAGCAGGTGGCAGTGTGCTACAGATGTCTGAACCCATGCCCTGAGCCAAGGGTGTCTTTGAACCAGCAGGTGGCAGTGTGATAAAGATGTCTGAACCCATGCCCTGGGCCAGTGACGTTTTGAAGCAGCAGGTGGCAGTGTGCGACAGATGTCAGAACCCATGGCCGGGGCCAGGGATGTCTTTGAAGCAGCAGCTGGCAGTGTGAGACAGATGTCTGAACCCACGCCCTGAGCCAGGTATGTCGTTGTACCAGCAGGTGGCAGTGTGAGACAGATGTCTGAACCCATGCCCGGGGCCAGGGATGTCTTTGAAGCAGCAGGTGGCAGTGTGAGACAGATGTCTGAACCCACGCCCTGAGCCAGGTATGTCGTTGAACCAGCAGGTGGCAGTGTGCTACAGATGTCTGAACCCATGCCCTGAGCCAGGGATGTCTTTGAACCAGCAGGTGGCAGTGTGATAAAGATGTCTGAACCCATACCCTGAGCCAGGGATGTCTTTGAACCAGCAGGGTGGCAGTGTGATACAGATGTCTGAACCCATGCCCTGGGCCAGTGACGTTTTGAACCAGCAGGTGGCAGTGTGCTACAGATGTCTGAACCCATGCCCTGAGCCAGGGATGCCTTTGAATCAGCAGGTGGCAGTGTGCTACAGATGTCTGAATCCATGCCCTGAGCCAGGGATGTTTTGAACCAGCAGGTGGCAGTGTGATACAGATGTCTGAACCCATGCCCTGAGCCAGGGATGTCTTTGAACCAGCAGGTGGCAGTGTGCTACAGATGTCTGAACCCATGTTCTGAGCCAAGGATGTCTTTGAACCAGCATGTGGCAGTGTGCTACAGATGTCTGAACACATGCCCTGAGCCAAGGATGTTTTGAACCAGCAGGAGGCAGTGTGAGACAGATGTCTGAACCCATGCCCTGAGCCAGGGATGTTTTGAACCAGCAGGAGGCAGTGTGAGACAGATGTCTGAACCCATGCCCTGAACCAGGGATGCCTTTGAACCAGCAGGTGGCAGTGTGCTACAGATGTCTGAACCCATGCCCTGAGCCAGGGGTGTTTTGAACCAGCAGGAGGCAGTGTGCTACAGATGTCTGAATCCATGCCCTGAGCCAGGGATGTTTTGAACCAGCAGGAGGCAGCGTGATACAGATGTCTGAACCCATGCCCTGAGCCAGGGATGTTTTGAACCAGCAGGAGGCAGCGTGATACAGATGTCTGAACCCATGCCCTGAGCCGGGGATGTCTTTGAACCAGCAGGTGGAAGTGTGAGACAGATGTCTAAACCCATGCCCTGAGCCAGGGATGTTTTGAACCAGCAGGAGGCAGTGTGCTACAGATGTCTGAATCCATGCCCTGAGCCAGGGATGTTTTGAACCAGCAGGAGGCAGCGTGATACAGATGTCTGAACCCATGCCCTGAGCCAGGGATGTTTTGAACCAGCAGGAAGCAGTGTGATACAGATGTCTGAACCCATGCCCTGTGCCGAGGATGTCTTTGAAATAGCAGGTGGCAGTGTGAGACAGATGTCTGAACCCATGCCCTGAGCCAGGGATGTTTTGAACCAGCAGGTGGCAGTGTGATACAGATGTCTGAACCCATGCCCTGGGCCAGTGATGTTTTGAAGCAGCAGGTGGCAGTGTGCTACAGATGTATGAACCCGTGCCCTGAACCAGGGATGTCTTTGAACCAGCAGGTGGCAGTGTGCTACAGATGTCTGAACCCATGCCCTGGGCCAGTGATTATACAGATGCCTGAACCCATGCCCTGAGCCAAGGGTGTCTTTGAACCAGCAAGCGGCAATGTGATACAGATGTCTGAACCCACGCCCTGAGCCAGGGATGTTTTTGAACCAGCAGGTGGCAGTGTGATACAGATGTCTGAACCCACGCCCTGAGCCAGGGATGTTTTTGAACCAGCAGGTGGCAGTGTGATACAGATGTCTGAACCCATGCCCTGAACCAGGGATGTCTTTGAACCAGCAGGTGGCAGTGTGCTACAGATGTCTGAACCCATGCCCTGGATGATACAGATGTCTGAACCCATGCCCTGAGCCAGGGAATGTTTTGAACCAGCAGGTGGCAGTGTGAGACAGATGTCTGAACCCATGCCCTGGATGATACAGATGTCTGAACCCATGCCCTGAGCCAGGTAATGTTTTGAACCAGCAGGTGGCAGTGTGAGACAGATGTCTGAACCCATGCCCTGAGCAAGTGATGTTTTGAAGCAGCAGGTGGCAGTGTGAGACAGATGTCTGAACCCATGCCCTGAGCCAGGGATGTCTTTGAACCAGCAGGTGGCAGTGTGAGACAGATGTCTGAACCCATGCCCTGAGCCAGGGATGTCGTTGAACCAACAGGTGGCAGTGTGCTACAGATGTCTGAACCCATGCCCTGAGCCAGGGATGTCTTTGAACCAGCAGGTGGCAGTGTAATACAGATATCTGAACCCATGCTCTGAGCCAGGGATTTTTTGAACCAGCAGGTGGCAGTGTGAGACAGATGTCTGAACCCAGGCCCTGGGACGGGGATGTCTTTGAACCAGCAGGTGGCAGTGTGAGGCAGATGTCTGAACCCATGCCCTGAGCCAGGGATATTTTGAACCAGCAGGTGGCAGTGTGCTACAGATGTCTGAACCCATGCCCTGAGCCGGGGATGTCTTTGAACCAGTAGGTGGCAGTGTGAGACAGATGTCTGAACCCATGCCCTGAGCCAGGGATGTTTTGAACCAGCAGGTGGCAGTGTGATACAGATGTCTGAACCCATGCCCTGGGCCAGTGATGTTTTGAAGCAGCAGGTGGCAGTGTGCTACAGTTGTATGAACCCGTGCCCTGAACCAGGGATGTCTTTGAACCAGCAGGTGGCAGTGTGCTACAGATGTCTGAACCCATGCCCTGGGCCAGTGATTATACAGATGCCTGAACCCATGCCCTGAGCCAGGGATGTTTTTGAACCAGCAGGTGGCAGTGTGATACAGATGTCTGAACCCACGCCCTGAGCCAGGGATGTTTCTGAACCAGCAGGTGGCAGTGTGATAAAGATGTCTGAACCCATGCCCTGAGCCAGGGATGTTTTTGAACCAGCAGGTGGCAGTGTGATACAGATGTCTGAACCCATGCCGTGAGCCAGGGATGCCTTTGAACCAGCAGGTGGCAGTGTGCTACAGATGTCTGAACCCATACCCTGAGCCAGGGATGTTTTGAACCAGCAGGTGGCAGTGTGATACAAATGTCTGAACCCATGCCCTGAACCAGGGATGTCTTTGAACCAGCAGGTGGCAGTGTGCTACAGATGTCTGAACCCATGCCCTGGATGATACAGATGTCTGAACCCATGCCCTGAGCCAGGGAATGTTTTGAACCAGCAGGTGGCAGTGTGAGACAGATGTCTGAACCCATGCCCTGGATGATACAGATGTCTGAACCCATGCCCTGAGCCAGGGAATGTTTTGAACCAGCAGGTGGCAGTGTGAGATAGATGTCTGAACCCATGCCCTGAGCCAGGGATGTCTTTGAACCAGCGGGTGGCAGTGTGATACAGATGTCTGAACCCATGCCCTGAGCCAAGGAGGCGTTTGAACCAGCAGGTGGCAGTGTGATACAGATGTCTGAACCCATGCCCTGAGCCAGGGATGTCATTGAACCAACAGGTGGCAGTGTGATACAGATGTCTGAACCCATGCCCTGAGCCAGGGATGTCTTTGAACCAGCAGGTGGCAGTGTAATACAGATATCTGAACCCATGCTCTGAGCCAGGGATTTTTTGAACCAGCAGGTGGCAGTGTGAGACAGATGTCTGAACCCATGCCCTGAGCCAGGGATGTCTTTGAACCAGCGGGTGGCAGTGTGATACAGATGTCTGAACCCATGCCCTGAGCCAAGGAGGCGTTTGAACCAGCAGGTGGCAGTGTGAGACAGATGTCTGAACCCATGCCCTGAGCCAGGGATGCCTTTGAACCAGCAGGTGGCAGTGTGATACCGATGTCTGAACCCATGCCCTGGGGCAGTGATGTTTTGAAGCAGCAGGTGGCAGTGTGCTACAGATGTCTGAACCCATGCCTTGGGCCAGTGATGATACAAATGTCTAAACCCATGCCCTGAGCCAGGGATGTTTTGAACCAGCAGGTAGCAGTGTGCTACAGATGTCTGAACCCATGCCCTGAGCCAGGGATGTCTTTGAATCAGCAGGTGGCAGTGTGCTACATATGTCTGAACCCATTCCTTGAGCTGGTGATGCTTGCTGGCCAGCAGGTGGCAGTGTGACTGTGTGACACAAATGTGTTGAAACTCTGAACAGGATCAGATCATGCTTTTGAAGCAAAAGGGGGCAGAGTGAAAGAGAAAGTGGTGCTACAAATGTCTGGAGGCCCTATATAGGATCAGTACCGGCAAGGCTCGAGTCGGGGTACCACGCGGGTGGACGGTGTCACCCCACTTATTTTACCTGGTGGATGCCGTCTCCCCTGCGAAACAGTTAGACTTCACTCTTTGGCCTCTCTGGGGCGAGATCGGAGCTCACAGCATGCTGCTCACTAGCTGACTTCTCAGATACAATCGCATCTAAAGGGTGAGCGAGGTGAGGCAATGAGTCTGATGGTGCAAGCCACCTTTCGTGACGTCACTTCCTGTCGTGATGTCACTTCCGGTGACAGCGTCCCCCCACTTCTTTTTTGAGGACTTTTGCCCTGAGTACCAACAGGTGGTGTTCTAATGGTGTACTCAAGCCCTCAGCAGGTTATCAGTACTGCTGTTAAACCAGCAGGTGGCACTGTGATAAAGATGCCTTGGAGTTGTAATACCACAGAACCAGAAGGTGGCGGTGCAATACCAATTTCTGTAGGCCGTACAATGTTAAATAAAAATAGTTCCAAAGATCTCTAGGTCTGAGAAGTCATTTCACCTAAAATGTGTAATCGAGATTCTTCAGATCAATGGCATTTACCCAAAAACAATATATTGTTTTACTTCTGAGAATTGACTTTTTATTGCTTTTACATTGTAACTGAGATAGCTTGACCAGAGCTCTATGCCAGTGGGGCAGAGCGGGTCCGGACCAAACTGCCATATGTGCATTATCGGCAGGGGCCTCCAGAACCGCACATCTGGCCACAACAGGGTATCAAATGCAACAAATAGCCCTATTCCTGCAGAAAAGGGGGCCCCAAAATGCTATCTGTGAGTCCCTGCCCTGGTTCAGAGAGGCTCCTCCTCCTGCTGACGACGGACGGCGTCAGAGCCTGGTGGACGGATGCTCGGTCACACGTGTCGGGGGTGTGCCGTCCACCGCGTCACAGGTGCACTATAGCTACGGCACGCTCTGGTCATATGGGGGAACAGGTATGTGTGTGGTGTAGCGGTCTAGTGTACCGCACACATCGCACCATGACGTCATCAGATATCCGGCGGCGGCCATGATCTCGATTGGCGCCGCGGACTCCGTATAGTTAGGATCACGATTCCGGCGCTCCCGGAAGAGATTAATTAAATAATTAAGAAGTGACTAATAACCTTCACCAGTGTCACTGGTAGTTTGTGCAGGCCAGAGTGGGGTAATAACCAACTTTACAATGGCGACGAGGCAGTGACGGTGCCGGCCGACTCAGGGAGGCACCTAGAACCCACAACAGGGCAGGGACAGCAGCGTGCCCAGCCCCCACTCATCTGCACGTGCCAGAAGCGGACCCCGTCCATACACTATGGTACCGGGAGCGTGGCAGAGACACCGCGACCACGCAGCCAGACCACATAGCCACGCCACCAAAGCAAAGGCGTCCACTGGGGCCACCACCAACGTCGCAGCACGAAGCCGCCAGACGACGACGCGCAGCCTGCAGCGCAAGTGGATCGGCGAGGGAGCACAACAAGTAGGCCTCCGGTAAGCTGGCGCACTGGGGCGACACCCCAGAGGGGACGGAAAGTAGCCCCCAGGAGGACAGCGTGACAGCTGAGCACGAACACCTCGGCACGGGCCCCCAGGGCGGCGCAGAAGACCCAGAGCCATGAGCCAACGAGACCAGGAACGTGTGTGCGCAGACATTTTCATTGACGAACCCTTTGCCCTTCCTGCCCAAGGTTGGGGAACCAGAGATGCCCTGGGAGGACTGGAAACCATGCTTCCTCAACTACCTATCGGCGTTAGAAGAGGAAGGTGGAGAAGAGTTCACCAGCGCACGACGCAAGAAAATACTACTACATAACCTGGGCCCAGCAGGTCAACGTCAATACCTCCACCTAGTGAAAAAGGAAAGACCAGCTGCAGACACTGACGTGTTTCAGCATGCATTAGAGGATCTAGCTGCGCACCACCGTCCTGTCGTATGCACAGCCATAGACCGATACAATTTCTTCCAAAGAAAACAGGCAAAGGGAGAAACAGTGGACGAATACGTGGCACCGCTACAAAAATTATCCGTCACATGTAAGTTTGGCGCCCTACATGAGGAATTAATAAGAGACCAGATAATTATGCACACGATCAACACGTCCGTACAAGAGAAGCTGTGGGTAAATGGCGATGCACCATTAAAAGAAGTCGTGGCCTTAGTGAAAAAAGTGGAGATGTCAAAAAGGTGCGCTGAAGCAGCCAAACAAGAACGCAGCCATGCAGCGGTGTACAAGGTTTTGGACAGGAAGACGACGGAAACCAAACAGACCACAGGACAAACAGGAACACGCAATAAGAAGAAGTTTACACCCAAACCCAACAGGTCGCAAGGCTTCAGGAGCTGGAACACGGACGCGTGTTACAGGTGCGGAAGCAACACACACGCACCCAACGACAAAGGGTGTCCAGCGTTCGGTGCCAAATGCTCTTATTGTGGGATCATGGGGCACTACGAGAAGGTCTGCAGGAGGAAGACCTTCAGAAGCGAAGTCAAGTACATAGCGTCAGACTCATGCAAAGAGAATGAAGAGGAGGAGACCGAGGAGGACGATGAAATCCTGATGGTGGGAGAGCAAATTCTGGGATTGGGGTGCGCCACAGATAAGAAGCCCAAGTGTGAGATGACGATAGGAGACATACCAATCACCATGGTGGCCGACTCTGGATCACCATACACGATCATTCAGAGAAGTGTGTGGGAGAGGGAGTTCGAACCCAAGACCAACCAGCACCTACTACCGTCGGACATCCACCCGGTGATGTTCACGGGCGAACGTATCCCAATGGTGGGATACTGCTGGATGCCATTCAAATTTAAAGGTAGAACAACAGGAGGAAAACTATACGTGGCAGAGAAGGGGCCGTCCGTGTTGGGCTGGAGAGACCAAGGAGCCCTCGGTATAAAGCTAAACCCAGGAGGATGCACACAAGTCCTCATGACAGCAGACGCACTTGATACAGGGGCGCAAAGATGGCGAGAAGAGTATCCAGCCGTGTTCCAAGAAACCATAGGGCGTATGGCGAAATTCACGCACAAAATCTGCTTGAAGGAAGGGGCTCAACCCTCATGCCACAAAGTACGCAACATTCCGGTCAGATGCAGAGCTGCAGTACAGGAGGAACTACAGAGGTTGGAAGAGAACGGGGTAATAGAAGCAATCGACAGCGCCGAGTGGTTGGCGCCATTGGTGGTTGCCCAAAAGCCAAACGGAAAGGTGAGATTGTGCGTGGATCTCCGCGAGCTGAACAAGAACATTGTCGTGGACAAGTTCGCGCTCCCCAAAATAAATGAAATGCTGGTGAAGACTAGGGGTGTGCGATGGTTTACCACAATTGACTTGACATCAGCGTACCATCAGGTAGCGTTACACAAATCCTGCAACCATCTCACAGCGTTCATTACCCCATTCGGCTGTTATAAATTCTTGAGGATGCCATTTGGGTTGGCCTCGGCGGCCGCCGTATTCCAAGAGTTGATGTATCGCCTGTTTCATAACATGGAAGGCATCCAGTTTTTTCAAGATGACATATTGGTGATGGGGACAACAAGAGAAGATCACGACAGAAAAGTGAGGACAGTACTAACTACACTGATGCAGAATGGGCTGACAGCCCAATGGGAAAAGTGCAAATTCAGTGTGAATTCAGTCACATACTTGGGGCACGAAATCAGCGATCGAGTGATCGAACCGAAGGCCTCGAACGTGACAGCAATCAGGGACTCTCCCACCACAGGGAACAAAGAAGACATCCGAACCTTCCTGGGGATGGCAGAGTTCTATAGTAAGTTTGTTCCCCACTTTGCCTCAAAAACGCACTGTATGCGACAACTATTGAAGGACAAATCAACGTTCAAGTGGACTGAAACAGAACAGAAGGAGTTTGAAGAAATGAAACGGAACATCTGTGAAGCCGTGCCCATACAAGGGTTTGACCAAGACGCCTTGACCATATTGACCACACACGCCAGCGACCGTGGATTGGGCGCAGTGCTGACGCAACGCACAGATGAAGGAGGAAGTGCCATGATAAGCTTTTCATCGTGGCACTTCCTCGAACGAGCGAAAGTTCAGCGTCGTAGAAAAAGAAATGCTGGCGGCGATATGTGCAATGGAGAGGTTTCGGCAGTTTCTGTGGGGCGGGAAGTTTTTACTACGCACTGACCACAAACCCTTGATGAAAGTGCTCACGTCGAGCGGACACGACCACGCGACGCCCAGGATAGCGAAAATGACGTTGAGGCTACTAGACTATGTGTACGAGGTCGAGTACATACCAGGCCACAAAAACAAGGTAGCAGACTTCTTGAGCAGAGCGGCGTCCAAAGAGAGAGCTGAAGACCAGGCCTGCAGCGAATGGGAAGACTACGCCATAGCAACCACAGGGGACCCTGAAAGAGCCATAAGTGCCCAGGAATGGGAAGCGGAGTATGCCAAAGATACAACGCTCAACGCCGTGAAGTCATACATGACCACAGGGTGGCCGGACAAGAGGCTGCAGGACAATGGTGTAAAACAATATTGGGAAATCCGAGAGGAGCTCTCCATTGACGACAATCCATGTTTCCTGCTGAGGGGCGCCAAAGTAGTCCCCCCACAGTCCTTGACGAATCAACTCCTAGCTATAGGGCACGAAGGACATCTTGGCATCATCAAGACCAAATGGAGAATGAAAGAAGACTACTGGTGGCCAGGGATGGACCTACAAATTGAGAAATATGTCCGTGCATGCGAACAATGCAGCAATGCCAACAAGACCCAAAGGATGCAACGTCCACCCCTCGGGAAGTACGACTGCCCAGAAAACCCGTGGGAAGAAATATCCATTGACATTCTGGGGCCAATTCTGGATGGACAAGGCACGCCGAAATACCTCACCGTACTCATAGATAGGTACTTGAAGTGGCCAGAAGTGGACATCACAGAGAACACAGAAACAGAAACCATACTGGTGTTTCTTACTGATACTTTCATAAGGGAGGGTATACCCAAGGGAATACTAAGTGACAATGGGCCGCAGTTCGTCTCAGCCAAATGGGATGCGTATATGGAGAGGAACGGCATAGCTGTGAGGCGCACACCGATATACCACCCCGCGGGAAACGGCCTCGTGGAACGATTCAATAGAGTGATCATGGGGTCGGTCCAGGCAGCCATCAGCCAGGGCAAAGACTGGGAAAAGGAAATAAAAAGGCTGATGTGGGCCTACCGCATAACGCCTACGGCCACAGGGTACAACCCGTTCAGGATACTGAGAGGACGCGAACCGTTCACCAAGGACAACATTGCTTGGAAACACCTGACAGTTCAGAGCCACTGGTCACCGGCCGTAGTCCAGAAGAATTTGGAGAAGGCACAGTCGGTGTACGCTGAACATTTTGACAAGAGGCACAGCTCCAAGGAAACCACGTTGGAGAGAGGAGAGTGGGTGAGAGTAAGGAACCCCATAGTGAAGAAGAAGGGCGACAGCAAATTTACCCCACCATTGCAAGTCATGGAACCGTACTCAAGATCAGCACTCCTCAGCGACGGCAAAGTATGGTCTCAAGACCGGATGGCGAAGTGCAACCGCGTGGAGAATTGGAACTACGTAAGTGAGACGAAGTTTGACAAGCCGAGGAAGGAGGAGCACCCTGGGAGCAATAGGGAAGGAGAAGGCACCTCGAAATACAGGACAGGCCAGGCTACGGGAAACGAGCCATGGGTACAGGCGACCCAAGTATCGGCGAGAGTAGAACTGGATGAAGAGACTGAGCGTGAAGGCCAGGACACTGGGGACACACAGAACTGTGAACTCACACAACAGTCTCCCATCAGAGGAACCCACGGTATACAGACACGTAGAGGCAGGAAAATCCCCTCACCAGAAGGTTTGAAGCGAATGACATGACCTGCAAGTAAGACTGTTCAATATCGTTGTTATTGTTAAAGGGGGGAGATGTGGTGTAGCTGTCTAGTGTACCGCACACGTCGCACCATGACGTCATCGGATATCCGGCGGCGGCCATGATCTCGATTGGCGCCGCGGACTCCGTATAGTTAGGAGCGCGATTCCGGCGCTCTCGGGAGAGATTAATTAAATAATAAAGAAGTGACTAATAACCTTCACCAGTGTCACTGGTAGTTTGTGCAGGCCAGAGTGGGGTAATAACAACTTTACAATGTGCCCGCCGATTAACCTCCATATGAGGCCTTGTGGCTCTTCTGTTACAGCCTCTATAGTGAAGGTGGGTGAGTGCAGGGGATGGATGAGGGGAGGGAGGGGAGAGAGAGAGAGAGAGAGAGAGAGACAGAGAGAGAGGAAAGAAAGAGGGAGAAAAAGAGAGGAGAGAGAGAGATAGATAGAGAGAGACAAGGAGACAGGGAGAGAGAGAGAGGGGCAGAGAAACAGAGACAGAGAGGGAGAGGAAAGAGAGAGAGAGAGAGAAAGAGAGAGGAGAGAGAGAGAGAGAGAGATCGGGAGACAGGGAGAGAGAGAAGAAATGGAGGAGTGGAGAGAGAGAGAGAGAGAGAGAGAGAGAGAGAGAGAGAGAGAGAGAGAGAGAGAGAAAGAGAGAGAGGCAGAGGCAGAGAGAGAGAGAGAGAGAGAGAGAGGGCGAGAGAGAGATGTGCGGAGAGGAAGATGGCGTGCATAAGAGGGCACGTGGGGAGTGTGGTCGGGGATGGTAGAAACAAAAAAAAGGTAAATTTGAAATCTATTCTATAAAAACATAACAATGATTGTACGGTCCCCCCAAATATATTTAGGGATGTGGAGATGCATGCTGTGCTAAGGACACAACTCATGCTACAAAGCACCCCTAATGCCAGGTCAGCATTTCACGTAATGTCATGGATTTCACCCCGGCCGTGAGCGGGGCGGTGCTTTAAATGGAAAAAAATAAGTGCAGGTACCAAATTGAGATGTGGACCAGAGGGTGGAGCTTGGGGTGGGGCTAGGGGGCTGGGCTATGGGCAGCGCAAGGGGATCCCAGCAAGGGGCACCGTTTAAGCATTCATGCACGCAGACAGGGCATTCAGTACATGTATTTTAGAAACGTGTACATTAGCTGTGGCCCTCATTACTAAACCTTGGTCCATCCCACGTGCAGTGCTACATTATCACTATCACCTCCTTCCGCCTCAGTCTGGGTGCAAACCAGTGCTGCTGTAGTCTGCTATGCCGTACAAAAGGGGATGGTGATGGACGGAGCATCTGAACCAATCAAACACTCACACCCAGTCAACTGATCTGGGTTTAATCCATCACCGTTCTTCAGCCCACTCTGCCACCCCAGTTCAGACATGGCCATATGCAAATCAGTCTGACCCTGTGCCTCATGGGAACAGTCAAGCCCGAACTGCCAAGCCATGCCTTCCCTGGACCGGAAACAAGCTTCCGAGGACCGGTTTCTGGCATTCCAGCCGTCTTCAGCCCGGCTTGCTTGAATCCAGTGGCCAAGTGAGCAAGGGACTCACATCTGAGCATACCCTGCCACACTTAGTCTGCTATGCCAGCAGGAAGCTGCCTCTTCGATTTCCCGAGAGTCACGAGATATGCCTGTTAGCAGGTCCTGCTCTCACCCCTACAGTGCTATGGACTACACAGAGCCTAAGTGGGCACTGTGTCCGTCATCACAGTGTCAGTCTGGCCCCTCCCAATAATCCTGCCAGCTCTGAATGAATGCCTACGGGCCGGGGCTCAATTAGCACATTGAAAGGTGAGATTAGCACTCAATCAGAGTGCGTCAGGAAAACGGACCCACTCGTTGGCCGCTGTGTTATGCTTTTTAGCAAATGCCAACTTCACTGAACTTCGGTTACATCCCCTTGAGTACCGGTACTCTCTTTGGACAAAGAGAAGTTCCGGTACTCCAGCGCCCAAAATTTTGAAGTGCCAGTACTCAGTACCGGTGAGTACCGGCCCATTTAAAGCAATGGTTTGGGTCAGTAATTGAACGGAAGTCCCGGGTTCACTCGTTGACGCACTGTGTGACTTGCTGCCCATCGCTGGCCTGCGTCATCCCCTCTCACCTGTGCCTAGAAGTGCCTGCGCCTAGAGGTGCGTGTACCCCCTCCGTCCCTGCACCAGCCCGGACCCCTGTAAAGTCTGCTGCTTTCAAGTCAGACCCACAGCTGAATGACTTTCCCAACAGCAGTGATCCTACCTGGAAAGCAGCCCCACGAGAGACATAACTAGCGCCTTGAGACCCTCCGGGTGAGTAGTGCGCTATATAAATGCTGTGATTGATTGATTGATTGATTGATAACCATGTTTGAAGATACACTCTCTACAAGGATGCAACATATTGAACATAGAACTTTAATGAATGATTCCAATAACAGTAAGCATGTAACAAAGGACATAAAGGAAAGACTATACACTCCAACCCCGGCGCCCAGTCTTCATCAGGCTGCCTTCCTGCTGCGCTGCCGGAGGGGTGTGGGAGAGACCCCCCCCCGTTTCCACCTCTCCACTCCTGAAAAGCGCCATTGCCTAGCTACCAAGGCCAGCTCGGCGGTGAATAGAGGCGCTTTACATGTCTCTATAAACAATCCTTCGGCAGAAAAAAGCATCCGCACACAGAAGGTGTTCTCTGATGGCCCCCATTCAGGATGGCACCCGGGCACAATGGGTGGGGGGAGGGGCCTGAACCGCTGCCAAAGCGTGAGTCTAGGGGTGACGGCTCCGGGGGCTGAGCAGCAGCGAACCTGCAAGTGACACCCATTGTGGGCCTGTGCGGAGTCTGCGCAGGAGCGCGGAGGGCGCTGATATAGCGCCTAGCGCCAAGCCAAACATTGCAGCACTCAATGCAAAGCAGCGCTACATAAACGGACGCTACTATAGCGCCTAATGCCAAACAGCGTTTTATGCTACGCAAACAAATAATGGACGGAATGCTGAAAAAATCATACATTCACCACCAGTTAAGATATATGTGTTAAATCCACCATCCTTTTGCTCACCATGCCACACAAACTGGAATGGCATGGTGAGTAGGGGTGGGCGGAATTTGCACAGTCGCGCTACGCAAAGCACAGCGAAACGGTAAAAAATCTCTGCAAGCACGCAGAGTTCCGCGAACACGCAGAATTGCGTGTTCTGCCCATTCGCAATGCTTTTTTCCTGCTCGCGAACGCTGTTTGTGTTCTCGGAGGGAAATATCTTGTGAACACACATTTTGAAAGTGCAAACAAGCAAAAAATTCCGCAAAGCCGCGGATCGCGGAATTTTTGGCAATTCCACGTGCTCTGCGTAACGCAAAATTACCCAAATTCCATAAATTCCACGAGCGGAACGGAATTTACCGCCCAGGCCTAATGGTGAGCAAAAAAACGATGGATTTAGGCCCAGATCTCTGTACTGGGGGTGAATGTATGACATTGTTCTGCATTCTGTCTATCAATTGTTCTTTTTGCATTTGTCACCCCGGGGACGGGGATGCTTGTTTTCAGTCCAGGGAGGACCGGCCCTGGAAGTTTGGGCTGGACTGTTCCCATTGGACGCAGGGTCAATAAACAGATATTACTCTGATTCTAGTGCTAGGCAGGGATGTGAGAACAGATATTACTACAGTACCTACTGCTAGGCAGGGAGGCATGAACAGATATTCCTATACTACCTAGTACTAAGCAACGGTGCATGAACAGATATTACTATAGCACCTAGCGGTAAGCAGGGTTGTGTGAACAGATATAACTAAAGCACCTAGTATTAGGCATGAATGGGTGAACATATATAACTAGTGCTACGCAGGGATGCATGATCGGATACTACTATGTTACCTAGTGCTATTCGGGATAATGATAGAGGGCCCGAAACACAGAATTAACTTAAGACTGGCCCGGAGACGGAGCTTGCGGCCCAGAGGTGGAGATTTCAGCAATGGCTAAATCCCCACCTCCGAGCCGGAAGCTCTGCCTCCAAGCTGCAAGCTACGCCTCCGGGCCGGAAGCTCCGCCTCCAAGCCGGAAGCCCCGCCTCTGGGCCAGAAACTCCGCCCCCGGGCCGGAATTTCCAGCCCGAGTGGCGGACGTAAAGTTAGTAGTCTTAAATCTATTCTGTCTGTCGGCAGAAATTGTGAACGGTGCGGGTCGAATCAGCTCATACGGCAAGGGTCGCGGGACTTTGAAGCAACCTTTGTTTATACACGGGACATCGCTCGCATATTTAAATTATGGAATAATGTAACTCAGACTCCCCGCTGACCGTTCATATCTTAGTCTCATTTTTAACATCAGGCACTAAGGAATTAGCTGCGAAATTGAATACTTGATCCCCACCTCAGCACGCTGATCAGCGCTTCAAAAGCCACTTTAAAGAAACATAGGGCGTCCTGCCTTCTGATATTTATTGAAGACGTTTCTGTGACTCCACCGCATCCGGTGTCATTGATCCCCTGGTATCTGCACGATTACGATGAAAAAGGTCCTGATGAATGTGGCCTAGAGCTGCCGAAACGCGCGTAGACCTGCTGCGAGGGCCAAAAGCGACATCTTGGGGCCCATACTTTAGCACTTTCATCTTGCTAATTATAAATTCAGTTCCTTTCTCCATCTTAGTATGACGTTTGATTGTGGTATGATTGTTAGCACGTGAGTATGTTGATGGATATTGTTGTTACCAAGGGGTAATTTTTTATATATAATTTTTTGTTGTTTATACTCATGATTTATCTGTGCTATTTCTGACTTTTTCATATAAATTGATACATTCTTTATGTGATTTCTGATTGAAAACAGTATTTATATGAATTGAAAAAATAAAAAAATAAAATGTTATATGTTTTTGAATAATCACAGTATAAAACTTGTTTTTGTCACCTGTTTGGGATATTTACAGATGTATTCACACAATTGAATTATAGGGCCATCATAGGAACGACCCCCTACATTATAGTGTTTTTCGCTCCCCTCTGTTCCTTGGCCATAATTAGCTCTTTTGAGGGGGTCCCATCGTACATGTTACTGAAAGTAGTAAGTTCATCCTGTGAATCCCGAAAGTAGTAAGTTCACTCTGTGAATCCCGAAAGTACTAAGTGCATTCTGTGAATACCAAATAGTAGTAAGTTTAGGATTTAGTCTTAAGTTCATTCTGTGAATCAGGCCCAGAGTACCTAGTGCTAAGCATGGATGTGTGAACAAATACAACAATAGCACTTAGTGTTACGCAACAACACATGAACTGTTATTGCTAAAGTGCCTAGTGCAAGGCAGGGATGCGCAAATGGCTATTGCTATAGTACCTGTTGCTAGGCAGGGATGAGGCCACAGATATTACTAAAGAACCTCGTGCTAGGCAGGGATGTGATAGCGGATATTACTATAGTACCTAGTGCTAAGCAGCGATGCATGAATGGATAATACTATAGTTCATCAAGTTTTAGACCCATCTCCCTGCTGCCCCATCCAGTAAAGATCTTGGACTTGGAGTGAGCGGTCAGTAAATCACTTTACCACTTCCTGGAAGAAAATCAACTGCTAGACAAGGCACAATTCGGGTTTCATCCAGGGCACGGAAATGAAACTGCCCTAGTGACAGTACTCGACAACCTAAGAATGAGGGCAGACAATGGCAATGCGACCGTATTGGTATTATTGGACATGTCTGCTGGGTTCGACACAGTGAATCATAGTATTTTGTTGAAGAGACTTGAGAATACTTGAGTGAAAGGACTGACACTAAAATGGCTGCAGTCATATTTGACAGGCAGGCAGAAGGCGGTGACAATTCCACCTTTCACATCCCCAAAGACTCCCGTGCGTCACGGGTTACCACAGGGATCAGCAATCAGCCCAGTTTTATTTAACATTTATTTGCGCCCACTCATTCCGATTATCAAGTCCTTTGGCATTGATTTAGTCAACTATGCCGAAGACACACAACTGGTGTTCTCTCTAGGAGATCAGGCAGGCTCTCTGGATAAATTCCAGGAGTGCATGCAAAGAACCACAAAATGACTCAGAAATAACTCCCTACTGTTCAATGGAGAAACAACAGAGAACGTATACTTGTCCACGACTAAAATTGCTCGTCCCTTTCCCTCAGAATTTAGACTCACCCCCACAGACAAACCCTTGACTCCAGTTAGAACAGTGCCAATCTGGGAGTTATGTTGGGTGATAACCTCCAGTTGGAGTCACAAGTTAATAAGACAGTGGGCACCTGATTTGCCCTGATTAGAGCCTCACGAATGATCCTCCCTCTGCTGCCCACTACTACAAGGGCACAGGTAGTGAGGAGTGTAATATTGAGCAGGTTGGACTATTGCAATCCCCTGTACCTGGGTGCACCAAACTCAGTAAGACTGAGGTTGCAAAGGATTCAGACTATAGCAGCCAAACTGGCTCTAAATTGGCAGCGCAGATCTTCAACATCGCCGGCTTTGAAGAACCTTGATTGGCTGCCAATCTGCCAAAGAATACAATTTAAATCCCTATGTACGGTGTTTAGAGCAGTACATGGGTTGGGCCCGAAATCCTTGACGAAAAAATGTGAGCGGTATGCTCCAAGGAGAAATCTCCATTCATCAAGCACAAATCTGGTAGCTACTACGAGATTTAAGAAGGTTAGGACTGGTGGGAGAGCCTTTGGTGTCGCAGCCTCATGGCTTTGGAATGATCTCCCCATAGATATTAGACAAATTCAAACCCTGCTTCCATTTAGAAAGAGGTTGAAGACCTGGCTCTTCCCGAGGGAGGAATAACTCGAGTCCTTCTTTATCTTTTGGATCGGTCATCTACATGCACACTGAGAACAGGATAAGTCTCAGCGCCAGGATACCCGTGGGGTGACAGCTGCGCTATATAAGTTTAAATTACATTACATAGTGCTTAGGCAGGGATGCGTGAACAGATGTTACTAACTATTGTACCTAAGATGCAAGTACAGTTATTACCATAGTATTTAGTACTAGACAGGGATCCGTGAACGGATATTAATATAGTACCAAGTGCTAGTCAGGGATGCATGAACAGATATTACTGAAGTACCTAGCGGTAGGCAGGGATGTGTGAACGTATATTACTATAGTGCCAAGTGCTAAGCAAAGGTGTGAATGGATATTACTATAGTACCTAGTGCTAGGCAGCGATGTGTGAGCAGATAATACTATAGTGACTAGGGCTAAACAGAGGTGTGAACGGATATTACTACAGTACATCGTGCTAGGCAGAGATGCGTGAATGGATATTACTATGGTGCCAAGTGTTAAGCAGAGGTGTGAATGGATATTACTATAGTACCTAGTGCTAGGCAGCGATGTGTGAGCAGATATTCCTATAGTGCCTAGTGCTATGCAGAGATGTGAACGGATATTACTACAATATCTAGTGCTTGGGAGCGATGTGTGAATGGATATCACTATGGTGCCTAGTGCTATGAAGGAATGCAATGCGGGAATGTATATTACTATAGTACCTGCTGCCAAGGAGAGATATGTGAACATATGCAACTATAGTACCAATCAATCAATCAGAACAGTTGTAAAGTGCCCTACTCACCCGTAAGTGTCTCAAGGCGCTGGGGGGGTTGCTCCTACTGCTCGAATAGCCAGGTCTTGAGTAGCCTCCTGAAGGTTAGTAGGTCCTGGGTCTGCTGTAGGAGAATGGGGATGGTGTTCCAGGTTTTTACGGCAAGGTGAGAGAACGATCTGCAGCCGGTGGTCACTCTTCGGGTGCGGGGGGCGGTGGCGAGGGCAAGGTCGGCAGAGCGCAGCTGGCGGTTCGGAGTGTAGAAGGTGAGTCGTCTGTTGAAGTATGCCAGTCCGGTGTTGTGGAGTGCTTTGTGTGCGTGTGTGAGGAGCTTGAAGGTGATCCTCTGGGTGACGGAGAGCCAGTGCAGGTCTCTCAGAAGGGGTGTGATGTGGTTGTGGCGAGGGATGTTGAGGATCAAGAATGCAGAGGTGTTCTGTATGTGTTGTAGTCGTTTCAGGAGTTTGGCAGAGGCTCCTGCGTAGAGGGCGTTTCCGTAGTCCAGCCTGCTGCTGACGAGGGCCTGGGTGACCGTTCTTCTTGTTTCAGTGGATATCCACCTGTAGATCTTGCAGAGCATGCGGAGGGTGTTGAAGCAGGAGGACGAGACGGCGTTGACTTGCTTTGTCACAGAGAGTGTTGAGTCGAGGATGAGCCCCAGGTTGCGTGCGTGTTTGGTGGGTGTCGGTGCTGCTCCCAGTGCAGTCGGCCACCAGGAGTCGTCCCAGGCCAAGGGGGTGGAGCTGAGGATGAGGACCTCCGTCTTGTCCGAGTTCAGTTTCTGGCGGCTGTTCTTCATCCACTCAGCGACGGCTTTCATTCCTTTGTGGAGGTTGGATACCAAGCGCTAGGCGATGATGTGTTAATAGATATTCCTATGGTGCCCAATACTAAGCTGAGATGGCGTGAACGGATATTACTATAGTACCTGGTGCTAGGCAGGGCTGTGTGAATGGATGTTACTAGAGTACCTAGTACTAGGCAGGGATGCAATTAGTGTCTAGTTGAGTTCATATATTTCCAAGAAAGGAAGTACTTTAATCACACAGTTATACTAAATACCACACACTTCAATGAACAAACACAAGTCAGTGATTCTGGGTACTATCTCGTGTACGTGCTACACCTCCCACGCCTCTGTTCCCACCAGAAGAACTCTCCAGATCTGGGTTACCCCTGTCTCTATGGACAACCAGGAGTAGCATGAGTCAGGCTCAGGTGCAGTTTCCATTACCCACTGTTCAAAAATGGATTGAGTTTTATCTTACTCCTTTCTCGTAATGGGTGAGTTCTCAGAAGTCCTTTCCACTGCCACCGCGCACCCAGCGTGGCTCTCCTGCACACTCGAAAGAGCTGCGGAGAACCACCAAGTAAATGTCAGAGTTTGTTGGCGCGGCATGGGCATCATTCAGTGGCATGCCCAGCCAGCCTCCCTGTCAGTGGTTGCGGTGTCTGGTCCTGCAGAGATGAGGGCAAGCACCCGGCTGCATGCTGGCGCAGCTCCGCTATAGTTGGTGTAGTCCACAGGTCAGACAATCAGCTCTCCTAAAGGGTTGCAGACTGAAGGAAGATGCAGTTACTAAGCGGTCCTCAGCAATCAGCAATAGCAGCCCCCATCCAGGCTTACTGCATGTGACAGATGCAGCCACAATTGGGTCTTCAACATACAAACGCTGCAGCCCTCTTCAGGCCTACTGTACTCGGCAGATACAGCCCCACCTGCGTCTTCTGTGATCATGTAACTGCAGACCCCACTGGGACATTGGCAATCATGAGATAGGGATCCCTGCCAGGAAACTGAGGGGATTCTGGGGAGGCCTACTGGCAACAGGGTCCATCCAAATCACTTTTGTGAAATTTGCTTCTAGCTTGGCACCCCACAGCCACCAGGGACAAACTGGACCCGCACTTTCATTGGACAGTCTCTCACCCAGCAGGGGCAGAGAATCAGGCAGGTGTGTAGACACTTCAGGGAAGGTACACAGCTCCTCCTGCAGGAAATCCAGACTTCAGGTGATGTTCCCTCACCCCTGGAAGACTGTCAGGTAGGTACAAGGTTGGGTTTCACCGTTTGAGTACTCAGCGGAGCACTCTTGTCCTTGGCAATAGAGGAACTGGAACAAAGTGGTGTGGATGGGCCCACTTTTATACACAACGTCTAGACAGGGGATGTGGATCCACTGTCTTAAACTGTGGAACCGATTTGTGGTGGCTCTTCTTTCAAGTGTCCTTTTAAGGCTGCTCTCCGGACACAGCCTTTGTGTGGAGTGAGGCTTCTCACCGGAGATAGCGCTGAGGCTGTCTCCACCTTCGAGCACCCACAAGACCGCACAAAAGAGGTGTAAGGTTTCTGCACCTTGGAGTCATCAGCTCAAGGAAAGGGTTAGACCTCTCCAAGAGAGATCCTCACCTTTCACAATGGAGTCTGCTGTTCCAACCCTGACCCCTACCAAATGGCAGTGCACATGAAGACTGAGCAGCAGGGCCGTACCATTCACAAGGATCAATGAGGGCCATATTATCAAGAAAGGGCGATACATTATCTCAGCTTTTATCTGCAGGAAACTGCCGCTACAGCGGCGATAATGGGCTTGATAATAGGCCCTTGTGAATTCCCATAGAAGCCCAGGTTAACACCAGAACCTGGGCTTCTATGGGAATTCATAAGGGCATATTATCAAGCCCATTATCGCCGCTTTAGCTGCAGTTAACTGCCGATAAAACCGGTGATAATGTATTGCCTTTTCTTGATAATATGGCCCCGAATTTCTAAATTTCTAAATTTCCCCCTCCCACCCACGAGATACCAGGGACATCTCAGCTGTGGAACCTCCGTGACTTGCCTGACTCCGTGTAAGGCGGCCGCTCCACCCTCCCTCCTGGATCCATAGCGCTGCTTGTGGTATCGTAGCGCTGCTCCCAAACCTCTGGCATCATTGTTATTTAACTAATTAGATCTGCACTCGCTCTATCTGCGTAGCGCTCAGCATTACTCTGCTTGTAGTGTGTTTTCCATGTGAACTGTGATTTTAAGCATTGTTTAGCCAGATTTGCTTACAGCATTTAGGAAAGGTGTGCATTGCTCTCACTTAATTAAATCTGTTATTCTGCCCGTGTTCCAGCGCCAGCTCGCACTTCCCGGTCCTGTTGTTTATCTCCCCGTCCATTTTGTTGTGCCTGCAGCCCGTCCCTCCCCCTACGCTCCCGCCTCCCACCTCCCCCTCCCACGCTCCGCCCCCTCCACTATCCATTTAAGATTGATGAGCCAACGCGCAGCGTCCACGCGCTACGACCGCGCCGAAGGTGCGCCAAAGGTAAGCCCGTCTACGCCCGTCCACGCCTGGACCGCGCCCAGCGCCAGACCCCCTGGTTCCCGCATTGCCCAGCCCACTCGCATCACTTACGATGCCACCACCCTCCTAGCCCTTAACCCCGGCCGCTCCCCCGAATGCGTCCAAGCCGCTCCTGGATACACCCATGGACCCTTCTCTTGCAACTCCTGCAAGTTCGTCGGCACCAAGACCAACTCTTCATCCACTAACACCAAACAGAGATCTGACACCAACCACCTAAAATGCATCCTGCTCAACACCCGCTCGGTCCACAGACACGCCATCGACCTCTGGAATTTACTAGACACCATCTCACCGGACGTCGCCTTCCTAACAGAAACTTGGATGAATGCCTCTTCAGCCCCAGACATCACCATTGCCATCCCGGAAGGATACAAGATCATCCGTAAGGACCGCATCAAGCAAACAGGAGGAGGCATCGCTATCGTCCATAAGAACTCCATCCGCATCTCAACCAGCTCAGACGTCAACCTCGCCAGCGCCGAACACCTCCACTTCCAGATCCACACCGACCCCAAGACCACACTCAGGGGCACCCTCCTCTACCGGCCTCCAGGACCCCGTGCACAATTCAGTGACGACATCACTGAATTTATCACCCCACACGCCCTCCCCTCCGAGGACTACATTCTATTGGGAGACCTCAATTTTCACCTGGAAAAGAGCAATGACACCAGCGCCACCACCCTTCTGGACAATCTCGCCAACCTCGGACTTAAACAACTTGTCACTACCCCCACCCACATTGCAGGTCACACACTCGACCCCATCTTCACCTCCAGCAAACATGTCTCATTCAGTCACACCACAGCTCTTCATTGGACGGACCACAGCTGCGTTCACTTTATCTACAATAAGTCCACAATCCACAACCATCCTCAACCCTCCCTGCGAAGAAACTGGAACAAAATCACCATCGACCAGATCTCCTCATCGCTTCTTCTAAACCCCACCGCCCACTCCTCAAACACCGACCAAGCAGCCATTAACCTCACCCAATGGCTATCCAACAGCGCCGACATCCTAGCACCGTTGAAAAAACGTCAAATCAAACTAGGCAGCAAAAACGCCTCCTGGTTCAACGATGATCTTAAGAAATCGAAGAAACTCTGTCGCTCCCTCGAGAAGGCCTGGAAAAAAGACCCAAACACCAGCACTAGGGACGCCTTCAAAAACGCCACCCGCATACACCACCAACTAATCCGGTCTGCCAAGAAAGCCGCATTCAAAGACCGACTAGATAACAACGCCCACAACAGCAAGGAATTATTCAACATCGTCAAAGAATTTAACAACCCATCAGCCAACTCCAACGACATCACCCTCTCCCAAGCCCTCTGCGACTCCCTAGCTTCCTTCTTCCACAACAAAATCGCAGACATCCACAACAGCTTCGACAACCGACCCGAAGACCAACCCACCCAACCTGCTGCAGGACCGTCACCCCCCTTGAACATCCTTAACGACTGGAACCCAATCTCCACTGAGGACACCATCCGCCTGATGAACTCCATCCACTCAGGATCCCCAACTGACCCATGCCCCCACCACATCTTCAACAAAGCAGACTCCATCATAGCACCACACCTCCGAGATGTCATCAACTGCTCCCTCAACTCCGCCACCTTCCCGGAAAGCTGGAAACACGCTGAACTCAGCGCCCTTCTGAAAAAACCCACAGCTGACCCCACCGAACTCAAAAACTACCGCCCCATCTCGCTTCTTCCATTCCCGGCCAAAGTCATCGAGAAAGCTGTCAACAACCAGCTCGCCACCTTCCTCGAAACCAACAAATCCCTCGACCCCTCACAGTCCGCCTTCCGAGCCAAACACAGCACTGAGACCGCACTCATCGCAGCAACAGACGACATTCGAACTCTACTGGACAATGGAGACACAGTCGCCCTCATCCTCCTTGACCTCTCCGCTGCCTTCGACACAGTCTGTCATAGCACCCTTCTACAGCGCCTCAGAAACGTCGAAATCCAAGGAAAAGCATTGGAATGGATCACCTCGTTCCTCACCGGAAGAACCCAGAGAGTCCGTCTCCCACCATTCAAAGCAGAGGCCTCTAAAGTCATCTGCGGCGTGCCACAAGGATCGTCACTCAGTCCCACCCTCTTCTTTTTTTTTTTTATTTTATTTTTTTAATTGAGATGGATCGGAATATAAAACAAGGTTACAAATACAAACTGGATATCATGTGATACAATCAGGCATTTACACATATGTACTTAAACTAGATAGCATGTGATAAAATCAGACAGTTAATATATATCAATTTCTGTATCTACATCAGAATCATGAAATATGCAAAAAAGTTACTGTCCTGACAGTGTAGGAGGATCGTTCTCCCTTCAGCTCAAAACGTCTATTCATCTCAGCTCTCTCCAGTTCCTAAGGGGAGCCCAGATCTTTTTACCATAATCTTTCCTCCTTTTACCCTTAAAGCTGTATAGGCATTCCTCTAAGTTATGGATCCCCATCAGCCTAGTTAACCACATATGAAAGGAGGGCGGTGTCGGGTCTTTCCAAGCCGCGGCTATTAAGATTCTAAAAACAGCTACTGATAAAAAAATAAAAGCTTCAGCTTCATGTTCAATTACTAAGTTTTCATCCCTGCCGAGCAGGACAGTGGTTGGGGATAGAGATATTTGGTGCTCTAGCAGCCCCGATAAAAATGTTTCCATTTCTGTTAAAACAGGTGTAAGATTCTGACAGGAATAAAAAATATGCAGTAAATCCGCCGGGCCTTGATTACACCTGGGGCATTTATCGTTGTCTCTTAAGCCCCATTGAAACAACTTTGCGGGGGTATAATACAGGTTAAAGACCATCTTATAATGCTGTGCTTTTAAATTAGTTGCTCTTAATACCCTTTTATTCAATGCAAGAGCATAATCTACATCTATGTTTGGATCCCCTAATCTTTGGGCCCATGCAGATTCTATTTGTCCGATATCGTCACCCAGCCCCTTCAGGAGATGGCTATACCCTATTTTGATCCTCTTGCCACCATTTATTACATACTTCACAAGAGGATTTAGCTCCTGTATTGCTAATCTCGGTCTAAATGAATTGATCGTTTGCTTAAGTTGATTATATAAAAACCAATGATTGGCAGGAATACCAAATTTCTGTTGTAGGAGATCAAACCCTAGTAATTCATCCCTACACATGACGTCCCCCAGGCATCTGATACCTAGCATCTTCCATGTGCTGCTATTTCTATTCTGTCCAAGATGGGAGAAGGGTTTTGAGCTCCATAAGTCAGTTGTACCATTGATCTTCGGGACTTTCAGAAATTTCAATATTGCCCTCCACGTGCCCCATGCACTTAGCATTACTTTGCTTTTACTCCTTTTGAAATATGAAATGTTAATCTCTCGTGTTAAGAGACCCCGAGCCCTTTCTCCTACTATTAGTTCATATATTGACGGAATTCTATAAGAGCCAGGTGGAGTCTCTTGGACATCATATTTCACTAAGTATTTCATTTGCAACATTAAACAAACCCAATGGTACAGCCTCAGATTAGGTGCAGACAGCCCTCCTCCCTCTAATGGTGCAGAAAGTCGAGCCAAGGATCTCCGAATTTTTCCATATTGCCACACAAATTGTGAAAAAACAGCTTCCATTTTTTTTAGCAGGCACTCTTCTACCAGTAAGGGTATGGCACGGAATAGATACAGCAATTTCGGAAACATTGACATTTTCAATACATTCACTCTTCCGATCAAAGATAAATGTAAGACATCTATTCTTCTGAGTTCTCTATCTATTGAGGCAAGTAAAGGGAGATAATTCTCCTGAACAATTTTCCCCACATTAGCATTGATTCTTACCCCAAGGTAAACCGCAGAATCCACATATCTTGGGTCTCTTCTATGTATATTTTTTGTGGCGATTATTATTGTTTTTTCAGCATTAAGCCTATAACCAGAACATAATCCAAACTCATGCGCGAGTTGAGCAAGTTCAATCATTGCCATTTGCGGATCCGTGGTAGTGATTGCCAGGTCATCCGCATATGCCAATAATTTAGTACTATAACCATTGATTATAACTGGGGATATGATATCAGAAGCAAGAATTTTTCTAATAAAAGGATCGATAAAGAGTGAAAAGAGTATTGGGGAGCAGGGACATCCCTGTCGAGTTCCTCTCCTGATCACCACTTCTTCTGATTGCAAACCCATTGCCGTGATTCTGGCTACAGGATCCATGTACATAGCTTTAATTGCATTCCTACATTTCTCTCCAAAGCCCCTTCTAGCCAAAACCTCCCACATAAAATCCCAGACCACACGGTCAAAGGCCTTTTCGGCGTCTAAAAGGATCATGGCCATATCTCTCCCCGTAGCAGCAATTGCGTCAAATAGCGAGATTGCCCACGCCGTGTGTTCGGTTGTACCCCTTCCCGGAACAAACCCATGCTGCCAGGGTGAGACAAGTTGACCAATAACCCTCCCTAATCTTTTAGCCCAAACTTTCGAATAAAGTTTTGCATCCGAATTTATCAGGGAAATAGGCCGATATGAACCGGGATTTTCCTCCGGCTTCCCCTTCTTATGGAATATTACGATGTTAGTTTGTTTCCATCTGTCGGGGATCTTCCCAGAGCAAATGATTCCATTAAAAAGGTCTACAAGCATAGGGAGGATTTCCTCTTCCAGAGCCCTATAAACTTCTAGTGGTAGCCCGTCTGGACCTACGGCTTTACCCGCTGCTAATTCGTATAAGGCAATCTTAATCTCCTCTGATGTTATATCTAGGTCCAATTGCATCTTATCCCCCTCTCCCACCCTTGGACATGGTGGCCCGTAGTCATATGAGGGCGCTACCACCCCAGTCTCCTGGTCATATAATTTTTGATAAAATTTCTGGAATACCTCCATTATTGCTTTAGGATCTGTATATTCCACTCCATTATATTTGATCTTCGCAATTTTATTTTTATTTGTTTCTTGCCTAATGCGAAGGGCTAAGACCCTACCAGCTTGCTCGCCTGTCTCATATCGTCTTGCTCTATATGTCTGATAGTTGCAGATCTCTTTCTGTGTAATTATTTTTAAAATCTCCCCTTTGATCAAAGCCATAGTTCTAGCTGTTCCTGAGCTATCCTGACCTGAAACTATCTCCACTATATGGCTTTTCTCAGCTTCTGCTAACTCTAGAGTGCATTTCTCCATATTGCTTCTATCCTCTTTTCTTAATTTGGCTGCGCAGCTAATAGTCTCCCCCCTTAATGAGGCCTTAAAAGATTCCCATACGCTGTTTCTAGACGCGCTATATCTGTTAATTTCGAAGAACCCTTTTGCCCACTGTTTAATATGTTTAACAAACCTTTCATCATTTAGAAGTTTCTTTTCGAAAGTCCACTTTGACATTTTTCTTTGGATATTGGGGGTCTTATACGTCAATATCAAGGGATTGTGATCCGAAATAATTCTAGGTAGTTTGACGATTCTAACCTTACAGATTTCTCCCTTTGTCACAAAGAAATAGTCTAATTTAGAATATTTCTGTGCGGGGTGTGAGAAATATGTATATCCTGGATCCCCGGGCATTTTTTCTCCCCACACATCAGCCAAACCATGTGACTGTATTAGAGAGTCAAGAGCTCTCTTTACCTTCCGTTTACGCCCTATATACCTGCCTCCCTGTTTCCAGTCGGCTGTAATGTTCATATCACCACACACTATCATAGGGGTTGCCCAATTAGCCAATTCTTCCTCCAGCTTATCATAAACTGTTGGCTCATCTTCATTTGGGCCATAAATTACACAAAGCGTGATCCCCATCTGGAGTTCCACTATGGCCCATCTACCAGACCCATCAGATTTGCTACGTTTCACCCCCCCCAGATTGCATTTTGCCAAAATAGCCACACCTCTAATCACCGATGTTTGTGATGAGCACCCTATCATCGTATACCCATACATATCCAGAAGCTTCCTTTTATCCCAGGGTATATGGGTTTCCTGGATACAAAGAATGTCAACATTATTAGATCTAACCCAATGGGACATCCTTTGTCGTTTTTTCCAATCATTTAATCCCCCTACATTTATAGTGCAAATCCTAATGTCTGACATAATAACCATATTTCTTTTCCCCACATTGTCTGTTATCCATACATATAGTTCTAGACCTAGCATTAGTTATACACCTTTCCATCTCAAACATTTTCTTATTTTTTACCCATTTTTCCCCACCCTCCCCCTCCCTGCCCTGCTGCCCCTCTCCCCACTCCCAGCCAGAGCTCCCCCCCCCCCTTTCTTAGAGGCGCTCAGACTTAAGGTCTGTGCAATGTGATGGTTCGCAGCCCGAATTGCGGAGATTACAAACCTGTAACCCATCTTTACATCCCTATAGCCCTATCACCCACCACCCACCACCATGTATACTGCACACTGCAACACCCCTACGAGTACCTATTGTGAAGGTTATTAACCTAAATAGAGATCCATTTTAACAAAATGCTCCCCAGATGTACAACAAGTAATTATACCATACCAAACCAAATTCCATATATTACTAAGTACTGTTTAAACATTACTATGCATTACCACACAATTCTAAATATCCTATAGCTGCAAAAATTCTTTGGCCTTGATCTCAGAGGAGAAATATAATACTCTTCCATCTTTAATTATTTTCAATTGGGCAGGATTAATCAAATACGCCTGCATGCCCTTATCCTGAAACGGTTTGATCATCTGCCGTAACCTCCAGCGTCTCTCTACCGTGACATGACAAAAGTCAGGGCGCACAAAAAAGGAATAACCGTCAACAACTTTTTTTTTATCGGGCCTCGCTCTCTCTGAGATTGCTTGCCTCAGGTTGAAGTTTCCCAGAAAAATCAGAATTGCCCTTGGTTTGTCCCCCTCTTTAGCATTTTTATGAATCTTAAAAGGTATACGATGTGCCCTCTGAACCTCCCTAGACCAATCCCAATCTTTCAGATCTGTAAAGGCATGTTCAAATAGTTTGACCACGAATGCTTTCATATCTGAGTCCTCTGATCCTTCGGGAATTCCCAGAATGCGCAGGTTATTCTGTCGTGACCTATTCTCCAGCGCCTCCAATTTCCACTGTATATCCGTTATTTGCGTTCCTTGTATATCTGCCGTGTTGGATGCCGCTGCTGACTCTGCTTCCGCTGAAACAACCCGCTCTTCCAAGTTATTCACCCGTTCCCCCAGGCTCACACACGCTTTTGTCAGTTTTCTGACCGCACCTTGCATTTTCCTGGCTGCAGCCTGAGATTTGCGGCTTTCCTGTCGAGCTTCTTCCCTATGAGAGATTATTTCCTGATGTATAACCTCCAGGAGAGACATTTGTGACGCGTCCCCCCCTGGGCTATCTTGAACCGGTCTGGCAGTTTTAGACATCTGCTGTTCTTTATTTTGGAGGTGGATTTTCGAGCCTGAGGTGACTTTTACTGCAGTTATTGGAGGACTGCCACCGCCCTGATCCAGATCGCTATCAGTGTCGGACCCACTGATTTCTTGATCCAGGCTGTCCTCCTCTTCCTCCGACCATTCGCCACCCTCCGATACTGAGAAGAACGCCTCGCTAGGGACTTCTTTCTTGTCGCTTGGATCACCCCCGTTCCCTTCCCCCAGTATTTCTTCTAGCCCATGGGGTGCAGCTAGCAGAATGTCCTCTGCCTCTCCTGTTGCACCTCCTGGTAAGCCTGTGTCTGCTTTCTTACACCCCTCTATGTCTCCAGTTTGATCATGGTACATAGCTGTGTCTGTTTCTGTTTCTATTTCGTTTCTGGGTGCTACCACAGTATTTTTGGGGGTCCCCCCATCATTGCCCCCGTCATTGACCCCTGCCATAGCCTGGATATCCTCATTATTCGGACCAATAGAGTCATTGGGGTCATTGGAGTCCTTATTTTTGACCAGTTTTTGAAAAATATTGGATATCGGGGTGGTGCCCTGGGAGCCTGGGTGAGCTTTACTGCCCCCTTGTTGCTGTGCTAATTTTCTTACAGGGGAATCTTGCTTCTTCCTCCTGTTGCGCTCTAGATCCTTATCTGCAGATAAAGCAGCTAACTCTGCTGCAGCTTTCCTTTGAGCGGCAGCCTTGGAGCTCGCAGTAATTTTGGGGGCCATAATTTCTCTCCTTCTTTCAGTAAGCCCAAACTGCACCTTACCGCTCGTGCTCGTGCTGTCTCCCCGGCTCTCCCCCTCCAGGTTACAGTCTGTAGGGAGCTCCAGAGTGCTCAGAGCTGTGCTCCCAGTGCGGTGAGGGCCCCCTTGCTGGCTCTCTGATTGCTGCGGCGCCTCCGCCTCGGTCCGCCTCCTCCTCCTCAGCCTCCGCTGTAGACCCCGCCTTGCCTGCAGGCTCCGCAGTGTTTCCGTCGTGAGTGCCTCTGCCAGCAAACCGATGCCCGAAGCACTTCTCCGCCTCCTTGCCGCCTGCAGCACTTCTAGCAGCAGCCGTTTGAGCGGCCCGCAGCAGGCAAGTCGCATCGGCACAGTCAATATTCCCTTTGACAGGCTAAGCGTAAATCGAAACACACTACTTTACTGCCGGTTAAGATGTGTCTCTGTATCTCCGTATCTTTGCAGATTTCATACCATATCGTCCTTGTGATCTCGCAGGCTCAAAGCCGTGCCCCGCGGTCCGTAGTTTCGGGTGTTCTAGGTACTATCCATCAAACCAGCATCTCCTCAGTCGAGCTGCTTTCCCGGCCGTTCTACACAGCCGCCATCTTCGCCTTCAAGTGCATCACCCTCTTCAACGTTTACATGAGCCCCCTTGCGGCCATCGCTCGCCAACACAATCTCAACATCATCTCCTACGCTGACGACACTCAACTGATCCTCTCCTCCTCGGCCGGCTGTCGGCTATAGGCATTGGGGGTGTTGTCCTAGATTGGCTGTCCTCTTTTTTATCTGATAGGACTCAGCAGGTCTGGCTGCCTCCCCATGCCTCTGAGCCCAAACCTCTGCTCACAGGTGTCCCGCAGGGGTCAACTCTTAGCCCCTTACTGTTCAATATTTACATCACTCCCCTGGTTTATCTAGCGGAACAGTTTGGGGCTAAGATCATAGGGTATGCTGACGATACCCAACTGCTGTTCACCTGGCCTGATGCCGATCTGGATACATCTACGGTCCACTTGTGTTTGTCCTCTGTATTTCGCTGGTTAACGCAGGCCCAGCTGAAGTGTAACGAGGACAAATCAGAGGTGCTCTTTTATGGCTCTTTTCCCCTCTCGTTCAGGAGCTCACTGTGGCCCTCTAACATTCCTGGCCCGAAGGAGATGGGGAGACCTGCCAAAAATCTTGGCATCTGGTTCGCGGAGGACCTTAAATTTGAGCATCATATTAAAAAGCTTACAGGCACCTGCTTCGCCACCTTGAGAATGCTTCGCAAATTCTTCCCCCTGCTCCCCAGGGATGCGAGGGAGTCGGTTGCGCGGGCGCTCATATTGGCTAGGTTGGATTATGCCAATGCACTGTTTAGTGGCATTCCTGCCTATCTGGTGCAGCGCCTGCAAATTATTCAGAATGCGGCTGTCCGTCTATTATTTAACATACCTAGATGGAAGAGCGTTCGCGCGGAGATGCGCACGCTCCATTGGCTTCCTGTTAGACAGCGCATTGTGTTTAAATCTCTGGTGCTGGCATTTCGGGCAACTCATGATCAAGGCCCCCTGTATCTGAGAAAGAGATTTATCAGCTATGTCCCTGCACGTACCCTGAGATCTTCTTCTCTGTTTAAATTGTCCCTTCCACGTTTCAAACGTGCCAGACTTGGTGGCCAGTCGATTTCTGTGATTGTGGCCCGGGCCTGGAACGCTCTCCCTTTTCATCTGCGTTCCATGCCAACAGTGGCTGCATTCAAAAAACACCTGAAAACTCACCTCTTCAAGAGTACAATATAATGTGTTTTTTTCATTCTCTGTGTTCTGCTGTCTGTTTCTTTTTCCCTTTTTCGCGCCAGGATACTCCCCAGTAATGGAGCGCGTTATAAAATGGTTTAATACTAATACTAATACTAATACTCACCAAAGACCCTAACACCGCCAAAACCAACTTACACGAAGGAATGAAAGAAGTAGCCGAGTGGATGAAGTACAGCCGTCTGAAACTGAACTCAGACAAAACAGAAGTCCTCATCTTAGGCACCTCCCCCTCCGCCTGGGATGACTCTTGGTGGCCAGAGGCCCTTGGAAAAGCACCCATCCCGACAGACCACGCACGAAACCTGGGCATCATCCTGGACTCCTCACTCTCGATGACCAGACAAGTCAACGCCGTCTCATCATCCTGCTTCAACATTCTTCGCATGCTCAAAAAAACATTTCGCTGGATCCCCACCGAAACTAGAAAAACGGTCACCCACGCACTGGTCACGAGCCGCCTGGATTACGGAAACACCCTATACGCCGGTACCACCGCTAAACTCCAGAAAAAACTCCAACGCATCCAGAACGCTTCAGCCAGGCTCATACTAGACATCCCGCGCAAAGAACACATCTCTGGTCACCTGAAAAACCTCCACTGGCTCCCCGTAAATAAGAGGATCACTTTTCGCCTCCTAACCCACGCACACAAAGCACTTTACGAACTTGGACCCGAATGCCTCAACACACGACTATCCTTCTACACCCCCTCCCGTCAGCTTCGATCCTCCAACCAAGCCCTAGCCACTGTACCTCGCATCAACAAAACGACCATGGGAGGCAGATCCTTCTCCTACCTGGCAGCTAAAACCTGGAACTCACTTCCCACTCACCTTCGCCTTACTCAGAACCACCTAGCATTCAGAAAGCAACTTAAAACTTGGATATTCGACAAGTAATTCCCCACCCTTCCTCAAGCGCCTTGAGACCCTATGGGTATGTAGCGCGCTATATAAATCTCTTGACTTGACTTGACTTGAAGGAAGCGCAGTCACCATTCCACAGTAGTGTCTGGGTCGCCATCCTCTAGATCCAGGAATGCAAGCATAACAACCCCACTCTCTGGGAGCACAGTCCTCACCGTCCATCTTGTGCTAGCTCAGGCCAGAGCTATCCACAAAGGACCTCACTTACCTCCATTACTCTGACTCACACCATGCATGCTGCACTTGCAAATCAAACATGCTTAAAATACATTTGGTAGGCAGGCGCTAGGGTCTAAGCAGTTCTCTTCATCCCTCCAGGTGAGTTGGCTCACATATGGTATCTCTAATCTTCATTCCTGCTGTGTCATTGGTTTCTTCCATACCTCAAATTTTCAAACTACCGGATGAATGATTACCTCCGGCCTTGAATTGTACAAAAGATCAAAAATTGGTGAAACCACTTTTTGCACATCGGCGAACAGAAATATTAAAGATCACATTGTGCATTCGCGGTTTCACAATCCATCTAGTCAGCAGAAATTCATACAGAAATCTATTGACACCAACCAACCTGTTAAAGGCACAGTGTCTTGTTCCTCCTGCAAATCATGTAGTACTATTATTACTGGTGAACAGTTTACCCACAATGGCTTTACCACCAATGCCAATCAGATGTGGAATTGCAAAACATCTAACATTATTTATTTCATCCAATGTCCATGTCTCCTTGGATATGTTGGAGAAACTTCTAGGACGATTCAGGTCCGTTTGACGGAGCATTGTTCCGCCATAAGGACAAAGAAGCTACTGGCGCCTATGGTAAAACATTTCTTAGAGCAAAACCATAGCCCGACGATTTTAAATGGCGCATACTAGAGAAAATACATACGCCGGAATCTAGAGGTGGTATGCAAATTAGGAAAAAACGCAAGGTCTATTGGATCTTCATTTTGGACACCTTCAAAAACTGACTCAATAGCGAAATCCCGTGGAAAAACGCTATTGGCTAATTATACTTTAAGAAACTGTATGATTAACTATATAACAAGCTGTGATAGATCTAGTCATTTGATACATATTTTCTTCCTATTCATGTATCTGTTTATGTTCTCATCCACCGTCTCGCTGTTTCACCTAGCTTGACATTATGCTGTTGTATTTCTTTTAATATCGGAAATAAGAAGTCGTTCTTTATTATGCCCACTCTAACTCTGATTTAAACGTACCAGTTCCATAATAGTGTTTCTTCTATCTCTATTGACCATGGAAACCGAGCGGTCTAGTCTAGTCCGCCCTCTAGTAGATAGGTTCATGTATCTGTTTATGTTCTCATCCACTATCTCACTGTTTCACCTAACTTGACATTATGCTGTTGTATTTCTTCTAATATCGGAAATAAGAAGTCGTTCTTTATCATGCCCACTTCTAACTCTGATTTAAACGTACCAGTTTCATAATAGTGTTTCTTCTATCTCTATTGACCATAGAAACCGAGCGGTCTAGTCTAGTCCGCCCTCTAGTTACACAATACGCCTATTAATAGCTCTGCTCTGAACATAATAAGTTCTAGGTAGTCCTTTGTCTATTTTCTCACGACTACGACGAATTGATTGTTCCATTTAGCCCGTTCTCTAGCTTCCTGCTAGATGAGTAGTTGTGTCATAGGTCATATCATGTGACCTCATAGGCGGGCTTTTCAACCAATTAAAGGCCTCTTAAAGGCCGTGGACGGTGGATCGGCCATTATCATTTTTTATCAAGAAGACGGACGCCTTTTGCCGCTGGTCCATCTCGGCTGCACTCCATTATAGGTAAGCGTAAGTAGGATTCTCCAAGCATACCTAAATAGTTGACTGGGAACAGCATTTATATATTTTTAGCTTATCCTTCTTTTCCTATTTTGCCTCCATTATAGTGTCATGCCATTTTAAAGTATCTTTACACCAGGAGGTCACGTTAGCTGAGTAAACGCCGCAGGTAAATCTTCCGCGTGATTACGACTTTGTTTGTTTTCACTTATATGTATGTTGGGTACTTCATTTAATAGAACTCTGTGTTCTCGTTGTTTCAGCTTCGTGTTTAACAATCTAAAATTGAATTCACAAAGCCACATCAACCTAATATACTAATGCCGTGCCCTTTCAACCATCTTTACACCAGGAGGCCCAGCTAATCACAGATACGCCTCAGGTAATCGGGACACCTGATTACTAAACTGTGTGCTTTCGAAGAGTTGTCGGATTAATAATTGACTAGATAGAACCTTTCGCCGGGTTGCCGTGGCTTTGTGTTTATCTATCCAGATTGCATTTTTGAAGTAATAACAGGCATCCGGATAGAATAGGTAAACGCACTGGGTCAAATAAAACAAATGTGCATAGGCAATTGCGACAATGTAGTTCAATTTATTATAGATATTTAATAATACCTCTCAGCGGTATATCTACACTGTACGTTCTATTCATTTACAACATATATTTTGCTCATATTTACAGCCTCGTGTTTTTATTGTGCGTTTTTTGGCCATTTGAGGGACAATTATAAACTTACGATCGTCTGTGGAGTCATCGTGTCCGTAATTTTAAGGTATTTTATCTTGATTTATTCTATACCCTTTAGAGGTTTACTTAGAACTATTTGCATCCATGAAGTGTATTCTCTAAATTCTTGATTTAATTTATTTCAAACTCCTTTATATCTAGTGACTCTGAGATTATTGCCTCGTTTGAAGGATGTTCCTTTTTCTCTTCTGAAATGAGCCGTGAGCCCTGAATATATCATTACTAGAAGAAATTGAGCTTCCAGTATCAGAGTGTGAAATAAAGAGATAGATCTTCGTACCCAGGAAATAACATTAACAAAGATCAAATCATTAAAGAAATGTAAGCGTTAAATCGACTTAACGAATAATAAGTGACACTTTGAGTTAAAGTTTTTTAACTGTAGATTAAATTTCTCAAAAATACCAAATAAACTGATCATTTACTTTTGATCAACTTTATCTTTCACAGATATATTTTTACTATTGTATCACTACACGTTGTGTTCTTGCTATCTACACTCATTAGAAATCACCATTCCAGTAAGTAATCTTTTAAATATCAAGATAAAGTTACTAACTCTGGCTAGAGAATGGCTGTTACTACTATCCATGCTCCTTGAGTGTTGTTATATTCCCCCCCCCCAAAAAAACTTAGAAATATTGTTTTGATCAGTAAAAACAATCCACAGTGCACTACTATACAGACTCTTGCAATGATTTGCCCTGTATGTGCATTTTTCCTCTTTTGTCTTTACCATCCATAGTATCCGTTGGCTCTGATTGAGCAGTGAAATAAACCTTGTATTTAGACTGCATTTTTAACCAGTTTTTTCTTGTCTGTTTATAATCGGGAGGTGGTAACCATTATACACGTTGCTCACGTACAAGTTCTGCTAATTACTTAATGATGATTTATTTGAATGTCATATTTTCATTGTACATGTGTTTTATTTATAAAATGTTCTCCTGATTAGCATACATTTAATTGAATCTATTGTGTACCTACCCTTGTTTTTAGGAAGTACGAGGCCATTCCCGAAGAAGGCGCTGGTCGCCGAAACGCGCGTCGAATATATTGTGATGCCACTTGCTATTGTTAATTTTCTTTTAGAATTTTGTGATATTGTTTTATATTTATTGATGTGATTTGGTCTAAACAGCTTTGGACACAAATCTTTTAATGTAATATGTATTCTTTAATAAATGATGTGAATAAAAGGTAGAACTTGATTTTTTATTAGTTTACCTCTCTCCCTTTTTTTCATTATACAGACAAGCAAACATTAATTGCCTAGGTTGTTATTTTTCATATATTACCTCCGGCCCCTCAACATAACCTCCCTACTGGACGATCATTTGTTTCTAGCATCTCTGGGTTTCTTTCTGCTGGGTGAACAGTTGCTTCCAGCACCTCTCAGACTTCTTGCAGGGTGACTGGTCTTTTCCAGCATCATTCAGGTCCCTCTGGTAGGTGATCATACGCATTTGGTCCCTCCAACTTATACTCCATGGTTGAGTTTTTATTTCAGGCACTCTAATCTCCAGTACTTTAGCGAGAGGTCACTTTCAGAGCCCTTACTTCTACTTGCTAAGGGCATTCACTTACAGATCTAAATCACTGGTACCAGTGCGCTGAGCACTAAAGGTTTATTATTATGATCAGTAGAGGGAGGACACATCACAGCTAGATTTCATGTTCATGGGACAGATTTCACTGCAGTTGATTTTACGTGAGTTGGCCTCTTTAGTTCTCGCTTTCTACTAGACCCACTTGCTCTGCTATCATTGTTCTATGACAAGCGGATCGTCTGGTAAATTGTCTAATTTAACAGATGGCCATCAGTTCCTGGATGGACCACAATTGTTTAAAATTAAACTCAGACAAGACGGAGGTCATGATATTTGGTAGCTTGACCCCGTCTTGGTCTCCAGCATGGTGGCCTCCTGACCTAGGCCCTCCCCCGACACCGGTTAATAAAGTCAGGAATCTAGGGGTTCTATTTGACAATAGACTGTCATTTGTAAGCCATGCCAATGCGGTAGTCTCAGCATCTTTTTACACTTTGAGGATGATCAAGAAACTACTGCCGTTTCTGCCAGCTAGCGCAGGCAAAACCTTGTTGTCAACTTTAGTTTTATCTAAGGTTGACTACTGTAATGGTTTACTACTCAATGCCCATGAACAAGTTTTGAATAAGCTACAACTATTCCAAAATGCTGCTGCCAGAATCCTGATCCACACTCCAAAATTCTCGTCTATCTCTCCGATCATCCGACAACTGCATTGGCTCCCGGTTAGGAGCCGTACAAAATTTAAGGCGCTATGTATCACTTACAAGGCTAGGAATAGCAGAGGCCCAGAATTTTTAAAGAAAGCCTTGTCTGTTGATACGCCCAAAAGAGCCTTGCGCTCTTCCACAGCCAATTTGCTGCCAATTCCTCGCACTAAAAAAGTGAACTGGGGGGACAGACGCTTCACAGTCGCTGCCTCCAGGCTGTGGAACACTCTCCCCCTCCATATAAAATCTTGCCCTTCCCTGATGACGTTCCGGAGACAATTAAAAACATGGCTTTTTAATCAGTAAGAACTTGATCTCTCCACTCACTTGATCTGAACAGAGCCGAGACACCTTAGGGTATTTGTGCGCTTTACAAATTGCATAAATAAATAAATAAATAAATTACAAAGAGACAAAATTCATTTGCTAGACACTGCCACTGGCCTACATTCTAAGGACTGTGAAAGTGGATTCTAAGGAGTGTGAAAGTGGATTTCTTCACAATTCTAGGGTAAAGTAGTGGTTTTGCCGATGAAGGCACAGTGTACAGGTTGATTTCCTGAGAGGATCCGCTGTTGTGGGCCGCTCCAACGATGGGGAAAGTTTAATTAAAAGCATAATATGAGGGCCAGAAGGTTAAACTAAGCGCGCATGCGCATAAAAAAACAAAAGTGAAACTTACATTGCAGAGGCTTGCGACGACGGGCGCGTCCACAGACCACAATCTCCAAAAGCCCTGCGCGTGCCCTGGTCTGTCCCACTTCCGAGGCAAGCCGCTGACAATAGATCTCGCTCGCGACATCGCTTTCGCGCTGCGTCGCTGGCGAGACCTAAAAAGGTATCTCGGGAGGTGTAGGTCCCCTGTCTACTTCTGGCTGTGGAAGCTGTTGTTGGTTTTTTTTGTGCATTTGTGAAATCAAGGGATGAGGTGTTGTTTGCCTCTTTCCTTATCGGAGGTCAACTCTTTCGGGTGCAAAAACCATTACGCTCCTATATGTTGCAGGCTTCCACCCCTTTGGAGAGGAGGCTCAGGCGATAGGCTATAATAGGGGCACCCCGATTTGTCGCTTGACTAGATCTGACAAAATGGGACCACACCGGTTTGAGTCTGCAAGTTTATTGGGATTTCAATTTTCCAAGTTTTTATGCCATTGGCTTTGTGTGTTACTTTCAAAGCTTCGTTACTCCCAGCACGGTTAAGCTCCTCCTTCTTCACTTACAGCATCTCTACATATGCTGCGTGCCATGTGATTGGTTGGTTCCAGAACCTTCAAGACATCCCTACTGGGTGACTGTTCACTTCCAGTTATCGCTCTAACTCTTGCTCGGTGATCATTTACTTCCAGCCCCTTCACCTGGGCCAGGTGGGTCCCAGACGTATACGTAAATAGGTATGCGTCTGCAGCCGATCGTGCCCTTCCCCCAGAATGATTGTATGAAGCTTGGATGGGCACTGTCTGGCCTTCTATTTCATCCCATCCTATCAGGGCTTTAAGTTGGATGACAAAAACTGGGGGGTCTCTCAAAGGGGCGTGGCCAATGTAATTAAGGGTGTGGCTTAAAAACACATAAGCTAAAAATCTGTGATTAGATAGTGTGCCGCCCGACTTGTATTTTGCTGTTTCTGTCATTGCATCCAAATACAACAGGTAACATCATACCTAACAAGTCAGGACTATTGGCTTTGTCAATGGTTGTTAGTTCCATAAGATAAATAAGCAGCAACTGTGGCTTGTATATAATATTGAAAAAGCTTCCACTTAAAGTTTTGGTAACAGCACAACAATGTTGCTGCTCCTGAGTTTCAATAAGAGAAGGGAAATCCAGAGAGGAAATGACTCTCTTTGAAGGATTGCCCTTCCCCTACAACGCTCACCTGGTATGACGTTATGCCGTAACTTCTCCACTAGTGAGAAGTGAGCAATGAGCGCATGCGCACACCATGTGCCGGCTGTCACTGCAGTCTGGGAAAAAACGGACCGCCTGTGCCAGGGCACAAAACAGAGCCCGATAGAGACCTGTTTTGAGGCCCCCTTTAAAAAACTGTGGGTGCTCAGCACCGGTGAGACCCGGCCCACTCTTAGGGAGAGGAGTTGGCCTAACGGCTAGGGCGGTCAACCTCGAATCTGGGGAACTGGGTTCGAGTCTCGGCAACGATGCTGAACATCCTGTGATTCTGGGCAAATCACTTAATCGCCCCATGCCTAACAAAAATGAATGTATCCTCATGTAACGCAACTGGTGCTATGTAAAGTGCTCTGATACCGATACCTTCGAGTCAAAATTGCGCTATTTAAAACTCCAGAAAAAAAAGCCCTGCATCATATCCAAATTGACGAATCATCCTATTTCCTGTTGATCTATTCACAACTGGTTTGTTTGTAGTGTGGTTCTGAGCAGGCCTATGGATATATCCATGAGTGGGAGGGTCCTGAGACTTGCTCGCTGACATGGAACACCCTGAAAAAAATCCTGGGTGAAAGATGCACTTAAGAGGGGTTTCACCTTCCATCTATTCCAATTCTTCAAGGCTTCAAGTGGAGAAGCGTGGCTCAATAGTTAGAGCGGCAGACCCTAATGCAGAGATCTGGCCCAGGACCAGGGTTCAATTCCCACCTCGGCGGGTCTTGGGCTCAATTTCCTCAGACCTGATCATTCTCGCCTCGGTGCCTATTCTAATCATGGGTCCCACTCTGGGCAATAGCTTGCTTAATCTCCACAATGGCCCCAGCAGCGCTGAGATGACTGGCTTCACCTTGGGGGTGCCCAGGAGTGGACATTTCACAGGGAAAAGCTAGGAAGGGTTCCACAGCGGTATGTGTACAGCGCCAGGAAACCCCGGTTGGGGTATAAGTGCGCTTTACAAGTACAAATTCATTTCATTTCATTTCATTTCTCTAAATACAAAAGACTTTCATACGGTTCTGTAACCTACCAATCCGCCAGGAGTAGTAAGCTATTACTGCCAGGTGTTCGATAACCCAAGTTAATTGTCTGCTGCATCTTTAGCCCACACTGTGATCCTTTCGACTCGCCAATCAACAGTTAAATACATACCAACATTTTGGAACAAATAAGAGATAGATTTTTATTTTTTTAGGCGAAACATAAAATAAAGCAATCTATGCCTTCAAAACAGAAAATTCCCCACCTGAGTCGTGGGTGCTGATGTGCATTGATTGGATTTGCATGACAACACCTCCTGTAGTGGGATTACTTTGTGAAGCCAAGAAATCCGGTTAGAAAAGGCTTTAAAAAGCCAATACAAACACAGCTCAGATGAGCTTTCTGCAAACAGTAGACTTCTAAACTAGAAGCAGTTAGAGTTCAGGTTGTAGCCGTTCTCCCCAAATGTGGCATTAAGACTGTTGTAAAACAGCACTCATGTTCCCAGGCCCATGCGTCAGTCACTTATCCTGTCCTGGTTTTCTGCTTTGCCTGCTGGGATTTGTAGTTCTAAGTGAACAATGGGATAGGCAGGACTACAAGTCACGAAGTGGAAACATGGGGTTAATGAGTTACACATCTAACATTACAGGCTCCAGCTGTGAGAACGTCCAGCCTCAAAATGGAAGAATCTCATATGCGAAGAGTTGAGGTCTCTGGGCCCAGAAGCCTTTTCTGCTACACAGAGGTGATACTGTCCCTAAATGTGACTGTGCCTGTTGTGACCATATGCTTTGCTGGCCAACTCCCCATTATCACTTTGCAAGACACTTTGCACATATGGAGACATTGTGTCCTTGCGGAGACAGAAGAAATGTGTTAGGGCCAGTGGGGGAGGGTTGCCTAGGAGTCACACAACACCTTTTATTCGTTTCATTTTAAATCCCCTCTCCTCTAAATCAGACCATCTTAAAGCAGGAACTTGACCCAAAGGCACTGGAGCGATTTACATGGTATGTAAAGTTTACAACGAAATTTTTACAACGCACTACCATTACAACGCAGGCATTACCACGCATACCATTACAACGCATTGCACTGGGGGGCGCTCTAGGATAGGTAATAAGTTTAATTTTCTATCCAACACCTTCCCTAGTGTCCACGGGGACTGGAGTTGGAATAGAAAATTATGCTTACCACTATCCAGCACCTCTAAGCGCTATGCGTTGTAATGGTATGCGTGGTAAAAACCGCGTTGTAAAGGTATGCGTGGTAAAAAAATGCGTTGTAACGTCATACATCCGATTTACATGTGTGTTAGTTAATTACACTTTCACATTCATTATTTATAGGCGGGGGATTAAGTAATTTGCCCATTAACACAGATGTTTAGCTGACGCTGGGACTTGAACTTGGTCAGCAGCTTTGGCCGTAATGCCACATCCTCGGGAGGGTAGGAGGCAGAAGCCACATTGACACCTTGGCTCATTCTGGGCTCACGGTTCCAACAGGATCTTGAGCTAGGCCAGATCCGTGGTTGAAGCTGAAGCCTGGCTCGCGCTTTCCATGGCTTGCCGACCCCTATGGGAACTGGAAACTATGTGCTCCCAGGACAGTTTCCCAGTATGGCTCTCATTCACACATTCAGGGATGTTTATTGACAGGTGGCTAGATTTGCACCTCTAATTCATTTGGACCTCCGTTGTGCTGTTAACCGGACTACAGAGATCGAGTCTCTGACGCCCCGATCACTTCAAGGATCGGCTGCTTCCCCGCTCGCAACACCTTGTTTTCGAACCTAGTCACCCTGGACTTGTCCCGTCCCAGACTTGCCCTCCCGCTGAAGACTGCTCGGCTACCATCGTTGGATTCCGAGTCCCCGGAATCCCTTTAGCACTGTTTCACAACCAACCCTGTCCTGAGGAAGATCCCAAATTAGGAGGATCGAAACACCGTCGACTACTCAGCCCAATAAAAGGCGCTATCCACAATGTGGATGCTTTCAGAACCAGCCCTTCTACATTAATCAGTGAAACAATGAAGGTTTTGGATCCTACATCTACCCAGCCCGGATCTCAACAATGGGAAAAACAGAAACAGTTGGCTGGACAGGACAAATTCTCAACAAAAATTCTGCAGCCACGCAGTCAAAATGTACCACGTAACCACTGGATTATTATTCCAAACAATTCTATCATTTATTTTTAAAGTTTTTCAATTTTCAAACAAAAGCACAAACAAAATGACCATCAGAACAGTGGGTTCATATGCACAGTATCTACAAACATACAATATATACAATATTTACAACAATCGAATTAAGCGACACACATAGTGAAACACCAAAACAAATAAGCGTATATTGATTCAACTCAATTGTGATTATATACAGTGCATTAAAAAACGTGAAAATAAACAAAGAACCAGTCCTTAAAGTGATGAGACCAAGGGACAGGCGGGATTAAGGTGGAGAAAGGTGCCTGCCTGTCTACCATAACCTGTGGTCAAGTCTTTTTTAGGGGTTGCACTGCTAGGGTCCGGCACACTCAAACTTGTTGTGTCCTAGCGGCACCCTTTAGGATTACCACAGGGTGGAAGTGTCGACGCGTTTCGAACCCGGATGTTATGGGTTCTCTTCAGGACAGGGACTGGGGACAGTGGATCTGAAAAAACATACGGAGTAGGTGTCAATTATCTGTCTCATGATACTGTAGAAGTCTACTCTGACTCCAAAGAAAAAGAGGGGAGAATAATTACCTGCACAAGGCCACAGACGTTGCCGTAGTGTAGGTTAGTCGCAAAAGATATTCAAGGCTGAAAAAACATGTACACAAATATATATATATATATATACACTTAGCACGATCAGTTGCATCTAGGGTAGTTAACACTGCAATGGATTGGCGTGAAGCCTTTACGGAAGTGCATCGTACCTGTTATTTTCACACTGTTAAACTGAAAGCGTGGTTTCCGCGACGCGGAACACACTCAGGGCTGATGGACCACTATCTTTTTTCAGCGCGGGTGGTAGTAACTAAAAAATAATAAAACAGGATTGCACACATAAATTGTAGGTCACTGGTTGCTAAGACTGTCCGTTTACACAAGAACACGAGTGCGGTCAAGCCGTCAACAGTGAGGAGCTTCCTACCTGAACTCCAAACATGCAGCGCGTTAAGCGGCGCCCAATGCAGTTCAGCCAGCGGTATCGATTCCACCGTGTCTCGCTACAAGGGAAGGACACAATCTGCGCATTAGTCTCTTGGTCGACAAGCCAGAGAAACTCATCGCGTATGAAGTTGCTTTCAAATCGCGCCGTCCACTTACTCGTTTGGAATGAATCAGTCTCACTTCCTCGCGGAGTTCAGTCTAAGGGTAGCTCGCGGTTCCTTCTAGTGGTATTTAGGACTGCCGGGTCGGAGGATTAGTGGGAGTGGCTAGTGGGGCTCCTATGGAATGCTGGAGGTTGTAGTTCGAGTGACCCATGATCACAGGGAAACCCGGGAACGCATCACTTCTTCTAGCGTTTTTCATACAATACAGAGTCCACATCACGAGGAATACAATCTTATGTATCAACAATAACAACATTTTTCATACAATACAAAGTCCACATCGCGAGGAATACAGTCTTATGTTTCAAAAATAGCAACATTACTTGTTTGAACCAGCTCATAGCCCTAATTTTCAACATAATGCAAAGGACCACCCACAGTGGAGACTACTCTGTGATGCCATACCCTGATATGTGGTCATACAGCGTTTTTCATACAAGGCAGCATATACACAACAGGAATTGTAGTTAGATGTTTCGACAATACCCCTGTTGCATAGTTGGACAAGAGCACATGAACACAAAGTGACAGCGTGACAGGCACATATTTACAAACAGCAAAGGCAGCTATATTATCCCAAATCCAGTTCTATGATCGTGTGGGGCACTCTTAATATAATAACACAAATGGGATTAAAATTCATAGGAAAACAATTGAAAAACAGCAGCACAGCCAAGCTCAACTTCGCAGATCTGAAGGAATTCACAGACTAGCGATCTCAGACATTTCATTCAGACCGGAGTTCGATGTATCAAATTTCAGTATAAGGTAAGCCTCCTTCTGGGAAAGGCGAAGATCAGGGTCACCCGTACCACCCCTGATGACCGCTAGGACAGTCCATCTGATGTCAAGACTTGAATGTTTTTTTTGCAAGAAATGCGAGACCAAAGGTGCTGTCATATTTTTATTGTTGATCCTTGACCGGTGTTGGATGATTCTTTGCCGGACCTCCTGCGTGGTTTTCCCGATGTACAGCTTCTTACACGGGCATTGTATGGCATACACCGTGTATTTGGTCTTACAATTCGTATGTTCATTGTGGCGCCAGAATTTATTACCATCAGTAAACAATGAGCCTTCTATTGTGAGATCACAAACGGAACATGTCCCACATTTGCGGTGCCCTTTGACTGGATTGGTTCCAAAGATCGTGGTTTGAGAGTCCCTTTTTGGTGGTGGTCTAGTGGATGTAATCATTTCACCAATACTCCTGTTCTTTTTAAGAGCAAAGAGGGGGGCACCTATCTCCGGAAGGATTTCTTGCACCAAATGCCAGCTTTTTTTGATGATGTTTTGAAGTTGGTTGGTATGGGGGCCAAATGTGGATACACAAACCATTCTCTCGGTCGCTAGTCTTGGTCTCTTCTCAAGAAGATGTTCCCTGGGTGTCCATCGCGCTCTCTTCATAGAATGTCTCAAGAGTTTACGAGGATAACCCCTTTCTTGTAGCTTGGAGGTCAGGCCTTGTCCATGCAACTCAAACTGCTGGATGGATGAACAATTCCGTCTAACCCGGAGGTACTGTCCATAAGGGAGATTATCCCTTAAACTCCGCGGGTGGTAACTCTTATAATGCAGTGCATTATTCTTGTCAGTTTTTTCTGAAACAATGAACATGAAAGCACATCATCCTTGGCTGATATCTCGACATCCAGGAATGGAAGGGATTTTTCATGATAGGTCAAGCTGAATTTTATGTCAGGACTTCTATCATTCAACCATACATGGAATTCTTCCAGTTGTCTCGACGTCCCATTCCACACACACCACACGTCATCAATATAACGTAGCCATTGTCCAATGTAGCCTCTGTAGGGGTTGTTATTCAGAACATACTTCTCCTCATATTGGCCCATATATAGTATAGCCATTTCAGGGGCAAATGGACAGCCCATAGCTGAGCCTTTAATTTGAAGGAACATTTCATCCTCAAAGGTAAAAAAGTTCTTCTTTAGAGCCACAGTTGCCAATGAGATTATCAATTCGGTGGGGACCCTATGTGGACGAGGACGTCTGTCCAAATACAGTTCCATGACATCCAGGCCATCTTGCTGAGGAATCTGTGTTTATAGGGATGACACGTCCATAGAGGCCAGCAGTTGACAGGAGGGATCAAATGACAGGCCTTCAACCTTATTTATAAAATCCATGGTATCCCTTAAGTAGGATGGCACTTGAACCACAAGGGGTTTCAAAAACACGTCCACAAATTTAGAGATGGGCTCGAACACAGAGTCACAGCCTGACACAATTGGACGTCCTGGTGGTATTTTGGGGTCTTTGTGCACTTTTGGAAGGAAGTACAGGTGCGGGGTCCGTGGATGTTGCTTGATGAGATATTCAGATTCTTTTGGTCCAAGAATCCCTGCTGCATTGGCGGCATTCACAAGGCTTCTGATTTCATTTTGAATCTGAGTGGTAGGGTCATGGGTGATACGGCGGTACCACTCCTGGTTGTACACATGTTTGCGACCCTCCGAGCGATATAGATCTTTGGACCAGAGGACAACCGCACCCCCCTTGTCAGCTTGCCTGATAACGGCTTCCTGTTGATTTTTGAGCCCCTGGATTGCTTCTCTATGTTTTTTCGTAATGTTACTAGGAACGAAGGGACGTTTCTTCTCCAACACGTTCAGAGATGACATGACTGAGCGTTCAAAAGCTAAGATGTTTTTGGAGACATTGTGGTTGGGGGGACAGAAAGACGATTTATTCCTTAGTCCTGAGGCCTCGGTAGAAACTCGATCGGTCACATCCTTGAAAATCCATCTCGGCCGGACCTTACGGAAAAATTCCATAACTTCCAGTTTGATTTTTGTGAAATCCATTGCGACCCCGGGAACAAAAGAGAGGCCCATCTCTAGAACTTCTTGCTCTGCCCTTGACAAGATCTTATCAGAGATGTTTATAATGGCACACGATTTCACGAGTTGTAGTGTTTCTTGCGTGTGGTCATCTCCCATTGGGGTTTGAATCTTGTCCGCTTCTGTTGTTGACCCTGGCCTAAAAAAGGCCTCTTAGGAGTATTTCTGTTCTGTTGGTTCCTGTTAGAGGTGCCCTCTCCTGCATCAGAGTCCTCCATCGATTCCGAGGAGGATGTCTCGGAGAATGTGGTGAATCTTCTCTTGGATCTCCCTTGGTTGGTATTAAGGTATCTAACGGAGTCCGGTCTACTGTAGAACTCATCCTTCAAGTAGGGATATACGGTTTCAATGTTGAAGTTTTTTTGGTCTTTTTCAAACTTTGAGGTCTTAAAGTTGATGGTATTGTCTCTGAATGTGACCAATTCCTTTTCTATCTTTTCTAAGAGGGCCTTTGCCTCGGTTTCAGTGTGATTGTCCCTGATGGCTTGCAGTTGTTCTTCAATTTCCTCTTCCTCTTTTTTAAGGATTCGTTGGGCAGTTTCCACCGTGTGAACCATCAGGTCCCTACTACATTTAGTGCTAATGAAGCTGAACCCTTTTCGGTAGACTGGATCATCAGTAAAGATGACCGGGACGTTCTTGATCTGTCATTTGGCCTGTCATTTGATCCCTCCTGTCAACTGCTGGCCTCTATGGACGTGTCATCCCTATACACACAGATTCCTCAGCAAGATGGCCTGGATGTCATGGAACTGTATTTGGACAGACGTCCTCGTCCACATAGGGTCCCCACCGAATTGATAATCTCATTGGCAACTGTGGCTCTAAAGAAGAACTTTTTTACCTTTGAGGATGAAATGTTCCTTCAAATTAAAGGCTCAGCTATGGGCTGTCCATTTGCCCCTGAAATGGCTATACTATATATGGGCCAATATGAGGAGAAGTATGTTCTGAATAACAACCCCTACAGAGGCTACATTGGACAATGGCTACGTTATATTGATGACGTGTGGTGTGTGTGGAATGGGACGTCGAGACAACTGGAAGAATTCCATGTATGGTTGAATGATAGAAGTCCTGACATAAAATTCAGCTTGACCTATCATGAAAAATCCCTTCCATTCCTGGATGTCGAGATATCAGCCAAGGATGATGTGCTTTCATGTTCATTGTTTCAGAAAAAACTGACAAGAATAATGCACTGCATTATAAGAGTTACCACCCGCGGAGTTTAAGGGATAATCTCCCTTATGGACAGTACCTCCGGGTTAGACGGAATTGTTCATCCATCCAGCAGTTTGAGTTGCATGGACAAGGCCTGACCTCCAAGCTACAAGAAAGGGGTTATCCTCGTAAACTCTTGAGACATTCTATGAAGAGAGCGCGATGGACACCCAGGGAACATCTTCTTGAGAAGAGACCAAGACTAGCGACCGAGAGAATGGTTTGTGTATCCACATTTGGCCCCCATACCAACCAACTTCAAAACATCATCAAAAAAAGCTGGCATTTGGTGCAAGAAATCCTTCCGGAGATAGGTGCCCCCCTCTTTGCTCTTAAAAAGAACAGGAGTATTGGTGAAATGATTACATCCACTAGACCACCACCAAAAAGGGACTCTCAAACCACGATCTTTGGAACCAATCCAGTCAAAGGGCACCGCAAATGTGGGACATGTTCCGTTTGTGATCTCACAATAGAAGGCTCATTGTTTACTGATGGTAATAAATTCTGGCGCCACAATGAACATACGGATTGTAAGACCAAATACACGGTGTATGCCATACAATGCCCGTGTAAGAAGCTGTACATCGGGAAAACCACGCAGGAGGTCCGGCAAAGAATCATCCAACACCGGTCAAGGATCAACAATAAAAATATGACAGCACCTTTGGTCTCGCATTTCTTGCAAAAAAAACATTCAAGTCTTGACATCAGATGGACTGTCCTAGCGGTCATCGGGGGTGGTACGGGTGACCCTGATCTTCGCCTTTCCCAGAAGGAGGCTTACCTTATACTGAAATTTGATACATCGAACTCCGGTCTGAATGAAATGTCTGAGATCGCTAGTCTGTGAATTCCTTCAGATCTGCGAAGTTGAGGTTGGCTGTGCTGCTGTTTTTCAATTGTTTTCCTATGAATTTTAATCCCATTTGTGTTATTATATTAAGAGTGCCCCACACGATCATAGAACTGGATTTGGGATAATATAGCTGCCTTTGCTGTTTGTAAATATGTGCCTGTCACGCTGTCACTTTGTGTTCATGTGCTCTTGTCCAACTATGCAACAGGGGTATTGTCGAAACATCTAACTACAATTCCTGTTGTGTATATGCTGCCTTGTATGAAAAACGCTGTATGACCACATATCAGGGTATGGCATCACTGAGTAGTCTCCACTGTGGGTGGTCCTTTGCATTATGTTGAAAATTAGGGCTATGAGCTGGTTCAAACAAGTAATGTTGCTATTTTTGAAACATAAGACTGTATTCCTCGCGATGTGGACTTTGTATTGTATGAAAAATGTTGTTATTGTTGATACATAAGATTGTATTCCTCGTGATGTGGACTCTGTATTGTATGAAAAACGCTAGAAGAAGTGATGCGTTCCCGGGTTTCCCTGTGATCATGGGTCACTCGAACTACAACCTCCAGCATTCCATAGGAGCCCCACTAGCTACTCCCACTAATCCTCCGACCCGGCAGTCCTAAATACCACTAGAAGGAACCGCGAGCTACCCTTAGACTGAACTCCGCGAGGAAGTGAGACTGATTCATTCCAAACGAGTAAGTGGACGGCGCGATTTGAAAGCAACTTCATACCCGATGAGTTTCTCTGGCTTGTCGACCAAGAGACTAATGCGCAGATTGTGTCCTTCCCTTGTAGCGAGACACGATGAAATCGATACCGCTGGCTGAACTGCATTGGGCGCCGCTTAACGCGCTGCATGTTTGGAGTTCAGGTAGGAAGCTCCTCACTGTTGACGGCTTGACCGCACTCGTGTTCTTGTGTAAACGGACAGTCTTAGCAACCAGTGACCTACAATTTATGTGTGCAATCCTGTTTTATTATTTTTTAGTTACTACCACCCGCGCTGAAAAAAGATAGTGGTCCATCAGCCCTGAGTGTGTTCCGCGTCGCGGAAACCACGCTTTCAGTTTAACAGTGTGAAAATAACAGGTACGATGCACTTCCGTAAAGGCTTCACGCCAATCCATTGCAGTGTTAACTACCCTAGATGCAACTGATCGTGCTAAGTGTATATATATATATATATATTTGTGTACATGTTTTTTCAGCCTTGAATATCTTTTGCGACTAACCTACACTACGGCAACGTCTGTGGCCTTGTGCAGGTAATTATTCTCCCCTCTTTTTCTTTGGAGTCAGAGTAGACTTCTACAGTATCATGAGACAGATAATTGACACCTACTCCGTATGTTTTTTCAGATCCACTGTCCCCAGTCCCTGTCCTGAAGAGAACCCATAACATCCGGGTTCGAAACGCGTCGACACTTCCACCCTGTGGTAATCCTAAAGGGTGCCGCTAGGACACAACAAGTTTGAGTGTGCCGGACCCTAGCAGTGCAACCCCTAAAAAAGACTTGACCACAGGTTATGGTAGACAGGCAGGCACCTTTCTCCACCTTAATCCCGCCTGTCCCTTGGTCTCATCACTTTAAGGACTGGTTCTTTGTTTATTTTCACGTTTTTTAATGCACTGTATATAATCACAATTGAGTTGAATCAATATACGTTTATTTGTTTTGGTGTTTCACTATGTGTGTCGCTTAATTCGATTGTTGTAAATATTGTATATCTTGTATGTTTGTAGATACTGTGCATATGAACCCACTGTTCTGATGGTCATTTTGTTTGTCCTTCTACATTAATGCCAGCTTCTTGAATCATTGTATAGCCACAGTGGTGTTCAATATATACAGTGATTGGATGCAACAATCACCTATGCGCCGTCCACGCTGATCACTTTGTCACTTGCGTCGCCACTGTACACACTCAATGCACCTTTTTGCACCAAGTACAATTAGGGTTGTAGTATTTGTTTACCTACAGTGTTGTAACTACTGTTTTTCCCTTTTTTTACTCTACTTGCATAAATATGATGCCATTGGCTGATTTACATAGATGTATTGAGTCTCTTTATCTCTCTGCTGATAATGTTTTTACATATCTTATCTAACTGTCTAAGAAATTACACCTGCTGGGATATTATCTGTTTATTCTAATTTCCTACCCCAATCCCAACGTGGTTGAAGGGTTTATACTCCTGTTGTTTTCACTAGATTTGCACCTGAGGGTGCTCTTGAGGCTGCACTGTGCAGGATCTCTACTGTGCAGTTTTCTGTCCCAGCCAGCCTCCAATAAACATCTGGTTTACAGGTCACAAGGGGCTGAAAGAGACATATGCTTGGCCTCCAAAAGGGCGAAAACTGGTGGGGGGCACAAAATGGGGGACAATGGGCCCACAGTGCCTCTGAACGGTAGCATGAGAGTAGGTGGGACTGGTGGGTAAACCTGCACAATACAGGACGGTTGACACCCTACACAGCTGCCAAGTGTCCCTGAACCATGTGTGACTAGACAATCCAGTCCCTGTTTTTTCTTCAAATTCTGGGTCTGGTGGTCCTGGTTGGATAGTGGGTTGACTAAGAATACAAGCCACAGCATTTGAAGGGGAAAATGTGATATCCCAGCTATAATGCTTTCTGTGACATAGCCTTCAAAGCATACTACATAGTGGGATTCTAGAATAGTAGTGGCAGCAGTTGAAGTGGATCTACAGGTGTGAGAAGATGTACCTGCTTACTCTGGAATAAAGGCTTTACAACATACTTCCTGGTGTGATTTACATCTTTATAGAAAACAGGAAATTGGTCGAACCATACACTAAAAGACCAGGGAAACGTGCACAGTCCTGCCAAGTATCACGCATCAGGTGTTAGACTAACGCATTTCAGTGTGGTGGTCCGCATCACAGCACTGAAATGCGAAGTCACGCCTAATTACAGCGCGTCCCCTCCTCAGCGCAAAGCAAATCATGTACCACCAATACATAAAAACTAAAACTATTCTTGTCTGGAGTTGCGCTCGTGCAATTCGTGCTGTTCACAGCAGGCTTTTCGTCGTCAGCGAGTCTGCAGCTATAAGGTGCTACACTGTAACAATTCACTGACACGCTCAGCAGTGTGAGTCATGACGCTGCAGTGCGAGGTTTGAGCGGGTGGTTACAGTTCAAATAAACTAGTGGAAGGCTGTAGCACAGGCGCGGTGCGTCCGTAGGGGCGTGGGGGCGTAGCCCCCCAGCCCGCAGGAAACACCGAGGAAGAACTGACAATGCATGCCAGTCAGCATGACGTCGGGAGGCGTCATGTTGATTGTCACCAGGCAGGCAGCAACACGAGTGCGCATGCGTGGGGACGGAGGGTGAAGTTTTTACCCGTGCCCACGCATGCGCACTTGTGTTCGTGCTTTTTTGCGCATGCCCATTAGGAGCCCTTCGGTCTCCTAATGGGCGTGCTCTGGGCGTAGAGTAACCTGTGCCCCTGCAGTGCCAGGATTGTCTGAAATATGGAAACAATTAGTGCGGACATGGCAGCCTGTTGACACGAGCTGTGCAAACTTATAGCCAGTTTCTCGCAGACTCTTGTCAGGTCAGTTTTCCTCCAAAGAGACCACGAATGTTTACAGTAAGGGTAAAATGAATGTGAATATATTAGATGGTGGAGTTGGGGGACCCAGCTTAAACGTGATTGGCCAGTTTCTAAGAGCCGCAGCAAAGGAAATTGAACAGGGAGAGTGGGTGCATGGATGGATGCATGCATGATGGGTGGATGGATGCATGAATGATGGATGCAGGTTGGATGGGTGGGTGGATGGATGGATGGGTGGATGCATGAATGAATGATATATGGATGCAGGATGGGTGGGTGGATGGATGGGTGGATGCATGAATGATGTATGGATGGATGCATGGATGCATGCATGATGGGTGGATGCATGATGGATGGAGGGGTGGATGCATGAATGAATGATGTATGGATGCTGGATGGGTGGGTGGGTGGATGGGTGGATGCATGAACGATGTATGGATGGATGCATGCATGATGGGTGGATGCAGGATGGATGGATGGGTGGATGCATGAATGATGTATGGATGGATGGATGCATGCATGATGGGTGGATGCAGGATGGATGGGTGGATGCATGAATGAATGATGTATGGATGCAGGATGGGTGGGTGGATGGGTGGATGCATGAATGATGTATGGATGGATGCATGGATGCATGCATGATGGGTGGATGCATGATGGATCGATGGGTGGATGCATGAATGAATGATGTATGGATGCAGGATGGATGGATGGGTGGATGCATGAATGAATGATGTATGGATGCAGGATGGGTGGGTGGGTGGGTGGATGGGTGGATGCATGAATGAATGATGTATGGATGCAGGATGGGTGGGTGGATGGATGGGTGGATGCATGAATGATGTATGGATGGATGCATGGATGCATGCATGATGGGTGGATGCATGATGGATGGATGGGTGGATGCATGAATGAATGATGTATGGATGCAGGATGGATGGATGCATGAATGAATGATGTATGGATGCAGGATGGGTGGGTGGTGGATGCATGAATGATGTATGGATGGATGCAAGGTGGTTCGGGCTCGCTCGCCGTGCTCGCTGCGGTGCAATATGCAAATTAGTTTACGCCGCACCACTTTCAAATGCCACCAGCCGCCCCTGCTGATGTTGTGCTAGGTGGGCGCAACCATCGCCCACAAACAGTGTTACTGTGTTTGCTTTTGTTTCCCCCATAAGCGTAGGTCTAATGGCTCCGCCCGACGTGCAGACGGAGGGCACGTTTGATTAGCAATAAAAGGCCCAGGACCCTGGGTGTGGCAGGCACTTGACTGACCACCAACTGTACATACGTGTGGTCTCATTTTGTGTGCACTCAGGCCTAACCACAACACGACATTGGAGACGAGGTGGTCTCGCCACCCCATCGCGTGCCACACTCTGCCCTTCTACACCGGGCGAGCCATTGCCGTGCGGCCCGCCCTGCGGCCACTGCGCAGCCCCCCGGTGGTGTCCCCCGGCCACCCGGCACCCGACTCCCTGCCTCGCCGAGAGCAGGCCCAGCCACGGCCTTCCGGCGCCCTGCCGCCCGGCCGCCCTGCCTCGCTGCGGTGTCCAGCCTCCGGAGCAGCGGTCTCCTCACCTGCCTGCGGTCGGCCCTGCCGCCTTCACCCTGAAGAACCGGCCTCGAGGCCTCAGGTGCGTGCGCCCCGCCTCTGGCCCCCAGCCGTGCTCCTGCACTCGCCTGCTGTGAAGCCGCGACGCAACGCCTGCCTGCCGGGCCCGTCGCTCGCCATCCCTCACGCTTCCCGCGTGCACCGCTGCAACCCGCCTACTATATACCACGCATCTCGCGTGAGGCGCACCTGCCATTTTACACGCATTTCGCGTGCAACGCTGCTAAGCCTCGCTGCTGCCTTCGGGGACACCCTGCAAGCACCCCCAGTGCATTACTAGACTCCCGGCCACCCGGTGCCTGTGTGTTTTCATAGCGGCAGACCCCTCCCGCATTCCTCGATGGCCATGGCCGCGGTGCCGCCGCTGGAGCCCTTCGCAGTCACGGGCACGCCTCCCTCCCAAGCTGCCCGGTGGAAAAAGTGGGTGGAACGCCTGGAAAATTACTTCGTGGCGGCAGACATCGCAGTTGAGCGGCGGCGTGCTATGCTTCTACACCTGGGAGGAGAAGCTATTCACGACATCTCGAAGGACGTGGTGGAAGGCGGCCCGCCCCGGAACTACACCACGCTACGCGACGCCATAACAGGGTACTTTGAACCTTTCGCCAGCGCGGATTACGAGCGATTCTTACTCCGCCAAGCCCGCCAGCTCCCTGAGGAGTCCGTCGACGTCTTCCACGCGAGACTCAAAAAGTTGGCCAGCACGTGCACCCTACCGGATGTGGACGACGAGATCCGCGCTCAGTTTATACAAGGCTGCGCCTCCTCGAAGCTACAAAAAAAGGGTCCTAGAGACGGACAACATGCCCATGCGCGACATCCTAGCGCTCGGGGGATCTAAAGAACTGTCGAAAGCTCGAGCAGCACATATGGAGCCCAAACCGACAGTCGCAATCAAAGTCGAACCCGTGTGCACCATCAAAACGAACACCGCAGACATGCGCACTAAACCACCCCGAAGACCTCGGCCAAGCCCAGCCCAGTCACTTCATGACCGCCCCTGCATGTGGTGCGGAGGAGCAAACCCCCACAGCGGAGCATGCCCTGCACAAGGAAAAATCTGCAGCGCCTGTGGAAAAGCCAACCACTTTGCGAGTGTGTGTTTGTCTTCACAGAGGAAAAAACCCAACGGCCCGCCCGAAGGGTAAGACAAATAGAACCGATGCCAGATATCGCCGCCAACAGCGACATGGACGATGACGATGCGGACACAGCTTCCGTCCACGTGGTGCGAATGCTCAACACACTAGCTGCAACACCATCCCCAGAACCTATGTGTACAGTGAACGTGCAAGATCAAGCAACAGCAGCCCTCATCGACACCGGGGCTACAATCAACCTAATGGCAGCCAGCATGTACTGGACTTTAAGCGAACCACCAGTGCTCCATCCCACGAGAGTACAGGTGTACGCCTATGGCACCAGTCGACCCCTCCGCCTCTGCGGAGTGTTACGGACAACGGTCTCACATGACTCCCATCAAGTGGACACTAAAATCTATGTGTCGCAAGAAGGATCCGGATTCCTGCTCGGCTGCCGGACCGCCCAAGACCTAGGGCTGATCCACTTCGCCCTTACGGTCCAAGACCACAGCCTCGACCATCTCGTACTACAACACACCTCACTGTTCGACGGAATTGGCTGTTTGCGAGGGCCCGCCGTCCGCCTGCACATAGATCACTCAGTCGCTCCTGTGGCCCTCAGACACCGACGCATAGTGTTCCACCTGCGGCCCAAAGTGGAAGCCGAACTGCGTGTGCTCGAGAGAGCCGGGATCATAGAGAGAGTCAGCGGACCCACTCCGTGGGTGTCGCCCATCGTAGTGGCCAAGAAACCGAAACAACCAGACGCCGTGCGGATCTGCGTGGACATGCGCATCCCTAACCTTGCGATCAAAAGAGAACGCCACCTGACGCCAACCATCGACGACATCATCGGGGAGCTGTCAGGTTCCAAGTGGTTTTCGAAGATGGACTTCAGGTCCGGATACCACCAGATCCCTCTGCACCCGGACTCCCGTCCGATAACGACCTTCTCCACCCATGCAGGCCTGTGGAGATACACCAGACTCAACTTCAGGTTCTCCAGCGCAGCCGAAGTATTCCAGAACATCATTCAAAACGTCCTGCAAGGTTTAGACGGCGTACTGAACGTGAGCGACGACATCCTGGTCCACGCAGCAACGCTGGACGAACACATCCAACGCCTCCAAGCCGTCTTCGCCAGGCTACAAGAGAGGGGTCTGACCCTTCACAGGGAGAAGTGTGAATTCCTCCGGAAGGACATCAGCTTTTTCGGATACAGATTCTCCGACCAGGGCGTTGGGCCGGACCCGGACAAGGTCAAAGACATCCATGAGGCCCCCGCCCCGATGTCAGTAACCGCCGTCCGCAGTTTTCTTGGGATGGTGACATACTGTGGACGTTTCATTAAAGACCTGTCCGACCTCACCGGCCCTCTTCGTGACCTCACTAAGTCCACAGCCACCTGGGAATGGGGACAAAAACAGCAGGAGGCCTTCCAGAAGACCAAAGCGGCCCTCTCTGCAGACACGACCCTGGTTTACTTCCACCCTCGACACGAGTCCCAACTCGTGGTAGATGCCAGTCCAACCGGCCTCGGTGCAGTCCTGACCCAACAACAATCATGTGGAGAGTGGGCGCCCGTCGCGTACGCAAGCAGGACCCTCACTGCGACAGAACAAAGATACTCACAAATCGAAAGAGAGGCCATCGCCATTCTGTGGGGGTGCCGTCACTTCCACATATACTTGTATGGACACCCATTTGTGGTAATCACAGACCACAAACCACTCCTCCCGCTGTTCCAAGGATCTTCCTCACGACCTCCTCCACGCATCGAGAAATGGGTGCTCCAGCTCCAAGAATACCAGTTTGCAGTGGAGTATCGACCAGGCTCCAGAAACCCCGCTGACTATCTGTCACGACATGCCCGCCCAGTCACTGACACGGAGGCCGCGGAAGCCGATGCCACGGAAGAGTACGTGAGACTGATTGTAGAACGCTCGAGGCCATTGCCAATCTCCCTTGAAGACGTAACACGAGCCACCAAGGACGATGACTGTCTGCAAATCGCCATCCAGGCCATCCAGTCAGGAAACTGGAAACCACTACAGAGCCCGGCGTCTTTCCGCACCATAGAAGCCCAAGCCACTCTAAGAGCACTTTACCAAGTCCAGAACAAACTATCCATCTCACCAGAAGGTTGCCTCCTAAGAGGCCCCGCCTAGTTTTGCCTGCCAGCCTCACCCAGCAAGCGGCCCTCCTAGCCCATGGCGCCCATCAAGGCATTGTGAAATCAAAGAATCGCCTTTGAACCAAGCTCTGGTTCCCAGGCCTCGACAAGATGGTCGAAGAAGTCATCCAATGATGTCCAGTATGCATGGCCACCAGCCTGCCCAACCCCCCAGCACCGGTAATCACAGAAGAAGGACCGACCGCCCCGTGGGCACGAGCCAGCGCAGACTTCGGCAGCCTCCCGGGGGGGAGGTATATGTTTATTGTAGTTGACGACTTCTCAAGATACCCCAAAATTGAGATCTTGTCCTCCACTGCAGCCTCCGAAGTGATCCCAAAATTGGAGAAGGTCATAGCGACCCATGGCCTCATAGGGGAATTACGCACTGACAACGGACCTCCTTTCAACGGCAGTGAATTAGCAGAATATCTCCAATCGCACCGCATCAAACACCGTAAGATAACCCCAAGGTGGCCCCAGGCCAATGGTGAGGTCGAGAGACTGATGAGAACTCTAAATAAGACTATCCAAATTGCCATGGCCGATGGCCAAAACCTCGAACTGGCCCTCTTCCAATTTCTGAGAGAGTACAGACTGACACCCCACTGCACCACTGGGATCCCTCCAAGCCGCCTTTGCTTCAACAGAGCAGTGGTGGATACTCTCCCACACCATCCCCTGTGGGCCTCAGCCCCAACTCCGAACAACCGGTCCATGGAACAGCGAACCAAGTCTAACAATGAGGCGTCAAGGCGGAGGAGAGCCGCAGATAGCCCCATTTAAGTGGGCGACCGAGTGCTAGTGAAAGATCGCCACCCGGGTGGGAAGTTCCGCCTCCCGTTTGAGCTACCCCCGTGGACCGTCACCAGCATCAATGGCACCATGATCACTGCAGGAAGAGGGAGAGAAACGGTCACCAGAAACGTGTCTTTCTTCAAAAGACTTTTGGATAAGGAAGATGATGATGGTTTCCCGGACTCAGCGGCGCAATACCCAAGACTGACCCAAAGCCCACAAGGAACCAACGGAGAAGACACCCTCAGCGAAGAAGAACCTCCGCAAGCAGACCCAGCCCCACCAGTCAAGGGTGAACATGAACCGCAGCCTTCTCAAAGCCAACCCAGAACTATTGCAGCCAAAGACCCTGAAAACCTGACCCCCACCCATATGGGTGAGCGTAGTCAGAGCAGGTACAATCTGCGCCCCTGCCCGAAGCCATCCCAGAAATACCAAGACTTCGTGGCCTGCTGTGGACGCTGAGAGAGCCCGAGCTGCCCCTGAAACCACCTCATAAGTAAGACTGTTCTTTTTGCATTTTTGAAAGTCTCAGAGACTGTAAGCTGAAAGTTGACGCATGAGGTCATGTTTTTGTTTATGCTCATTTTCTCTTTTAGGGTAAAGGAGGAATGTAATGTTGTGCTAGGTGGGCGCAACCATCGCCCACAAACAGTGTTACTGTGTTTGCTTTTGTTTCCCCCATAAGCGTAGGTCTAATGGCTCCGCCCGACGTGCAGACGGAGGGCACGTTTGATTAGCAATAAAAGGCCCAGGACCCTGGGCGTGGCAGGCACTTGACTGACCACCAACTGTACATACGTGTGGTCTCATTTTGTGTGCACTCAGGCCTAACCACAACACGACAGCAGGCAATGGCAGCACTGCTCGTAGAATGGCCAAGTTGTGCAACGGTAAAACAGGCGAAGGACCCGACTGGCGGCTCAGCTGACTCCCGCACAGACATCGGCAGCTGTTTGAGTTGCTGTGCCACTCCAACATAATCAGGCTGGTGGTGATGTTTGCTGCGGCGGGAGTCATTGGTAAGGTGCTGCGGCACGTATGAGGATCATGTCTCAAAGTTAGTAAATTGTGCTTCGTGATGATTCTCTTGTGTCTGCAGCAAAATGTGTTATTAAAAGCGCGTCGCAGTTCTGCTGGTCCGAATACCTGCCTATTACTGTAGTTCAGCGTGTATAACTGCATGCAACAATACTAGAGCAAGTCTAGGAAAAACTAGGCTGTGAGGGGTGATCAGTTGACGTGATGGGGCGGCTCTGCAAGAATGGCCTGGCCGTTCGCCCTCTGCCTCTAGAATGCAGCAGTAGGGGGGCAAGAAGGTCTGCATTGAGCAGGGGTTGCTGAAGTCGGGAAACATCCTTTACAACGCAACTTTTACCACGCAATGCTTTTACATCGCAACTTTTACAACGCAAACCATTACAACGCATTGCGCTGGGGGGCGCTCTAGGATAGGGAATAGATTTAATTTACTATCCAACACCTTCCCTACTATCCACGGGGACTGGAGTTGGAATAGTAAATTAAACTATTCACTATCCAGCACCCCAAAGCGATATGCGTTGTAAAGGCATGCGTTGTAAAAGTTGCGATGTAAAAGCATGCGTGGTAAAAGCATGCGTTGTAATGTCATACATCCGCTGAAGTCAGACGGCAGATGCGGTATTGAACATGGAAACGGAATGTATGCTTCCTGAAGTTCACTGAATAGTGGACTTTCCTGGAATGGAGATTTGTTCATCTTTCAGACATGTAATCCGTCGCAAAGGGACTAGCACAGGTGTAAATGAAACATAACTAATGTGGGAGGGTGCAGCACTGATAAAGGGTTCAAGCTGCCGTTCGTGAAGACAGGAGAAGACCCAGATGGTTGGAGAGGGAATAGAGCGCATTACACATCGGTGACGTACCTCAGAGGTGCTGGCAGCACTGCCCTGTGGAACTCACCATTGAGACAAACCTTCTGGCGAATGTGGGTTTCCTTGGACAAATTCCTGGACCCTATTCACATCTCGATATGTTTGAAATGCAAGTTATCATAACTTTTTGAAGATGCCTCCTACGGACTCGTTGAGCAGCTCTTTCCTGAGAAGTTTGCATGGAGTGCAGGTTTCAGCTTTTGGGCCGAATTTAACTGCGCATCTTTGTTTTTCATGTTTAATTTCACTTGCGTAGCCCTGCTTGGCAACACCCCTGACAGTTATTTTTGTTTCTTGTGCCACAGTCATGATATTCTTCTGAGCTACCTCCTGTCTGCCCTGTAACAGCTGAGAACGGATGTATGACGTTACAACGCATACTTTTACAACGCCTACCTTTACAACGCATTTTTTACACCGCAACATCCATTACAACGCACACCATTACAACGCATACCATTACAACGAATACTTTAAAACTACCTTTACAACGCATTCCACTGCAACGCATAGTACATTTACAACGCATACCATTACAACGCATTACACTACATTGCATATAAGGTAAGTGTTGGATAGTGTAGGGGTTAAAATTACTATTCTAACTCCAGGGGGTGCAACAGTAGGGTAAGTGTTGGATAGTGTAGGGGTTAAAATTACTATTCTAACTCCATGGGGTGCAACAGTAGGGTAAGTGTTGGATGGTAATTTATGCGTTGTAATGGTATGCGTTGTAATGACTGCGTTGTAATGGTATGCGTTGTAGTGGTGTGCGTTGTAGTGTCATGCGTTGTAATGACTGCGTTGTAAATGCATGCGTTGTAATGGATTTTGCGTTGTAAAAGTTTCGTTGTAATGGTAGTGCGTTGTAAAAATTGCGTTGTAAACGTTGTATACCGCTGAGAACTGTACATCACACAGCAGTCTATCTTCCCACTGACAGTAAGCTGTGTTACTAGTAGTCGCTCGCGCTAACTTGTTTTGGGTCAGGTGACTATGAGAGCCACTGTGGTGCTTGCCAACGTAACTTTTCAGCGCGCAAAGCATCACTGAGTCAGAAGATCCTGTCGTGTAGTTCTTTGTGACAGGCTGCAACTGGTGTGATGGTGCTACCAGCAGGGCTTGGCAGGTAGTGGGCGGCGTACAGGGCCGGGGCGCACCGCTTAGTAATACAGCTTGTGCTTATGATGTGACTTGTCGTAGAGTTCCTTTGGGTGTCATTTCTGATATTTATGTTTCTTCATCTTCACTGCTTGAGTTAGCTCGTGAGAAAGTGTCACTCATAGTCTTTGTAATGTCACTCATAATTACACTTCCCAAATCTCACCTCTCCCCCCTCAAATCCGTCCTCCATTCAGCAGCTCGCTTCATTTCAGGGTCCAAACGAAGTGACCAAATCACTCCTATCCTGTCTTCTCTCCGATGGCTTCCCATCGAGGCTAGAGCTATCTACAAAACAGCTTGCATCACCCACAAAGCCTTGCACTCTTCCTCCCCGCTGAAATTGTCTGGAGGCTCGAGACCTTCTCGGAAAGCGGAAAAGTTCCTGCTTGAGCCCCCCTCATTCAAAAGGGAAAAATTGATGGCTCAATCGTTCTCAGGTAATGCAGTGAGAATCTGGAACTTGCTTCCTCCTTTGCTGCGTGCCACCACCTCCATCCGGATCTTCAAAGCGGATCTCAAATCTCTTCTATTCCAAAGACACTTTAAGAACTAATTCCTTCATTCTCAGATCCCGCCAGGAAGTTTGTTAATCATTGTAAATTTGTTATATTTATTTATTTTTTTGTACACTCCTTGCTTGCTGTGTTTGATACTGTGTTCCTTTTGCCTGCTGCGTTTGATTCTATCCGGTACAAAAGGGGTTGGTGATGGACGGAGCATCTGAACCAATCAAACACTCACACCCAGTCAACAGATCTGGGTTTAATCCATCACCATTCTTTAGCCCACTCTGCCACCCTAGTTCAGACATGGCCATATGCAAATCAGTCTGACCCTGTGCCTCATGGGAACAGTCCAGCCCGAACTGCCAAGCCATGCCTTCCCTGGACCGGAATCAAGCTTCCTAGGACCGGTTTCTGGCATTCCAGCTGTCTTCAGCCAGGCTTGCTTGAATCCAGTGGCAAAGTGAGCAAGGGACTCAACGTCTGAGCATACCCTGCCAAGTTATGGCGAACAAAGCGGTACAAAAGGGGGTGGTGATGGACAGAGCACCTGAACCAATCAAACACTCACACCCAGTCAACAGATCTGGGTTTAATCCATCACCATTCTTTAGCCCACTCTGCCACCCCAGTTCAGACATGGCCAAATGCAAATCAGTCTGACCCTGTGCCTCATGGGAACAGTCCAGACCGAACTGCCAAGCCATGCCTTCCCTGGACCGGAATCAAGCGTCCTAGGACCGGTTTCTGGCATTCCAGCCGTCTTCAGCCAGGCTTGCTTGAATCCAGTGGCAAAGTGAGCAAGGGACTCAACGTCTGAGCATACCCTGCCAACTTATGGCGAACAAAGCGGTACAAAAGGGGGTGGTGATGGACGGAGCATCTGAACCAATCAAACACTCACACCCAGTCAACAGATCTGGGTTTAATCCATCACCATTCTTTAGCCCACTCTGCCACCCCAGTTCAGACATGGCCATATGCAAATCAGTCTGACCCTGTGCCTCATGGGAACAGTCCAGCCCGAACTGCCAAGCCATGCCTTCCCTGGACCGGAATCAAGCTTCCTATGACCGGTTTCTGGCATTCCAGCCGTCTTCAGCCAGGCTTGCTTGAATCCAGTGGCAAAGTGAGCAAGGGACTTAACGTCTGAGCATACCCTGCCAACTTATGGCGAACAAAGCGGTACAAAAGGGGGTGATGATGGACGGAGCATCTGAACCAATCAAACACTCACACCCAGTCAACTGATCTGGGTTTAATCCATCACCATTCTTTAGCCCACTCTGCCACCCCAGTTCAGACATGCAAATCAGTCTGACCATGTGCCTCATGGGAACAGTCCAGCCTGAACTGTCAAGCCATGCCTTCCCTGGACTGGAATCAAGCTTCCTAGGACCGGTTTCTGGCAGTCCAGTCGTCTTCAGCCAGGCTTGTGGCATCCAGTGGCAAAGTTCAAGTTCAAGTTCGAGCATTTATATAGCGCACTACTCACCCAGAGGGTCTCAAGGCGCTTGGGGAGGGGGTTCATTATTTGTCGAATAGCCAGGTTTTAAGTTCTTTTCTGAATGAGATGTGGTTTTGAGTAAGGCGGAGGTGAGAGGGGAGTGAGTTCCAGGTCTTGGCAGCCAGCAAGGAGAAGGATCTGCCACCCATGGTGGATTTTCGGATGCGCGAGACTGTGGCGAGGGCTTGATTGGACGATCTTAGTTGGCGGGTGGGTTTGTAGAAGGATAGTCGAGTGTTGAGGCATTCGGGTCCTAGGTTGTAGAGGGCCTTGTGTGCGTGGGTGAGAAGACGGAACGTAATTCTTTTGTTGACGGGAAGCCAGTGGAGGTCCTTTAGGTGTCCGGTGATGTGATCTCGGCGAGGGATGTCCAATATGAGTCTCGCTGATGAGTTTTGGATGCGTTGGAGTTTTTTCTGTAATTTTGCTGTGATTCCGGCGTATAGTGTGTTACCATAATCCAGCCGACTCGTGACCAGTGCGTGGGTCACAGTCTTTCTTGTTTCGAGGGGGATCCAGCGGAAGATCTTTTTGAGGATGCGAAGTACGTTGAAGCAGGAGGATGAGACTGCGTTAACTTGTCTGGACATTGAGAGAGAGGAGTCTAGGATGAAGCCAAGGTTACGTGCGTGGTCTGTGGGAGTGGGTGCTGTGCCCAGAGCGGAAGGCCACCAAGAGTCGTCCCAGGCAGAGGGTGAGGATCCTAGGATGAGCACTTCAGTTTTGTCTGAATTGAGTTTTAGGCGGCTCTGTTTCATCCATTCGGCTACTTCTTTCATGCCTTCGTGAAGGTTGGTTTTGGCGGTGTTCGGGTCTTTGGTGAGGGAAAGGATTAATTGGGTGTCGTCGGCATAAGAGATAATGTTGAGGTTGTGTTGGCGTGCGAGGGATGCGAGTGGGCTCATGTAAACGTTGAAGAGGGTGGGACTGAGTGAAGACCCTTGTGGTACTCCGCATATGACTTCTGTGGCTACTGAGTTGAATGGGGGAAGTCGGACTCTTTGAGTTCTCCCGGCGAGGAACGAGATGATCCAGTCCAAGGCTTTTCCTTGTATGCCGATGTTGCTGAGGCGTTGTATAAGGGTGCTGTGACAGACCGTGTCGAAAGCGGCGGAGAGGTCGAGTAGAATGAGGGCCGCAGTTTCTCCGTTGTCAAGTAGTGTTCGGATGTCGTCAGTCGCTGCGATGAGGGCGGTTTCGGTGCTGTGTTTGGCTCGAAATCCGGATTGAGATGGATCGAGGGAGTTGTTGGATTCAAGGAAGGCGGCGAGTTGGCTGTTGACGGCTTTCTCAATGACTTTGGCGGGGAAAGGGAGGAGGGATATGGGTCGGTAGTTTTTAAGTTCAGAGGGGTCTGCTGTGGGTTTCTTCAAGAGGGCGCTGAGTTCGGCGTGTTTCCAGCTTTCTGGAAAGGTGGCAGAGTTGAACGAGCAGTTGATGACATCACGAAGATGGGGTGCGATGATGGAGTCAGCTTTGTTGAAGATGTGGTGGGGGCAGGGGTCGGTTGGCGAGCCAGAATGGATTGAGTTCATTAGGCGGATGGTGTCTTCAGTGGTTATTGTGTTCCAGGCGCTAAGGTAGTTAGTTGGTGGAGTGGGATCTGAAGGGTGTGGGGAGGGTTGATCGTTGGGAGTGTTCTCGAAGCTGTTGTGGATGTCAGTGATTTTGTTGTAGAAGAAGGAGGATAACGCGTCGCAGAGGTCTTGGGAGGGGGTGATGTCGTTAGATGCTGTGGTGGGGTTGGTGAATTCTTTGACGATGTTGAAAAGTTCCTTGCTGTTGTGGGTGTTGTTGTCGAGACGATCCTTGAATGCTGATTTCTTGGCGGATCGAATCAGTTGGTGGTGGTTGCGGGTGGCTGCCTTGAGGGTGGCCATGTAGTCGGCGGTTGGGTTTTTTCTCCATGTTTTCTCCAGGGTGCGGCATAGTTTCTTGGATTTTTTGAGATCATCATTGAACCAGGATGCCTTTTTGCTGGCTGATTTGATCTGGTGCTTTTTCAGGGGTGCTAATTTGTCAGCACTGTGGGTGATCCATTGCTTGAGATCGGTGGCCACTTGGTTAGGGTCCAATGAGAGGGTGGGAGGATTTTGGTTGAGTGATGAAAGGAGTTGGTCGGAGGTGATTTTGTTCCAGTTTCTCCGAGGAATGGGTTGTGGGCGGTTGTGGTTCAGGGTGGTTTTGTAGCTGAAGTGAACACAGCTGTGATCCGTCCAATGGAGAGCTGTGGTGCGATCGAAGGAAATGTGCTTGCTGGAGGTGAAGATAGGGTCGAGCGTGTGTCCGGCTACGTGAGTGGGGGTGTCAACAAGTTGTTTGAGTCCGAGATTGGCCATGTTATCCAGAAGGGTTGAGGTTCCGTGACGATTTTAACCCGTGTTTTCATCATTGTCGTAAATACATAATTTTGGTATCAGTGAACCGCAAATAATCCATTTAGTATATCCTGGTGTTTTCGCTATGCTACGAGCAAGAGCACTCCTGTTACAAACACATTTGTGATCTACCCGTGGCACCCATCTTAGAACACGGAAGCCATTTTGTATTCCTTGCCCTCACATAGTCAATGGACACGCAATGACCTCTTTTCATTTAAGGACACGTAGGCCTTAACCGGCGATTCACCTTGCTAGTGACACGTGCACCTTAGGCCAGCAACGCTGTGGCAGCATGACTCGGCAAGAGCTGCCTCCCCAGCCTGAGGCCAGTCCTGCTATACTGGTTCTTGTGTTCGTTGGCCTGATCATGATTAGACGGCCGAAGCTGGTAGCCTTGCCCATTTACGACCCACAAACATCTCTTATCTTGTCTTTCTATCTTCTGCACCTGGCTCTGCTCCTTTCCTTCTGGGCCTTTATTAGGGGGAGGTAACGAAATTTACGATGAGGCGGTCCGGGTCTTGAATGAGAAATTGACATGGGATTATGATGGAATAGTGGGAACCCCTCATTCGTAATGTTTTGACATCAGATACTGTTGACGATTCCTGTGCAACGCCAAATATTTATTGTTTAAGACACGAATGTTTAGAATTGTGGTAACGTGTAAAGAATTTGCCCCGAGCAGAATATTTAGTATTTAAGGAGCAACCCTCTTTGTACAAATCGAACAGGCTCCTAGATACTGCCCGTGTGTAGTTTCTGTGACTTCTGTGTCCCTGCAGTAATAAACCTTTGGTCTTTGACGCCACCATCGAGAAGCCCGTGTTTCTGTTTGTTTGTGCACCGAGACAGGTAGAACTCCGGGGTCTTCGGGTGTTATCCCTGACACCTCTGGACAGAACCAAAAAGTCCAGAACTCCAATTGGCGCCCAACGTGGGGCGACGTCATTCGGTACCGGTCCAAAAGCCTGAAGAGTTCGAGGAGCTTCGTGTGAAGATTTCAGAGGGAGGCGCCCCACTTCATCGATCCCGGTATATCGCAAAAGTGGCCCGACGTTCTCTTCCACGAGGGTTCCCGTTCAGACGGCTGCAGTGGTCCGTTGCCTTGACCGTCGCCCTGTCTTGGACCCGAGGTGCAGTCCTCAGTACGGCGAAACGTGACGGGTTTCTCCTTGGTGACGTCTTCAGTGCCTCAGTTAAGTATTCAGTGGTTGCTAGTTGGTTATTTTGTAAGGGTTGCTCCTGTTTGGATAATCCTTTTAGTTCTCAGTTCAGTTCGGTTTTGTCCTTTTAGTTCTCAGTTCAGTTCAGTTCTGTAAGATTATCACTGGTTATTCTGGTTACGATAATCATTCTGTTCAGTTCAGGTATCGATACATTTGTCAGTTCTGGTAGGCCTAAGTTCTTGGTTCGAGTGCGCATCTTTTCTGTTTGTGTTTTGTTTGTGTTGTGTTCCGGATTATAAAATGGTAAGTCGGAAAAATTGTATGTTGTCTTGTTTTAGTTGCAACAGTGATTCCCAGTTGGAGGACTCGTGTTTGGTTCCTCCGATTGGAACTCCCCTTTATGATCTATATTGCAAATTTGGTGTGGGCCCTATCTCTTATAACGAGGTATGGATCCACTATACAGAGAAGGATGGTGTCCTTAGTTGGCCACTACATGGTAGTTTTGAACCTGAAGTTCTCGATAATCTAGAAAGAAGGTTGTTTAAGAAGAAAGCCCGGCTGGCAATGTTTGATTCTTTCCGTTATTGGCGAAAAGAATCTAAACAGAGAGAAATTAAAAAGTTGAAGAAAGAACAGAAAGAGCAAGAGTTGACTTTAGAACAGTCTGCTAAGCAGCTGCAACTCAACGAATCTGAGAAAGCGATGGAGGTGGCCAATAGAGAGCGTAATTTAGCGATAGACAAGTGCTATCCTGCTTTGCCATCGAGTACGGCTAAGATAGTAGAGGACCCTGAAAAGGATCCCCTGTTGTCTTACCTGTTACGATCACCCCCACCGTATGCACAGGGTGCTACGGCTCCACCTATACCGAATGTTCAATTACCGGTTGCTGGACAACCTGGTGTCCCTGTTCCCGCTCCCCTGAATCAAGTTCCTGTACCTCCTGTGGCCAATATTAATGTTCCTTTGCCAGCCCCTCTTCTAGGGTTGCCGGCTTCTTTACCTATGCCTGTGTCGCTCACACCTGCTAGTCCACAAGTTATTTTGCCTGCTACTCCTAATGTTCCTGATCTATCTGTTCCAACTGCTACTCTATTTACTGCTTCTACTAATATTATGACTCCACTTTCTGTTCGTCGGAGAATCACTGATTCTGTCTCTAATATTCTATCTCCCTTCTATAAAACTCTGATTAAGACTCCTGCCTCTGACTCTGTGCAGAGACGTAGTCAGCTTCCCAGTACTGAAGAAAGAGGAATATTAGATTCCACTGCTCTTAGATGGGTTTCGAAAGTGGGAAGATATAATGTACAAGATGTATTAGATACATTTATGCAATGGAATGAACCGACACAACGATATGTGTTCGATGAAATGTGTTTCCTTCTACGTGAGGAATTGGAAGAGGATGACCCTGAATCAAACCTAGAAGAATTAATTAATGTTCAGAAAGAGTTTGCTGCAGGTATGATAGTTGGTCAAAATATAAAAGAAGCGATGGAACTGATTTTAAGTTATAGGAATGACCCATCCCTTCGTTCACCAAGAGAGTTAGGGAAACGTAGTACGAAACAAAATCGTCAATACCCAATGAGAGAGGTTCCACCAATTTGGCGTGAAGCTGTGCAAGCTAATGCACCGCTTGGTATTGCAGCCGCTCCGGCCCAATTCCAGAGAGTATGGATACATATTCCATGGAAGCGAGCTGAAGTATTAGCAGTGAAACAGGCCTTGCCAGATCCGCGTAAAAATCCTGCAGGGTACTACAAAGAGTTGGCTCAAACAGTTGACGCTTGTGTATTGAATCTTGCTGACATAGATCTGCTATTTGGTAATGTAGTACCACAACCAATTTGGGCTAAAATTCGTAAAGAGAATCATCCAGTTGCCCTAGGTGGTGATTGGGCAGCTATAATTGCAGCGGATGGTCAACAAATAGGCGGTTCAAAACCTGAACCCTTAATTGCTAATTTGCCTGGTAGAATAATCGATTTAATGAAAACCTTGATGCCAGCATTGCGCGTTAACTGGGACAAATTGTCCGCGTGCAAACAAAAGAAAGACGAAAGCGTCTCCGACTTCTTCACAAGATTTGAGGAGACTTTTGTGGATCATAGCGGTCAGGATATGAGCACAGAAGGAGGTCAGAGATTATTTGTTGATAAATTTGTGCACAATTTGTTGCCAGAACTTAGTGGTAAATTAAAGAATTCTGAAAGTGCGTGGGCTGTCTCTACGACTGCGCAAATACTTGCGACTGCCCAGTACTATGAAAATAGGGATAAAGAAGAGAAGGAAAAAACAGATAAAAAGACGAAAGATTTAAAAACTAAAGTCCTTTTACAGCAAGCATATCCGCCTCGCACGAATCAGACTAACATGCAGCAAGGGTCATATCAAAGAACGGATTATAATTTTCAAAGGCCACAATACCAATGGAATCAATGTGCTTATTGCAAAATGGAAGGTCATTACAAAAATGAGTGTCCAGTTCGAACGCAAAATAATACTGCGGCTGCTCAGAGAGGTCGTGGTAGTTCTATGCAAAACTCTAGAGGTCGAGGACGAGGTGCTATGCCTCCGCAGACGAGTGATCGCCCCTCTAATTATTTCGACCAGCGAAATGGACAATCTGCCCAACAGAATAGGTCTCCACAGTATCATGTTGAAGACTATTATGAAGCTAGTGAGGAAGTTCAGCAAAGTGAGTACTAGGACAGCCATGGACAAAGACAGGGAGTAGTATCAGTTCCAGTAGATCAGAGTGGGCCTTATGTCGCAGTAGCAACATCAGGTATAGTCGAACCGTTTCTGTTGGATACTGGTGCAGCAAAAAGTTCTATGATACATGCGAAACTCCCTGGCGCACCTTTGTCTGGCTTAACAAACGTTTCAGTAGGTTTTTCGGGCGCCCCTGTTCACAATCCTGTTTCTGGTCCTTTGTCTATTTCTGTTGGACCCCGTCAATTGAAAGCACCCTTGATTTTGACGACAGGTTGTAACGAAAATCTGCTTGGTTTAGACTTGTTAAAACGCCTGTACGCGACATTGTACTGTTCTCCAGCAGGAGTACAGCTTACGTTGGGTAAAAGAATAATCTCTCCGATGTACTTGTCAATGGATGCGCTCCCACCAGAGCTGCGTTCACTCCCTGATACTCTGTGGGCGACTGGTCCTAATGATGTAGGTCTCTTGGAAATTCCACCCTATGTAGTAACTTTGAAAGCAAATGTCAAACTTCCACGAATTCCACAATACAGAATCTCTAGTGAAGGTGAGCGTGCGCTCCTACTGATAGTACAAGATCTGATCAAGAAAGACGTTGTAGAAGAGACTAGAGGTAATGTCTGTAATAGTCCTGTACTGCCTATTTTTGAAAAGAACTGACCCAACAAAACCTCCAGTATATAGGTTTGTAATTGATCTTAGAGAGGTTAATAAAATTGTGATCCCACAGTTTCCTGTGGTTCCAGACATTACTGCATTGTTAACATTAATTCCTGCTACAGCAGCATGGTTTTCGGTTGTCGACTTGAAAAATGCTTTTTTCAGCATTCCGATAGCCGAGGAAAGCAGAGATATCTTCGGTTTCTCTCTAGGAGGACGAAGCTTCAGGTTTAAACGCGCTCCACAAGGTTATTGTGAAAGCCCATCCATTTACAGTCAAGCATTAAAAAGCCAGTTAGACTCATTTGTACTTCCTCTTGGTTCTGCTTTAGTAC